>NC_142652.1:88406739-88712934 GCF_055504915.1 Nelumbo nucifera | reverse complement strand
ATTATAATTACATCAATGGACTGTAAGTTGTTTGCTTGTTTGACCATAATTTGTTTGAATCTGAATTGCATGTCTGACTTGTTTGCTTGTTTGACCATAACATGTAACTGTTTGATTTGTCTGAATTTCATTTGTCATCTCTGTCAAATGAAGTAAGTTTCAGGGGTCGGAGACTAGGAGATATGGGAACCAGCATTGAGAACCCTAATTTATCAAGTTTACAGATCACAAGTATGAAACTTAATGAATATAACTTCAGAGAGTGGTCTATTTCAGCTAGACTTTTCATCACTGGAAGAGGCCTACTGGGTTATATTGATGGTAAGGCTAAAGAACCTAGTGAGGAAGATCCAGAATACAAGAATTGGTGTCAAGAAAATGCAATGGTGATGTTGTGGCTGTTATCCTCCATGACCCCAAAGATTGCAAGGACAGTTCAGCGTTTTCCCACTGCTGCCAAAATCTGGGAAAAGATCTCGAACACCTATGGACAACGGAATAACAATATGAGGCTCTATAGGTTGCATCAGGACCTGGCAGCCCTGAGACAGGGGGATATGTCAGTAGCCACATATTTTGCTACATTGGAAGGACTATGGGAAGGGCTTGACTACCATCAAATTACCGTCAAGCTGGTTGAACAAGGAAGAATATTCAAATTTCTTGCTGGATTGGACCCCATATATGAAGGTATAGGGTCTCAAATTTTGGGAAGAAATGAGCTTCCTGATCTCCAGCATGTCTACTATCTTATTAAAAATGAAGAGATGAGAATAAAGGAAATGCAAATGGAAACACCTATTTAGCCCATGGAACAATCAGCTCTTTTCTCATCTAATGCAAAATATGGGAAGCATATTGACAAGAGAAGCTTGAGGTGTAATCACTGTGGAGGGGAGAAGCCTCAGAAGTCACAAGATGCCTCTAGGAATGTGACCACATCCAGTGTTGCAGAAGGGATACCTAGAAACTCTACTAGTAGTGTGGCACCTCCTTTGGGACAAACTTCTCCTAATGTTCGGGGATGCCTTCTTGATTTCACAGCCAAAGAGGTGGAAATTCTAAATAAAGCTATGGCTTGCTTAAAGAGTAATTCCTTTGCTAAGTGAGGTATAGCCTTTGTATTAAGTGTTACTCTCCTAGCACTTGAGTTATTGACTTGGGAACCTTTGATCATATGATTGGTTTATCATCCCTATTTTCTACATATCAATTCTCATCTAAACATGATAAGGTTAGGGTTGCTTATGCGTCTCTTTATACCATCTTTGGGAAGAGAGATATCCAACTCAGCAATAATTTCACTTTTAATATGCCCTTCATGTTCCTAGTTGTACTTTAAATTTGTTATCTATTTCTCAGATTACAAAAAGTTTGACTTTTAGTGTAACCTTCTTCCCTACTCATTGTGCCTTCCAGGACAGGTTGATGAGGCAAACAATTGGGAGCGGTTGTGAAATTGGAGTCCTGCACTACCTTAATGAAGATATCAGTTCATCTTTACAAACATTTTGTGGTGATTGTAGTGACAATAAGGATTAAGGAGTTGGTTGCTAGAATTTATCTTTAACATACTAGACTTGGTCATGTATCATCTGCTTTGCTAATAGTTTTGTTTCCTAAATTGTTTGTTGGAATTCATTTTGGGAGTTTTAGTTGTGAAGTTTGTCAATTATCCAAGCATTGTAAGTACTTATCTAGATTCTATAAATAGTTTTACTGGTCCTTTTGATTTGGTTCATTCTAATGTGTAGGCCCTTTCACCTATTGTTTCTATGAATGGGTATCATTATTTTATTAGTTTTATTGACCATTATTCTAAATGCACATGGTATTATCTTATGAAAGGTCATGATGAAGTATCAAGAATGACCATGATTTTTCCTTTCATGATTGAAACACAATTTGTGAAGAAGCTAAAAGTACTTTGTTCAACTAATTAAGTAGAATATCTTGCTTGTTTATTAAACACATCTCTAGATGATGAAGGCACTTTACATCAATCTTTGTGTGCTTCAACTCCACAACAAAATGGAGTTGCAAAGAGGAAAAATAAACATCATCTAGAAACTGCTTGAGCTCTATTATTTCAGCATGTACTTCCTAATAAGTATTATTGGTCCCAGGTTATTCTCATGGCATCATCATATGATAGGATATCATCTAGGGTGTTAGCTATGAAAACTCCTTTTCTGTTCTTTATCCTGATCAAGATACTTTTTTTGTTACCTCTCAGAGTCTTTGGTTGCTTGTGCTTTATTTATTATAATCATCACAGACTCTCAAAATTGGATCCTAAAGCCATTCATGGTGTCTTTCTTGGCTACTCTCCTATTCAAAAGAGACACAAATGCTACGATTCTCAGACTGGTAGGAAGTTTGACACCAGAGATGTCACCTTATTTGAGTCTCAATCTTACTTTGATCTTTCTTAGAGTTCTTTTCAGGGGAGATTAGTTGACTAGAAGAGAAACTCTTCATTCCTATTTTCATAACTCCAAACTTTCCATCTTCTCCCTTTGATCTTTGTTCTAGTGATCCTCCTATTGTTATTATTCTTGCCATAGATGATAATGAGCTACAAGTCTATCAAAGAAGGAAGAAAGACACTTCAATGCATGATCAGGACTGATTGGACACCTCTCAGCATGCTTTAGATCTTCATCCTGATACTAGTAGTCATAGATCCCTTCCTTATTCAGATTTAGATATTCCTATTGTTAATTGTAAGCTAAGTTGAATACCTAAAAATGCGCTGATCAAAAAAACAAAAAAAATACTGATGTAAAAAATGCATTTCTGAATGGGGATTTATAGGAATAAGTGTTTATTAGGCTATGATATGAAAGGAAAAGTGTACTAGTTGAAGGGAGCTCTGTGTGGCCTGAACCAGCCACCTAAGGCATGGTTTGAAAGACTTTGTAAAGCAACAAGGAAGTTAGGATACAGTCAAAGTAGTTATGATCACATCATTGTTCCTAAAGAAGAATGGTGATAATAGGAGATGATGATCTAATGTATGGGGATGATATGGTGGTAATAGGAGATGATACAAGAGAGATTAAAAAACTGAAGAATTTCCTAGCTTCCAACTTTGAGATCAAGGACCTTGGCACTTTAAGGTAATCCTTTGGTATGTAAGTAGAGAGATTAGTTAAGAGCATTTATATTTGTTAGAGGAAGTATGCACTTGATCTATTGCAAGAATCTGGAATGTTGGGGTGTTGACCTACTGAGACACCTATTGAACAGAACCCTTGTATGGAGCATATCAACTTCTTCGCCAACGTACTTTTGTTATCTACTATGTAGATATACAGTACTTCATATGGCCTAACATGTGAATGGTAAACAAGGTTGTTATGCAATTCTGATCCCAACTATCTAGGGTCTTGGGAGTGGTGGACTGGATATGGACCTAACCCCTGGGATTTTTACTTTTTAGCACATGGCCATTCTCAGAGTAAAACCCATGTTTTTATGCTTGTCAGCCCAAGGTTTTACCATTCCACCAAACAATAGAGTGGTATCATTTTTTTTTGTCATAAATATATAACATCCATATTGTTGAGTGTTGACATGGATGTAGATAGACAAGCAACAGAAGTTGGTTTGTGATAGATTCACTTCAAAAGAAATCTGAAACTCTGAGCTGATTCGAGGGAGCTCACCCTCCTAACAAAGTAGGAGTAGGAAGAAGGAAGGAAGGAAGGAAGGAGAATAGTAGGGTTTTACTTCTCATGCCAACTAGATCGGATTACAATTATTTATACTCTCCTCTCTCTCACTCCTGCACATGGTTACAACTGCCACGGGTAACTAACTGGAGGGACTTGGCCTTCTCACGTAGATGAACCTCAGTGGAGTCACATGGGTGATCAGGACCCAACTTCAGTGCTCCATCTAAGCTGTAAACACACAAAATGAGGTAAAAGTTGAAGCAAAAATGAATAGAATTTACACTCAAATCATTTGAACTCCCATACTTTTGTGCCAGTGCAAATTTTCGCTGCAAATAAACCAGGCCTTGGGAGAAAGGATAAGAAAGTATTCAGATGTTAAGAGTCATATATGATGATGGGGAATTGTCAGTCTAGTTGATCTCCTAGGTGAGATTGGAAGAATTGGCTAGTGGATATTGGATCCGTTGCACTGCATTGCCTCAACTAGCTACATATTCATTGTTAATTTTCTCAGTTAATCTCCATTCTCTAGAATATGATCACCTTATGTAGTTTATATGGTGAGCATATTTGGAATTCTCTAGAATATAATCAACCTTTAGTTGCATCTGTAATTCTAACCTTTGAATCTTTATGTAGTCCATATAGTGAGCATATTTGGATCCCCTTGGCGTTGTAGTGGTTAGGGTGATATTCTTTCTGGAACAAGTTTTGTTTCTATGCCTGACATACAGTCCCTTGCCAATTCATCCTTTGGTGGTTATCCTGCTTAAGTGTTTATAGTTTAGTTTACCAAGAGTTTTCTTTCTTTTGTTAAGACTGAAAATCTTCGAAAACTTATTTGTGGTGTCCTAGAATCCTCAGTGTCCAAATTTTGAGGCATCGTACAGATATACATGATTACATGCATATATTCGTTCGTTATAGTGTTTTTAAAACTGGACTGGACCGGACGATCGGATCAGAAAAACTGAGAACTGGTCACTTGACCGGTTCCATTTTACCCCAAAACTGCTTTTTGACCAAAAACTGTTGATTTGGTCAGTGAACTGCTGACTTGGGCGATCGAATCATCAAATCGTTGACATAGACAATAGTTTTTGGTCATTTTTTTTTAATTTTTTATTTTTTTTGTTAAAGCGGGCTGTCCATTTGGACTGTCCGACCCAACAACCAAATCTCAGAATAATTCCCTGTCTGGTCCGATTTTAAAAACCTTGAATTCGTATATTTATGCATTGCATCTACCTACTCACCCACCTACATAGTGAGAATGGGAATAAAGGGTTATTTTGTTCTTATCCTTGTAAGTTCAGTAAGAAAAAGAAAAAGGCATTACCCAATATTGGTCCCACCTCTCTGCAGTCATGCGAGGGGTGGAATGGATATGGACCAAATCTTGCATTTTTTTTTGTCACGTGGATGCTCTCAGATTGGGTCTAAGTTCAGTAATGATGCTAAGTTATCTTCTTCTATGCATTTTAGTTACCAAGTAGAAATCCTCCCCTCAAAAAATTGTTGCACTTATGACCACACTTTGGATGTTGAGAGCTCCCATTCGCTTCATATGGTAAAATCGTATGGTATCTTGTTGTCAAGTTCTCTTTGGGAGTTCCAGAGTTGCAGTATTTTTGTCTTGGGCATGGCAACAGGTCCTGCCTATTAGGAGACAATTCTCATGGCTGGGCTGTAGTTTACCTCCTCTATCACCTGTTTACCTTGGTAAAATAGCTGCTCAGTCTTATTTAGACCTGTTCATGGGCCGGACCAAGCTGGGTTTGAGCCGTTCTTTCTCTTTGTATTTATAGAATATACTCGGGTCTGAGCCCAATCAGAAAATTAGAAAAATAATTTTTTTCTTTTTTTATTCAATAAAAACTGTTTTGTTTATAAAAATAATAAAAGATCTCACTATTACTTGAAAACGATAAGAATAATAAAGAAAAAATATTATATATATTATTATATAAAATATATTTTTATTATATTAATACATTATCAAGTTGGGCTCAAGCTCCGAAAAAAGGTTCCAATGTTTTAGGCCTAAGCCCGAGCCCGTGGGCCTGATATCTTGTCCAAGCCCGACTTAGATCAGGTTGGGCCCGACTGGCCCATTGGGCTACCCGGCCCATGAACATGTCTCATATTATAGTATATGCTTTGGTTTTGATTTCATTTTAATGATTGCTTGTTTGTTCTGACAAAGGCCACCAAATCCAATGGTAACAGAGAGTATTACTACATCATCATTGCTAATGGAGGTTGCAATGCAAGGTCCAAAATTTCATCACATATATCATTGCTAATGAAGGTTGCAATGCAAGGTTCAAAGTTTCATCACATATCACGGATACAGTAAATAATGGAGCTTTGGGAGTTTGGCATATTTCAGGGGGTAGACAGGCCTAAAACCTACCCCTAACCTATTTTTGTAAAAAAAATTAAAAAAATAGGTGGGTGCATGGTTCAAAGTACCTATACACCCCTTATGCTATATTGGAGTGTATCAATACTAGGGGTGGATTCGAGTTGAGCCGAGCCGAATACTTGGCTATTCGAGCTCGACTCCCAGGAATAGTATCAGGCTCGAGCTCGATTAGAGTTAAAGACTTGAGCTCGAGCTCAGCTCAGTTCATAGCTTGCAAGTTCGAGCTTGGCTCATTTTGAGCTTTACTATAAGCCAAGTTTTTTTTTATTAGACAAAAAATTAAAAATTATAAAAACTATTTATTATATATATTTATATGTATGTATATATAATAAAAATTATTTATTTAATACTAGGCTTGCGAGCCTCACGAGCCGAGCATCATTGGCTTGAACTCGACTCGATTAGCAAATGAGCCTATATATCGGGCTAGAAGCTCAGTTTAAACCGAGCCAAGCCGAGCTTTTCACAAGCCAAG
The DNA here is from genome assembly GCF_055504915.1 of Nelumbo nucifera. Taxonomy (NCBI): domain Eukaryota; kingdom Viridiplantae; phylum Streptophyta; class Magnoliopsida; order Proteales; family Nelumbonaceae; genus Nelumbo; species Nelumbo nucifera. The sequence continues at coordinate 88,706,345 of NC_142652.1, read as the reverse complement.
CTAGAATAGCTCGTGAAAGGCTCGACTCATAGCCACCCCTAATCAATATTTTTTACCTTTGGCATTAGCTGCCTTTGAGAATAAGAAAAGGGCAACACTTAACAACCGACATAATTGAGCGCTTAAACAAAGGCTTGCATGGCTAACTTGGATGGAAAATACTTAAAGAACATAATAACATTTGGATTAAGTAGTAACAAGCAAGTATCTTAAGAAGGACCCTTTCTTTCAAGCTGTTTTCAAAAGAAATATGTTCCTTAATTGGAAAGCAATTCTTGAAAATAGGGACTTGTTAAAAGGGAAAAGATTTCTGGGTGGATAAATGGACAAGCAAGGGGCTTCTATATAAAATTATAAATATCTAGAAGAAAGAGACCTACACAGAATATACTTAGATAGTACAGTTTAAGATTTTTTCAAACCAGGGGAGAAGTATTAGGACTTTGACAAACTATTGTTCTTAAATCTAGAGATTTTGGATAGTATTCAAAGTGTCAAAGTCCTAATTAAAGATCAAGAAGATAACTTGTGGTGGGACCGCAAGGGAGATTTCAGTATCAAATATGGCACTTAGATGCAAACTAACAATGGGAATAGTCAAGAACCTATCACTAAACTCAAGACCTTCAAAAGCCTAAACATCAAAGCCAAAGTCAAATTATTTATGTGGCTTATTTGTGGGGAAAAACACCCAACCAGAAAGAGACTGAAGGATTTGGGTCATAATAGAAGAAGAAGAAGAAGAAGAAGAAGAAGAAGAATCTTTAATCCACCTTTTGGCTTGGTGTTTGATTGTAAAACAAATTTGGCACATTATAGATTCTTATTTGGGCACTACAAATAATGAAAATATTGAGGAATGGCTTCTAAGAATTAGGGTTGGTCCTAGGAACAAGGAAGATGGGATGAAGGTGACATACATTTTTGTGGGATCCTTGAAAATAAAAAAGCAAACCTAGCTAAGGTTGTTGAAAACACTACCTTGGAGCTTCAAATGTATAATGAAAGCCTAATTGTAGAGGGGGAACCAATGGCCCCCAAAAAGCAAGTCCTAGTTCGTTGGACTCCCCTCAACTACAATAAATCAAAATTAATTTTGATGCTTCAGTTTCTCAAGAAGAGGTTGTTGCAATTGCTTGGGTTGCTAGGGATTGCCATGATAGAATTCCAAATCTTTCCTTTAAGTTCATAGGTAAGAACTCCATCAATACAGTAGAAGCATGGGTGGTTAGGGAAGCATTTTGTGGTACGATGGGTCTGCAATGCGAGGAGGTGATAATTGAGGGTGATTCTCTTATCACTATTTAGTATATCAATGATGATGCTACTCTGTCTTGGTTTTTGAGGTGCACCATATTGGACATCAAGGAGATGGTCCAATGTGAGAAGAGAAACTTTATCTTCAAACACACGAGACATTCTTACAAATCTTGGGTTTGAGGATCATCTAACTTTGACTCTTGATTGTTCCGCATTGATGATTGAGAAAATTAATTTCAACGATTTGCAAGGCCGTGCCTTTGTTAGGCTTTGTTGATGCTTTCAATGTTTTACCAACAAAAAAAGACATAATTGAGCGCTTAGTGTCAAGTTGGTAACTCCTGTGTCCTATAACGTTTTCATCATAAAAATGAAATGAAAGAAGCTCTCTTCTCATCTTATTTTTTATTCCAAATTAGGAGTCTATCTATCCTTACCTGGAGCAATTGGAAAGGAAAAAATTGCCCAAAAAGGAATGAAGGGATGAAAACACATAGAAACCCTTATAACTTTCTTATTTGTTTCTTTTTTTGAGTTTCCTAGTCTTAGTAGAGTTCTTATTTGTTTGCTTTCTTTTAGATTAGTTAGGAAAGGTGTAGGAGTTGTCTCCTTTCCTATTTGTTTCCTTTTTTTTTGTTAGAATTGGTTTCCTAGTTTGAGTAAGTTTGTAATTCAGGGCATATAAAAGGGACCCTAAGCCTTTGTTTACAGTCAATGAATTTCGAATACAATTTCTTCAGAGAGTTTACTCTTACTTTCTGGTGCGTTTTCAAAGTTTCGATCTAGTGGATTCTAGATCATTTCTTATCAATGTGTAACTTGCATGATATCAAGCTCAACCACGGTTTTCGTCCTATGTCAATTGGTATTAGAGCAGGTTATCCTACCTATTTCATTAGAGCTCTTTAGTATCTTGATGGCTAGTCGTAGAGAAGACACTCACTCTAATGATGAACGTGGAGTATAAGCTATATGGGATGCATTGGAGGCTCATGAACGTCGAACAAATGAAAACTTGGATCGCACAACTGAATTGCTAGAGGAGATACATACTACACTTGTAGGTCTTGGCCTCGGCAACAGAGAACACAAAGATGGAGGTAATGCTCGTGAGAGAAATCAACCTACAGAGAGATGATTCTGATGAAGAAGGAGAGTTTGAAGAGTCCTACGGAGCAGCCAGGCCATGAAGAGATGAGGAATATAAGATCAAAGCTGAGATTCCTACTTTCAAAGGGAGTCTAGACATTGAAGGTTTCCTTGATTGGTTGTACGAGGTAGAGAAATTCTTTGACGTCATGGCCATTGCAAATGATCGGAAAGTTCCTCTTGTTGCTTACAGATTAAGAGGAAGGGCAGGAGCTTGGTGGCAGCGCCATCAAGAGAATAGAGCGTTGCAAGGAAAGCGTCCCGTATGAAAGTGGCACGTGATGAAGTAGCTGTTGAGAGGAAGATTTTTGCCTGCAGATCATGAATAGATTTTGTTCTAACAATTTCATAATTGTGTATAGAGAAAGCGAATGGTGGCAGGATACATAGAGGAGTTTTTGAGGATGCAAACCCGTTGCAATCTCAAAGAGATGAAAGATTAACAAACTGTTATATACATCAACGGCCTGAGGTACGCCATACAAGATAAATTGGGGATGCTAACTATATGGTCTGTTGATGAAGCCTACAATTTGGCACTCCGAGCGAAGAGGTTGTTAGCGCATCAATCAACAAGCAAAATATAGAATTATAAGCGCACGCAAGCAGAGTCGTAGAAGTCTTCTACCTCCAAGGATAAGCAGCCCCATGTTACTAATAAGACCTAGCCATCTGGAGCAAAACCTAGAAAGACTCAAGCAGGGGATGGCTTGAAACCCTAGACTAGAGCTTCTACTAGCAGAACCAACAACAACCCTTATGCCAAGCTAGTGCCTAATGGTCCTTGCTAAAAGTGCAGTGAGTACGACCACTGATCCGGTGATTGCCCTCTACGGAAGGGTGATATTCACCTGGTAAATGAGCAGGTTGGGGAGGAAGACAACCATGATCATGACACAGACCTAGACAAAGGTGAATTCGATGACATGGTTGATGGAGAGGATGGTCAACCAATTACTTGTGTGGTGCAGCGAATCTTTTGCACACCAAAGAATGAGAAGATTTCACAGTGGCAGAAGATCTACTAGTCCAAGTGCTCAATCAACCAAAAGGTTTGTGACCTGATTATAGACAGTTGCAACTGCGAGAATTATGTGTCCAAGGCATTGATTGCTCACTTGCAGCTAACAACAAAACCACATCCGACCCCTTATCAAATCGGGTGGATCAAGAAGGGCCTTGCCATTAAGGTGACAGAAATTTGTAAGGTTCCTCTCTCATTGGGTAAATTTTATAAAGACATTGTCACATGTAATGTAGTAGATATGGATGCATGTCATGTGTTGTTGGGGCGTTTATGACAATATGATGCTAATTCTACACATAAGGGTAGATAGAATTTGTATGTATTTAGATGGGAGAACAAGAGAATTGCTCTTGTACCAAAGGGAGGCTCACCCAAATATTCTAAAGTGGAGGGACAGTCTTTCCTTTCAATATATTCGTTAGAACATAAATTTGTTGTAGATACTAAGGAGGCCAAGGAGATGTTTTCTTTGGTGATCAAGGGAGAGGCAGAGTCTAATCACGAAGTTCCAGAGTAGGTGCAGCCCCTATTGGATGAGTTCAAGGCCCTAACTATGGAACTAGACCATCTACCCCCTATGAATGACATCCAGCCCGAAAGAGAGCAAGATCTAAAGGGAGAAAGTGGAGGAGCTACTACAAAAGGGGCATATTTGAGAGAGCATAAGCCTGTGTATAGTACCTACATTATTGACACCAAAGAAGGATGGAAGTTTGAGGATGTGTGTTGACAGTTGTGCCATCAACAAGATCACCATTTGATACAAATTTCCCACCCCTTGATTGGACGATATGCTGGACCAATTGGGAGGATCCAAGATGTTCTCCAAAATTAACCTAAAGAGCAGATATCATCATATCCATATCAAGCCTGGTGATGAATGGAAAATGATTGGTGATGCCCTTTAGATTGTCTAATGCTCCTAGCACGTTCACGCGACTGATGAATCAGGTACTCAAACCCTTTATCGGCAAGTTAGTTGTGGTCTATTTTGATGATATTCTGATTCATAGCAAATTTGAGGGAGAGCATATACAACATCTACAAGAAGTATTGACTGTACTATAAGAGAACAAGCTCTATGTCAATCTAAAAAAGTGCCACCTCATGACTGAAAGATTGATGTTCTTTGCTTATATAATTGGTGCTGATGGGATATATGTGGATGATCAAAAGATCCAAGCTATATGGGATTGGCCATCTCTAAAAACTGTGACGGAGGTACGCAGTTTTCATGGTTTAGCTACCTTTTATAGGAGATTCATCTGAAATTTCAGTAGAATTGTGGCCCCCATCACCAACTGTTTGAAGAAAGGGAAGTTTAAATGGACAAAAGAGGCTGAAAGAAGCTTTGTTGAAATCAATGAGAGGTTATCTTCTACACCGGTATTATCTTTACCAGACTTTGACAAAGTCTTCAAGCTAGAGTGTGATGCCAATGGTGTTGGAATCGGTGGTGTTTTATCTCAGGAAGGTAAACCAATAGCCTACTTTAGTGAGAAATTAAACGATGCACGACAAAAGTGGTCAACATATGAATAAGAACTGTACATAATTATTTGAGCTCTTAAGAATTAGGAGCATTATCAAATTCAACGGGAGTTCGTGATCTATTTAGACCACCAATCATTGAAGTATTTTAGAAGTCAATGACACCTCAACAAGATCCATGCCAGGTGGGCAACTTTTTTAGAACGGTTTCATTATGTTATCAAGCATGAATCTGGTGCTTCGAACCGAGTAGTTGATGCGTTGAGCAAACACTCCACTCTGCTCATCCGTATAAGTAATGGAGTTGTTGGGTTCGAGTGCTTGAAGGAGTTTTATGAAACCGATGAATACTTTGGCAGAACATAGGAGAAACATACCACCAAATAGTCCGTGGGTGATTTTCTTGTACATGATGGTTTTTTGTTCGAGGTAAACAAACTATGTCTCCCTAGAACATCCTTACGGGACAAGGTGATTCCTGAATTACATGCTAGAGGTTTGGGTGTCCATCTTGGCAGAGACAAGACACTTAGTAGCATGGAAGAAAGGTATTATTGGCCTCAGTTAAAGAAGGATGTTAGAAATTATGTGAGACAGTGCCCTGTTTGTTAAGTCACAAATGGTCAATCTCAAAACACAAGTCTTTACATGCCTCTGCCAGTGCCATCATAACCTTGGGAGGATTTATCTATGGACTTTATGTTAGGACTCCTCAGAACTTAGAGAGGAGTAGACTCTGTGTTTGTGGTAGTCGATCAGTTTTCAAAGATGGTACATTTCATTCCTTGCCATAAGACTACTGATGTAGCGCATGTGGCAAAATTGTTCTTCCAGGAGATTGTGCGCTTGCATGGAGTGCCTAAGTCTATCACCTAAGATCGAGACAATAAGTTTCTAGCTCACTTCTAGTTGACATTATGAAAGTGGTTCAACATTGAATTTAATTTCAGTAGCACAACACATCCTCAGACGAATGGACAGACTGAGGTAGTAAACAAAACTCTAGGTAATTTGATTAGGAGCATTTGTGGTGACAAACCTAAATAGTGGGACAACATTTTGGCTCAAGCAGAATTTGCATTTAACATCATTGTTCATAGTTCAACAGGAAGATTTCCATTCTTCATCATCTACATGAAGGAGCCCAGGCATGTCCTAGATTTGGTAAGGCTGCCTAATGTTTTCAGCATGAGTGTTGCAGCTAGTGCCATGGCTAAACATCACCAAGCTACTATAGCAGAGGTGAAACAGAAGCTAGAAGAGTCCAATGCCATGTACAAGGCAGCGGTTGACAAGCGACGGAGAACAAAGGTATTTGATGTAGGAGACTAGGTAATGGTGTTCCTATGTAAGGAGCGGTTTCCTATTGGTACTTGCAACAAATTAAAGCCGAAGAAGTATGGTCTCTATCGGATCTTAAGGAAAATCAACGGCAATGTTTATGCTGTTGATCTTCTTGAAGACATGAATATCTCTAGAACCTTTAATATTGTTGATTTGTATGAGTACTTTCCATCTAATGGTCTAGGTTATCCAAAGATTAACTTAGGGACGAGTTTCTTTCAAGTGGAGGGGAATGATGTAGAGCAGTTTGAAAATAAATACATGTAGCAATTGGATAGGAAGAAATTGCCCAAAAATGAATGAAATGATGAAAACGTACAGTCCTATGGAAACACTCATAACTTTCTTATTTGTTTCTTTTTTTGAGTTTCCTAGTCTTAGTAGAGTTTTTATTTGTTATAGTTAGGAAAGGTGTAGGAGTTGTCTCCTTTCCTATTTATTTCTTTTTTCTATTAGGAATTGGTTTCCTAGTTTGAATAAGTTTTTAATTTAGGGCCTATAAAATAGACCCTAAGCCTTTGTTTACATGTAGTGAATTTTGAATACAATTTCTTCAGAGTTTTCTCTTACTTTCTGGTGTGTTTTCAAAGTTTCGATCTAATGGAATTTAGATCATTTCTTATCAACATGTAACTTGCACCATTTCAAGCTCAACCATGATTTCTATCCTACGTCATACGTCATGCACACACAAGATTGTTGAAGTGTGTGAATGCATGCGTCGACATTGGTGGCCGAGGATGAATGAGGGTTGCATGTTCATGGTCTCTTATTCTATGTTGGGCATATCATATGTATACCTCAAAACAAAAGTACTTATCTTTTATTGCTTTTGCCATAAAAGTGGGTTTTGCAGGTAAAGTTATAAATTCAGCTGATGTCAGTTGGCAGCGCTATACCCTTCTCTTCTATCTAAACACTTTGTACATGCTTGAACACATATGGTAAAATAGGATCACTTATCCATTCAAATTCAAATTTGGCATCATAACATTAACACGGCTGCCCATTTTATTAATGTGTGCTATTAACTCAACTCGTAATTAATGTGATGTTATTAATGTCATGTTACTAACTCATAATTAATAGATTTGGTCTCCTAGCCATAGGTTGAAACATGAAAGACAATCTGCACTACACCGTATTCCCCTGCTTGTCATGATTGTATGAGCTTTTTTTTTTATGAGTAAGATTATATGGGCTTTAAATTTTAACTTTTAAACGTTTTCTCTTTTTTTTTTTCTTTTATAGCCCGTTTGGGAGGGCTTCAATGTTCACTAAGCCACTTTGGAAAAACTACCACGGGAAAGTTGATTTTACGGTTCATGTAAGCCTATTTTCAGTTTTCCAGATTTTTGGCAAACATGGCATCATGACATTCCGAGTTTCTCAGCTTATGCTACATGAAAGCCCTCTCAAATAGGAACTTAGGCTATGTCTATTAAGCTGCATTTGGAAATGATGCAAATAGAGTGTAAATCCCAGTTCAGGGTAAATTTGCACTCTGGTTCACTTTTGCATGTGTTTGGCAACATTACATTTATGCATTGACAAATGACAGATCAATGCATTTTTACATTGATAATAAGATGTAAAAGTACATCAATAAAAAAGTAAATTTGTATTCAAGACTTCAAGTTCGCTTTTGATAAAAAAAGAATATGTTTTATTGGCAAACATGGCATCATGACATTCCGAGTTTCTCAGCTTATGTAACTCAATGCTACATGAAAGCCCTCTCAAATAGGAACTTAGGCTATGTCTATTAAGCTGCATTTGGAAATGATGCAAATAGAGTGTAAATCCCAGTTCAGGGTAAATTTGCACTCTGGTTCACTTTTGCATGTGTTTGGCAACATTACATTTATGCATTGACAAATGACAGATCAATGCATTTTTACATTGATAATAAGATGTAAAAGTACATCAATAAAAAAGTAAATTTGTATTCAAGACTTCAAGTTCGCTTTTGATAAAAAAAGAATATGTTTTATTGGAATTTGTGTTTGCATCCATTACAGCTAAAAGTCTATTTGGTAAGAAGATAAATTTGTCAGTGCAAAACTAACCCAACTTAACAATTTATATGAACCGTTTTACACTCTACATATTTGTATTAACACTTAATTGCATCATTTCCAAACACAGCCTTAAAAAAAATTAAAAACTAATCGATTATTAAAATTTAGACTAACCAGAATTATATTGGTTTCCAAGTAATGTTTCTTATGGGAATAGTTTTTAATTCACATTTTATATGGACTAAGAAAGTATATGTTTCATATGGGAATAAGCCTTCATCTGATGCTCAAATTTAGTGTTAGTGATGTTTTTTTTTTTTTTAAGTTTCCCTGACATAATCCATACATATCTTAATTTTTCCACCATATTCATGCATATCCAAGGTTCAAACTATCACAAATATCACAATTTCAGATTCACCAAAAGGCCATATATTAGGGATTTAGGAGAAATTCCAGAGATGGCCATGTTCAAAGCATAAACAATTTCCAGTTATTACCCCCTTAAACTGTGACATACATGAACATATCACATGTGTTGAAAATTTGAATCATGTGCATATTCAAAGCATTTCCTGATGCTTGTGTTAAAATTGCATTAACGATATTCTTTGCGTTTCCCTTTGAACCTTTATAAACCTTTGTTATAAATTTTGTCTATTTCGGAGCAAATGACAGTTTGTTTAAATTTTCTTTTTTGAATCTTTGTAAACCTTTGTTAATATGCCATCAATGTTTTTAGCAACTGACACAGTCATGGGTGGTGGGAGATAGTCAGGTTTGCACGCAAGCTGGCATTCAACCATGTCCATGGCAAAATTTGCTATCAACGGTTGAGACACCTTGAGGCAATAATGTACTGTAATAGATATACATATATATTTCCCTGTGAACGATGCAAAACAAGTTTAAAAAGGCTGCAGATTTTTCTCCTCCAGTCTTTTTACAAGAATGAGATGAGGATACCCTAATTCCTTTTTCTTTTCCTTTCTAAGATAATAATGATGAGATTGGCATCATCAAGATACAGGTGTGTAGGTGCAGAAAACATGGTGATGGTATACCAATTCAATTCCCAAAAATAGACACAAAGACAACATAATTACAGGAATCAAGCATATATGACTCTATTTCTTATGATCTGGACACGTTCTTAAATATTAAAGTATCATTTCTCGAGGCCTTTTGTCAAAATTTAATTAAACCTGTAAGGTGCTATAAAATTTTGAACAGTATGATTTATTTCATACTATGATACAGTACGATACTGTGGAGGTGCCCATGCTGAAACATACTAATGTCTGACAGAGGCACAGAGGTAATGCCAAGACTGTAGAGGAATCTAGATATCATAGTTTCAACCTGTCATCCAAATTAGGGGACACATTGGGCATACAATAATTCAGACTATCTATCATCATCAATAGAGCCCTTTCCAAACTATCAAGGGTTGCTCGTATGAATATGAATAATTTTTCTTCCATTCCATAGATTGTCTGTAGCAAGAGGCAATCTCTCTCTACACACAAACAAAATCATTCCAAACTGGCATGGCCTATAATGTTAATATGTTGCATACTAGGACCCTCAGAATTTCCCCTTTTATTCTTTCAATGATTTATCAAGAACATTGGTATTATTACATTAATCCACTGGTTACCTGGAGGAAAGTCGACTCAACATGATCAAGTTTATAAAGGGCTAAACAATAACAACAATAATAAGCGTGTATATGTTTGTTTATGAACGATTATTTTATTTATTTTGAACCCAAGTCCTTTGGTTGGATTGCATCAAGGGCATCAAATGTAATTAATTTTCATATTTTAGTCAACTATTTCAGCTCAACCATTAAGTGCATTCTGGGTCTTAATTCTTATTTCTGGATCATGATTCATGAATTTATGGATCATGATTCATGAATTTATGGATCAAGATTCAAAAGCACTCCCTATATGGAATCAGTTGGTCCACTACATAAAACTGGTGGTGGTTGAACAGATCTGAGTACTAAGATGGAGACAAGTGAAACATCTCAAGTAACTTCCCACCATTCTGTGACTTACTGCAACTAATTCTATTTCCCCAAGATGCATCAAGAGAGAGAGAGAGAGAGAGAGAGTTTACAAATCAAATTGTGCTTCAAGAAACATAAAAGGAAAAGATACATACCAAATTATCTCCGTGATCTCTCTTTCATTACTATACCTTCGAGAATCCCATCAGCCCCAAAATTACCAGAGAATTCTCGAGGTTCTACTGGACCAGGGAGCTGGAAGGCTACAGAAAAGTGTCCTGATGGACAAAGGTACTGTGTTTGCATCTCAAACACCTGAGAGTTCTTATATACCAGCTTTTCACCTGTTGTTGTGGCTCCCTTTATCAATACCCGCCCATCAGTCTCCACTTCGCAACTGAATTCCTCTGTAACCACAATGAGTTTAATTAACAAGCAGCTATGATGTCAGACAAAGAGTAGATACGCTTGCTAATAACCCATACCAGGACTCTTTAGAAAAAAAAAATCCTTTCTTTTTCAAAAATTTCTCACATGTTATGAGATGAGATAAGTAGAATGGTTTGTGAAAAAGATGGCAAGTTTCCATTCAATAGATTGATAAAATGTCATTTTTTATTCTCAAAGGGGAATACTTTTTTAAATATAACACATGAATCTGGTAATAAATCGGGTTGAGCTCATATATCCAATCCATTCAATAGATTGATAAAATGTCATTTTTATTCTCAAAGGGGCATTTTTTTAAGAGAGCACATGAATCTGGTAATATATCAGGTTGAGTTCATAAATCCAACTTACTTTCATCCTTTCTTACACCTGGAAGGGATATACGGAACAAATATGCATCTTCACAAACACCAATGTCCACGAGTCCTATAAGTGGACCAGCCTGCCTTTCAGCTACACTGCCAGTCAAAGCTATCCCATTCTTGGTGGTAGCTACAATATTATTCCACTCTTCAGATGTTGGGTGAGAAGGAAGAATAAGCATAGCTGACCCCATTCTCTCTGCAGGCTCAGCTTTTAATTCAGTTGGCATCATTGGCACGCTCATTGGGACACTCTTGCATGGCATAGGTGTACTACTGAATGGTACACTGTTGAAAGGTATTGCGTCATGAATGGGTGGCATAGCCTCCTCAGGATCTACATAATCTGAATACTGTCTTTTATGAGAATTCCTAGAAGATCTTCTGAGGGGCAACTTGCCATTAGATTTCTGTGGTTCTGAATTGGAATTTGTAACTCCACTGACACCATCACCTGTGTGTGACATTGCAGCATTTCTATCCAGCAGCAAATCCTCAAGCCTAGTTAGTCTCTTAAATCTTTCTACATCCTCTGGTTTAATGTAAGATATTTCTGGATTATTAATGAATACAATGTTCTCAATTACATGGCATTGATCACTTAACTGTGACTGGGGATGCAAATGAGGAGGAAAGAGATCAGGAAACTGGCGGTAATCAGCAATAGCATCCTGTGCTGGGTTGAAGAGATTCCCTTGGAAGAATAGATGCAAAATGGGTGGCTTCACAATGACAGATTGGCCTGCCTCCCTAAGCACATAGTAGTATATCTTCTCTGCTTCCAACAGTTTCATTTGTGATCCAGCTAGCTGATCAGAAGTATAAGGTGGAAGCCCCTCGGCCATTCTCTGCAGAACTGATTTTTTTGGCTTCTCTCCCTTAAGATCAGGTCCAAAGTATGTACCCATGATGAAGAGTAAAAGAAAACGCTGGTCATCATTTGGAATTATCCAGTTGGGTAGGTTGCTGAAGTCTGACGATGTAGGAGCAAGAGATTCTGCAGCCTCAGCCAAGGTTTCCATGTCTGCTGCAGGATAAGGAAAATTTTAATAGACGAACAAAACTAAGTTTCTTGTAGCTGTATCTCTGTCATGGTAGAACAGTCCATAAATAGGCACTCATCTTCTAAAAAAACATCATTATACAGCATTAGCATGGGGATTCTCTTGAAGATAGAAGGTAAGTAGCATGATTAGCATAAGTTCTTGGTTATGATCATCACAGGTGCTGAAGGAACACATCAGCCTGGAGAAGTTGAATCACATCCCCACAAGGGATAGATAGATACACAGCCAACCTCTATAAACTATAAACATAATTCTACTGCAGCTTCGCTCGCTGTGTTAATTGAACAAGAACTCATGCTAATGGCTCTATATTGAGCAAATGGCTAACAAGGAGGCATCAAGAACCATTTCATCACAACCAATCACAAAACTCTTCACAAGGCATGGAATATTTATAAGAAATTTTAAAACCTAGTTCTTATCTTTCCAGAACTTCATCTAAAACTTGTTCCTTTAGTTTCTTCTTTCAAAATTTAGCCTTGCTTTGATCTGAATCATACAAATCATGAATATGTGTACAAAACACACAATTTCTACAGACAAATATGACGATTTCACCTTACCTACTTCTGTATTCTTTGGCGGCACACGATAGCTGGATTTGTAGCGCCGTGTTTCATCTAGGAAGCAGAGGACAGAGCGAAGGCACGCGCGCTCACGCACAAATGAGAGAGAGAGGGAGGGCCGGTGATGGCGGCCGGCGGTGATCGACGGAGGGGAGGGGGAGGTAGCGAGAGAGAGGGGAGAGAGAAGGGGGAACGGCGAAGGGAAGGATTGAAAGAGGAAGACCAGGAAATAAAAAGAAAATAAATGAAAAGGTCATTTTCTAAGATGACCCCATAGTTTTATGTAATTACAAATACCGATCCTACAGTTTGGATATTACTAATACACCCCTAAAATGAAATAACTGAAATGTCCATTCGAAATAATAGAAAACGAAAAATAAAAATAAAATAGACGACAATAGAAAATTAATAAATCAAAATGAAAAAAATAAGATAAGAGAAATAAAAATAAAATAAAATAGACAATAAAAATAATTTTTTGTTGTTGTCTATTTTACTTTTATTTTTATTTCTGTTATTTTTCTTTATTTTTTTGTTGTTTGTTTTTATCTATTTTTTTTTTTTCAGAATAAGATAAAGTGGGGAGTGTTTTGTATGTAAAAAGGTGATATGAGGCTTTTTTTACGGGCATTTTCAGAATAAATTCCCAAACGAATATACAAACCGTTCTCAATGTAAGGGGGTGTCTTACTAAATGACCTTAAGGTTGCATTTTGGTTTGAAGGAAAAATTGGGGAAACCTTTACAAATCTTGTATAGGTTTTCCTATGTTTCCCTTCCTTTCCCCACCTTTTCCTTCAAACCAAATATAGCCTAAATGAAACAAATGCATTTACCAAAAAAAAAAAGTGTTAGTTTAACGATGGCAATTTCTATCCCACCTAGACCTGTTCATGGGGCGGGCTTATACTCTTCATTAACAGAATTTTTTCAGACCCGAGCCCGGCCCTCATAAAAAGCCCGAAGCCTGGGCCAAGCTTGAAGCCTGACCTAACAAAATGATTATCCCTTGTTAGGCCAGGCTCGTGGTGATAGCAACGTTCAATGTATTTTCAGCTCATGGTGATAGCTATAGAGGCATAATGCCTAGAATCAGTTCTATAGATGTAATGGAGACGTGGGATAGTTAGTAGAAGGCAAAAAAGCTCTACATAGAATTTAATGGTTTTTGGAAATAAACTGCAAATTTACTGCCGGTGAGAGAGAGAGAGAGAGAATACTGGATACCTACGAACCAGTGGCAATTCTTCCAAGCTTGGAGGATGAGGAGCCATGACACAAAGCAAGGTGTCTATCCAATTAGCTGCTCTTGACTGATACATATCGAAATTACTGTTGAATCTTACCTTTCGCATGGGATCTCGTATATAAAACTCTTTCTTCACCTCAATATCCTACTCGTGAAATCTGTGTATCCCTTCAATCATTTCATGCAGAACACTGAGAGGGATCCCATGATTCACTACCTAAAAGAAGCCCCACGTCTCCGAAGCATGTTGCACTTTTTCAACAATCTCCTCACGAAGTAAATGTTAGACAGTGTATGCCCTTAGTTCCAATCAGATTGATGTACATTTAACATTTATTGTAAATGAATAAAAATACATAATTGTTTCATATTATATTTGGTATGTTTCTGTGTAATTACCCTTAAACTGGACACATATGAGACTTGAGTTAGTTTAGAATGTTCTCAGCCGTTGGGTAGACCTGGGGAGGTTTATCCTACCAAGGCTGACACTAATGTGCTGCTAAGTCGGTTGGAGTAGCTTGTCTCAACTGCCAGGGTTAGACCCGAAGCACATGTAGTGTGTGTTTTGCTTGAAACCCTGAACCCAGACCAATTTCCAGTTGTGCCCTGGACCTTGGAGATTGATGGGCAAAATTGGAAAGTTACACCTAACCCCTAGACTTGATTATGGTATTGCACTAGGTATTGGATTGGACTGTCTTTAATATGTCAGTCAGTGAGATCCTTAGTGGAGGTCAAAACCTGGGTATGTTGGGGCAATATGAGAATTCACCTGAATGGGTGATCATAGTGACAGAATCAGCCCCTTTGTCGGACAAAGTGAATGATCGGAGACAACACTCTCTCTGATGGAAACCAAAACTGTCGGTAATAGATTGCAACCGTGTTTGAGATTTCTTTAGCAAAATATATTTATATTATAAATATATATTATATTTTATGAAATGGTTTGCAAAATGTTTTAATTCCCGAGATCCATTCGAGCAGAGAGTGCAACACTGTACCTTGCAGCCGAGGGAGAGGTCATTTCTTGTCGGGCAGTGTTTGATCATTATGGGCTGAGAGGTTAAGTGTAAGATCATTTAGGGCTTTTATACTTGATGGGCTAATCTCACTTAAGAACCATAGTCCTTGGGCCTTCATAAGGTGGCTGGACTCAGGGACCATTTAGTGTAAATGTTAGGCCCATTAAGAGCCCATACTGATGGACTCAGGGGTTCACTATGTACAACAGTGAATTCGGTCAAGTCTTGTAATAGAGTCTAGGCTTAACCCATATGGCTTTTGTGAGATCAATGTTAGGGTCTCACGCCATACAAAGAGAGCCAAATTAGCCAACAATTAAAAGGGGAGGTGAGCCCACTTACTTAATGGGCCTAGGGCCCAAGATTAATATGATTAATCAGGGTGTCATATGACAGTTTAAGTAGTCATGTGACATGGGGTGAATATGGGTATGGATCTAAGTTTGGATCAATAGATAAGATAAGGGGATAAGCCTTATCACTTAAGGAGTCTAGATCCGAATAAATATTTGGATTAGGAGAAACTGATCCTTAAGGCTTATAAATAGAGGGGGCGGATTGCTTCAGTTTCATCTTTTTTTGCTCTTAGTTCTCTCCCTCTGTTTCTTGCCACCCTATCCTATTCGATCTCCAGTTTCTTGGACTGATCAAGATTGGATCTTCATTCTGATTTTTGCAAGAAAAATCAGATTTAATTCGTGCTCACCATCCCTTGCTTGATCCTTGCTGAAGGATTGCAGTTCTTGCTGAAGGACTGCATTGCTGAACCTGCTTCATCTTAAGCTACGTCATCTTTAGTGGAAGCAGGTTTTGGTACCCTCTTTGGGCGTGAACACCTACGTTGGGAGCTACACGTGTGGATTCCGTATCAGGTATTGCTCTCCCATTCTTTTGGTTTCAGATTTAGTCCGGTTTGTTTCATGAATGATCCTTGAAAAATGTAGTTTTTCTAAAACTGGGAATATGATTAAAATGTAGTTTTTCTAAAACTGGGAATATGATTCCCAGAAGGGAGAAAAGAAATTTTTGAAATTTCGCCCAGCCATCCTGCATGGTTCGGCCATCCATATGATGGATCTCCCTTCCCTTCAGTAAAGGGTTTTCACCTACGCCTTTCATATCTATGACCGGAACCCCAACGTCAATGTAGGTCCGATCGGAAACTACCTTCTCCTTCAGATCATCCGGCGGACTTAGAAAAAACACGAGCGATCTTGGCCACTCCAGTGTCAACCAATCCTTTGATGCTAGCTTTCATATCGCCAAACTCTCTCAATTCTTTTGTTTGAGAGAGAGGGAGGGAGGGAGGGAGAGAGAGAGAGAGAGAGCCTGGTCAGTGGTCATTGCCAGAGAGAAGGTTGGTGGCGCCGGTGCCTGAGTTCGCCTTTGAGAGTGAGAAAGGTGTCTGAGTTTGCTGGTGCCTGAGACTATGAGAGTGAGAATGAGAAGACAAAAATATGAAAAGAGGGAAACTAGGAAAGGTTAGTCGAGTTAAGGAATAGGGATTTAGGGTTTAGAAACTAGTCGAGTTGGGTTGGGCTTTTTTGACAAATCCCAAGCCCAACCCAAAAAAATAATCGAGCTAGATTTTAGGCCCGAGGTCAAGCCCGTGGGCTAAAAATCATGTTCAAGCCCGATCGGGGGCTAGGCTGGGCTATCCAGCCCATGAACAGGTCTAATCCTATCTGATAGGTACCTCGTACCTATCCATTGTAGTGGTTTCTTTTTTTACTTAAAAAGTGATTTTGGGCAAGGATGCGTTTTGGGATTTGACAATTTAGTATAGGTAGGGTACGATACTAGGTTAAAGCTGCCCCTCCATGACTTGCATATGAATTCATGCGTTGAATTTTTTACCACAAAAGTGTTGAATTTAATAATATTTTGAACTTTCTGTGAAGGATAATTGATGGTTTATGTGTTTTCTACAAATCCACATTTGTGCTCCATAGAGGGTGCCCCACAGCATATCCCAATCGTGTATTGGGGACATCTCCCACTGACAGCTTTGGGAGATGTTCCCAATGCAGGTTGAGATGTGCATTGGGGAGTTTGTGGGGCACAAATTTGATCTCGTTTTTTATATATTTTAATCAAGTATATGGAAATTTTGATGTTTTTTATGTTATCTTGCTTGTTTATTGCTTATTTGTAAGAGGAAATTAGATGTAGGTTTTAGACCCAACTTGACCTATTCCACTCTCAAATTTAGGGAGAGTGGTGCTAGGAGGGCTTTGCATTTTCATGTGGGGGAAGACTCTAGATTCTAAAGATCCAACCTACTATGACTTTTGGAGAGGGTATGTTGGGAAGTCTAAGGAGGTGGTTAGGGCTAAAATTTACAAAACCTTCCCTGAACCCACCCTTTGCCACCCCTAAGTGTAACATGTGGTGATGTGGAGAGATGTGATTGGTTATACAGTCTCAACAACAATGTTTTTAATGCAGCTAATTGGACTTGCATCAATATATACTTTATATTGGCAATGGCATTGTGTTGTTGTTTTCACTCCACATAAATGTCACAAAAGTGATTTAATTTTAGGGTAAACTGTTGAAGCCTCCCCTAAAGTTTGGTAATTTCAATCACTTCCCCTGAACTTCATGACATAGTTGCAAGTAGACACTCTTTGTTAAAATCTTTTTTTTTTAATTGATTTATCTTCATATCAATCGTTGTCAAAGGTAAGGCTGCAACTTTTAAATTCTCTTTTATTTTTTGTTCTTTATAAAGTTTGTATTATTTTTCTGTAGAAACCAACCTCAATAGTAATTGCATGGGTATTTTGGACAATTTTCTACCTCTTCTTAAAAGATTCTAACAAAGGGGGGCTACTTTCAATTGTATCATAAAGTTCAAGGGAGGTGATAGCAATTACTAAACTTCAGGGGAGGTTTCAATAATGATCAAAAACTTCAAGGGAGGATCCAACAATTTACCCTTAATTTTGATATATAAAATACATATTTATTTGGACAGATTCCACTTGAAATGGCAATATCACATTTTGTATTGGATTATGTATCAAGAATTTCTTCCTACTTATTTTAGCCCTATGTAGTGTCTAATGGCACATATGCTTCTAAACTTGAGTTGCCCTACATGGTGTCTAATGGCACATTTGATTTTGAAACTAACATGCATTGACTCAGAACACTAAGATCCCGTTTTTTTCCCTGGGTCTGCTTGGTTTATAGTCGGAATCAAAATTGAAATCCCTCATAATCAGAATCAGAATGATTTATTCCCAAAGTTTATTTGGTTCAAATTTGAATCAGAATGAGAATTGGAATTAGTTAGAATGGGATTTCATTCCCAGGGGAGAGAGAGGAAATGACCATTCCCTCAAATGGAGGAATACCATTCCACCAAGAATGGGAATGGGATTCTGATTCTGCCCAACCAAACAATTAGAATTAGAATGGCCCATTCCGGTTCCAATTCCAATCCCCTATCCCTACAAACCAAATGGACCCTTTTTTTTAATGCTTTGAATGCTGATGCCAAGGTCCCAAATGACTATGAAATGTGGAACTTCTTATATAAACCCATCTATTTTTATTGTTAGTGGCCCATCCAACACCAAGGTTCAAAATATTGGTATTTCAAAGCATTTAGAAGTTTTTCCTTTTCTGGGCTACAAGATGGGGATGACTCAGGAAGCCCCTTTATGGGGAACTCTTTGGATCTATAATCAGAAAGGTTTTGTGGCTCCCATATGGGACCTCCCTAGCGGAGCCAAACTAAATTGACCACAAAGGATGTCCTCAATGAGGATGGGTCTTGGGATCAGGGGGCCCTGAGTCAGCTTTTTGGGGAAGAATGAGTTAACAATCATACCCATGTTTTTAGATCTGCTCTAGGAGACCAACTCTATTGGACCTTGCACCCAAAAGGTAAATTTACTTAAGCTCTGTTTGGAAAGAGTACAAATATAAATTTGTAGAGTGCAAAACCTTATATTTTGTATGTATTTGTACTGTACATATTTGCATTTATACTCCTCTCAAACTGAACCTTAGGTTCAGTCATTCAATATTTAACCTCGAATAGGATCCAAAGCCTAAGTCAACAGCACCTATCCCTGCTCCGAAGATATAAACTGTTTCTCTAGAGAATGTTTCAAGGTTATGTTATTTCTTCGCAGATCATGAATAATTTGGGTCTTGTTTGCTCCTCTGTTTGTGCTTTCTGTAATGTTAGGGATGAATCCATTTCACACTTGTTCTTCTCCTGTCCTTTTGTTCGAGCTCTTTGGTTTTCTTTCCCTTTTGGAGATATTTCAAGAAGAGTGCGTTCCTCGGTTATGGACTCAGTAAGCTCTTTCTTAAACAATCTGAAAGATAAACAGGACCAAAAGAAATTTCTAATGTGGCACTTATATCCTATCATATTTGGTGGTTAAGAAATGATAAGATTTTTAGAAATAAAACTTGGATGGCCAATGGGGCAGTGGAGCAAATTTAGAGGGCCATGAGTGATTTGTTGTCTGTAATGCCTACTCCAAATGGTGATAAGAAGTATTCCAAAGCTCTATGCCCCCTCCCCGCAAACCTGTCTGGAAAGGTTTAAAAGAGGATGCTGATTTTATCTTGTTCAATATTTTAAAAGGCTTGAGGCGTGAGGCGTATGCCTTGAGGTGAGGCGCTCAGATTTTGCCTCAAGGCTTAAGCCTCACAATCTTGGTTTGAGGCGTAAGCCTCAAGCCTCAAGGTATGAGGTGTAAAAAGATGTAAGCCTCAAATATTAACATTATTTAGTGATTCCATGCATTTTTTTTCAAAATATATAGAGAAAGCACTTTAATAATTATAGGCCAAATAAAAAGAGAATATCAAAAACCAATAGGACAAATCAAGTTCTATTAGTTTATTTAAGGAAATTCACATAAACCCCAAAAATTCATCAATAACATCAAATCCAATGCTTAAATAACCATAAATTGTTTACCAAAAAACCATAAATTGGGTACGAGCACATAAGAAACGCATTTTAATAGTTTATTTAAATTATTGAAATACACAACACCACCTTACTTTGCATCCTTCTAAACGTGAATAAACGAGTGATTAAATTAAATGTAATGGTCATTTAACCTTGTTAAAGTGCTTAATAATAAATATACCTTGTGAAGCATAAAAAAAACACCTTTAACCTTATTAAAGTCCTAAATGATAAATACACCATGTAAAGCGTGACGAACTAATGAAGAATCAATAGACCATGGGACATGGGGGTGTAAAACTTTTGATACAACTTATAACATGCATAAAAATTTTGACATGATAAATACACCCGTATTCAATGTTATCACTCATGGGAAGACATTCCCAGTTCACGGCTGCGATGTCTAGTTATCATTGGGGTCCACCGAAGAGCCCCTTGAACAAGCTGTCTTGTGCTAGTTTTCAAGACATCCCACGAGTAACTAAGGCTGTGTTTGAAAACATGCAAATATGTAAAGTATAAAATAGTTCATATAAATTGCAAAATTGAATTAGTTTTGCACTGACAAATTTACCTTCTTACCAAATAAACTTTTAACCATAATGATTTCAAACATGAATTTCAATAAGGATATGTTTTTTTTTTATCAAAAACCCACTTGAATGCAAATTTACTTCTTTTTTATTGATGTATTACATCTTATTATCAATGTAAATACGCATTGGTCTGTCATTTGTCAAAGCATAAATGTAATGTTGCCAAACACGGGCGAAAATGAACCAGAGTGCAAATTTACCATGAACTGGATTTACACTCCATTTGCATTATTTCCAAACGCAGCCTAACGCAAAGTTCAAGGCGTCTTGTGCTAGTTATCAAGACGCCCTTCGAATGCCTCAGAAAGATTTAAGCAAAGGTACTGAGGTTGTTCTTTGTGGTTAGATTATCATTGAAAACCACATCAGAGCCTCAATATCGCCAGTCCTAACTCCTATGTGACAAGATAAGGCCCCAGCTATGACATTAGCTTGTGTAAGTTCTTGTAAGCTAAGCAACAATAGTCATGTCTAACTAATCGAAAGTACCGGCAACATCGCATTACAACATGCAAATGTAAATTTAGATAGCATTTGTAGAAACCCTGTTTGCTTCTATTCAAGCCACATGATTTTGGACGGTTGATACAAGTTTGTGAAGAATGGTTTCATATTTCCTACTTTTCACCATATACAAGTGCTCAAGTCTTCTTCTGCCCCCATGTTTAAAAATTAACCAAATAAAGTAGACGATAATGAAAATAACAGTAAAGCAACTGAAACACCATAAGGCAACATTAACTACTACCTAAGCAAAAAATAATATAGGTTAAGCAACCACTCACCTTTTTTGTTTTGAAATTATGGTAAGAGATGTAAGCATTTCTTTCAGTTATAATTTCTATTTGTACTGCATCAACTGATTTAAGGCTCTCGAATTAAAAACAAAAACAAAAAAAAAAACCTGGAAATGATGGGAAAGACCAAAAATAAAAGACCCAAGGGAACAACTCCCATCAATAGAAACTAATTACTCCCTAGAAGTATTGATGTATTAATGCTCCATACAGAAGAGAAATCCTCTGCAGAAACTATCTTGACTATAACTCCAGTACTGGATGCCACTCCTTTCATTGTACTGACATTTGGAAGAAGTTTCAACACCCTAAAATTCTGTGAACAGTATCAAATTATAAAATAAGAACAAAATGGAGAATGAAAAATACTATCTTAACACACAAACTTTGAAAAAGATATGGAGATTGTTTTATGCTGATATATATAGTTAATGAAAAAGAGCTCTAGCACATGATCAAGAGAAAGTTTCTTATCATGGTATATGCTCTAGCCATTTGATAGAAATAAAAAAGGGTGCCGTTTCATACAACTTGTTTTTTGACGGTGAACTTACAAATCCTTTGAATTTAACACTGACCACACAAAAGGGGAAAGTGGGCGACTGCAGTTCATAACAACGTCACCTTTGAATAAAGAAAAAGTGGATACATCTGAACAGATTAGAGCAACCCAATCACCTAATATGCACAATTACAATTTCAGAAATAGAGAAATAATCTATATGCCCAGAAGGCTGAACATTCATGGCTCTGAAAAGAAACCACAGAATCTTCTGGTTATAGTCTTAAAGCCATTAGAGTCAATAACATCTTTGACTGGATAACATATGAAAAAACCACATAGATGATATTCTTGGTAGTTGCTTGGTAAATTATTGGTAGAAATCATAATGCAAGAAGAAATACCAGCCCAAAGGAAAAGGACAAGATGGTGAAGTCCCTATTTCATAAATTGATAAAAAAAAAAAATCATATTTCCTAACAACAAACACAGTATGTTAAATACCAAATTTAACAACTGTTTAGAGATGATATGATGAGTTTTCAGTTTTCACTTACATTCTTCTCCAAACTGTCTTCTGCAGTCACTATCCAAGCTCAAGAATCTGAAGGTGCTTGTTGTGTCTGCTGCTGTTGTTGTGGTGGTTGAGGCCACATCTGCTGAGCCATGTAAGGATGAGGCTGTTGCCCATATAGAGCCTGGTCAACCACTGGCTTACCCATGATCATCCCTGGAGTTCCAACTTGTGGCGAATGTTGAGGCATATAATAGTAAGGAAGAGGGTCAGATGGACCTCCAACAGGCATGGTTCCTCCCCTGGGCATTGAGGCAAGTA
This sequence comes from Nelumbo nucifera, assembly GCF_055504915.1. Taxonomy (NCBI): domain Eukaryota; kingdom Viridiplantae; phylum Streptophyta; class Magnoliopsida; order Proteales; family Nelumbonaceae; genus Nelumbo; species Nelumbo nucifera. Next base: position 88,683,633 of record NC_142652.1, on the reverse strand, counting down.
CCTCATCTTTCAAATCCTCTCTGGGCACAATGTCTACTAGAAAGTCAAAGATGTCAGTCCTTGTGATTGCTGCAGCAATGTCATTCTTCTGGAGTGTCCTCCGCTTGTTCTCCTCTGTGTGATTCCATGAACGCAGTGTTAACTCCAAGATGAACATCTCACAGGCCCTGGCAAATATAACAGGAGCCTCGGCTGATATCATCCTTACATCCTCATCAGCCTTCATTATCTTCTTGATTCTTGCCAACGGAAGGCTATGGTTCTTGAAGTCAGTGGTCTGCTCAATTTCTTGGTACTGATTTGACCAGAAAGCCTGGAGTTGTTGATGCAGTTGCTGTTGCTGCTGCTGGTGGACATGCTGATAAGTAAGTTGGTGTTGTGCAAGCTGAGCTGGAGAGGCAGTAAAACCGGATGGTTGGCCAGGAGATTGAATGGATCCAGCTGATGTGACAACTGATCCAGGGGGGTTGGCTCCAATCATCTGGTTAGCTTGATATGGATTTGCACCATATGGCACTTGAGCAGCATTACTGACCATCCCCATGACTGGGGGCTGTCCATGGGTTTGCTGATCCATTCTAGTTTGTGCAAGATAATCTCTGTCTTCTGAGATCTGATATCACATTAAGAAAGAACAAACAAATAAATAAATCATAAACAGGTCATGGCTGGCCACCTCCTGATAGAAAATACACACTTGATGAGGTTAAATTAAAAATACATGTATGAAACCAATGGATGAGTGATTGAGAAGGATGGCCCTTGGATTCCAAGGCATCACGTTCAAGAGGGTAGATCATTGGCAGCATGAGTTAGCATCTTGCTCAACTGGTTGAGAAGATCGGAAAATACCTTGGCTAATGTCCTAACTAGATCAATAAAAAAAGGCCTTGCTAGATCAAGTATTGACAGAGATCAACTCCATTAGATCCTGATATTCCATAGCAATTGTTTGGGCATTCTGGTTTGCATGTATTTGGCAGGGCCCTTCTTGAGTGTTGAGCTCTTGTTTCTTTACTTGCCCTTTGTACCAACTCTTTTTATTGTTTTAATGAAGTTTTTTCATTATCATATTCCTTAACAAGAAGGCCATATATGTAAAAGTTATATTGTTATCAACCAAAGAAAAAGCATATAATGAGTAATGGAATTACCAAACCATATAACACAGATCAAACCTATAGCACCATCAAGTTCCATCTATCTTTTTAGGTTCCATGGTCTTGTATTACGTAGCTATGGGATTAGCTTAAGGGGCTTGCAGTCATGCAACCTATAGCAACTGCTTTGTGCCTTTGTAGCTCCATTTAGGCCTTTGTGAAGGGTGGACTCTATTTTATATATTTTAAATATAAAATAGATGCAGGAACAGAAATTACTTCCTTAGGAGCTAAGCAGGTTTGCCTAAAGCTAGTGTAATAATAAAATTCTATGATTGGAATTGATCAGTTGATCCAGACAGAAAAATATGAGAAATCTTAAAATGTCAGTGGAAATTGGTAAAAAGGAGTTGCTATACACAGAGACAATTCTAGAATGGGGAAGTTAGACAGGACCTTTCTAAAACTGGTAGCCCACCCAATGTTATTACTTCAGAGAATTGCAACTACAAGATTCAAAATCTGAAGCTCCATTACAATTTTAAACCTTTAAAGGAGCAGCACCAAGATCGACCTCTTTATAATGAAAATATCCTAGAGCAACAAGAAATACCTTGACAGCCATTTAAGGGAAGAAGCCAACACATCCAAAGAAATTAAAAAAAAAAATGCTAGCAAAAATACTGGTTCTGTTTAAGTATAGTAAATGAACCAATAGTCCATCTCTGGCTTGATAATCAGAATTGGCCCTTGAGCTCCAAACTGAGCTTTATTGCCTATGGTAAACCAAGCAAAGAAATACCATGAGTTAGCCCAGCTTGTTGATAGCCCTAATCACCATTCACCAACTCATATAAGCATGTCATTCAGTGACCATCCTTTTCAAAATCCTACAAAGCCTTTTTACCATAAATCATGCAGATTTATGAAGAAGATACTCAAAAAAATGCCACAAAGGAGAATTTAATGCATTTGAAGTATCGTTTTTCACATCACTACAGATAATGAATCAGTGATCTCATTGATAAAAAGATGAAATACAGAAACAGAACCAAGATTTTTTTTATCAATATGAGACAATAACCAACTTTCATTAAGATTAAGGATTGAAGAAAAGTACAAATAAGTAAACAGAAAGAGAGATAAACTCTCTTATCTCTCCCCACAGATTAAAGACTATATTACAACTGTGCCCAAAATAACAAGTTTCTACCCGTCCCTTGTTTAGCTAGAGCATCTGCCATGGAGTTTGCACTCCTCTTGACTCAATCTATCTTTACTTCCATATACTTTGTAATCCATCTGAATTTCTTCTTTTCATTGCTAAATTTCCATAAGCTCGCCTCTTTACAAAAGCAAAAATATGGATTCTCTTTGAGTATTCTTTTTCTAAAAAATCTCTAGTGTCCAAATAAAACATTGCAAGGAAGAATTCTTTTCAAATATTTCTTTTGCATGTTTTCAAATTTTCATCACTTAAAACATTTAAAGGATGATCAAGTACCCTCTTTTTTATCATCAAGAACAAGCAAAAAATTATATTGAAATAAAGAAGGATAGAATTCCTGCTTCCCAAGAAACAGAAAAGTAGGGACTAGTACAATGTAGCAAGGCTGGCCACACTGCCATAAAGCATTATAATACTGTTTGCAAATTAGCCCTTAGCTTTGGACCAAATAATGGCCATTACCTAACGATGGTCCTGCAAATCTGGGATTTTGAGAGGGCCAGATGGGTAGAGTGAATATGGATGCAAGCTTTGGAATTTTTATTAATTAATTTATTTATTTTTGTGTGGAGTGGCTGCTCTCAGACTCCAATGCACATTCTCAGGTTCCAATTTAATTCAGATCTTGAGACCCCCTTCCTAATCAAATCATCAGCAAGGCTATTTGCCAACCTCGGGTTCCAACTGAATGACCTGTCCAAAGCTGAAGACAAATCTTTAGCTTCTCTAGTAATAAATCTAAGGGTTCAAAGACCATGAAAACGGTGATAACGGCCACCTAACCACCAATTTGCATTCACCTTCTACAAATAAACCACTTATAAATCTTGCAAAAATTCTAGTAGTTTGGCCTTAATTGAATTACCTCTCTATACTGGAACACAAAATCTTAATAAAATATTACCCAAGTGGTCTCTAAACAAAGTACCCCCCCATCCTTCCAACGTCCATGGATGAAACACTTGAAAACTTAATAACCATTTTATGATAAATATCTACATGTTAAAGGATCAACGATCATCCTTATTACATCCAGACATTACTTCATTGACAGGTTGCTACAGTTTTTATTTCTCAGAAAACGGTTCATTTTATTCTTCTATAACATTCTGAATTTTGTATTACTATTGTATGCTGTAATAAATAAAGTTACAAAAAGGTTACCTTCTTTATATACATAAGAAATGCCTAAAGTATTTATATAATGCGAAATTACCTGACCTTGGAACTTATGTATAGTAACCAACCCCAATATTTACTTTGAATAGCCGAGCATGTTAACATGTTTCCACGGGAAGGACCATAACCACATTACCCATAATGGTAAAAATGTGTTTTTAACCATAAACAAGCAAAAAAAATAGTAATCTTCAACTGCAGTAAGAGCAGCTGAGTATGTAATACATCAACTAACATTAACAAGACCGATTGGCCATCCCAAGTAAGCCACCTAATGTGACTTCTTGCCATTTCTCTACTATTCATTGACCTTGTTAAAGTGTCCCTCAATTCTTTCATGACATCCAAACCACATCCAATAGCTACAGTATCATTGATGTGGGAGCAACTAGTTATCATTAAATAAAACCAGGATGGAGTGAAATAGAACATAAGAAGCTATAAAAAAATAGCATTTAACAAAAAAAGAAAATAAACAAGAAGTATGTAATACATCAACTAACATTAACAAGACCGATTGGCCATCCCAAGTAAGCCACCTAATGTGACTTCTTGCCATTTCTCTACCATTCATTGACCTTGTTAAAGTGTCCCTCAATTCTTTCATGACATCCAAACCACATCCAATAGCTACAGTATCACTGATGTGGGAGCAACTAGTTATCATTAAATAAAACCAGGATGGAGTGAAATAGAACATAAGAAGCTATAAAAAAATAGCATTTAACAAAAAAAGAAAATAAACAAGAATCTAGGATCCTCTGACTACAAGACAACATCATCCAATCTTGAATCATAATAAAAGATAACGTAAAAACAAAGCAACGATTTCTAGAACCAAATATATAAAGCTCAGAAATCCCAAACATCATTCTAGAAAATCCATATCACCAATAATACCAAATAAATCAAACTGAAGAAATATAAAGAAGAAGAAACAGATCTATAAACGAATTGTCAAGGAAACAATAAAATCCGGCTGTGCTCAAAATAGCAGAAGTTCACCTTTCCACACAGACACAGTTCGAATATGGAGCTCTCTTTCTCTGATTTGGGCCCTTCCTACCAGACTGAAACCCCTGAAAATTGCGAATTCACTGGTCAAAATCATCCGAAAAAGAAAACTAGGTTTAGAAAGGTCGAAAACGAAGAAAAAGATTTGCCTTTTCCACGAAACTAGGAAGAAAGCGAGAGAATACCACGTCGCACCTTTTCACAGAGAGAGAGAGAGAGAGAGGGAAAGAGTGAGAGGGAGAGAGAGGATCTTTTTTAGGGTTTGGAATCAATAGAAGAAGTGAAGTGATAGAGAGAAATGGAATAGAAAACTGTTTCCTGCTTCTATTGTTCTTTGGTTCGTCGAGACGAGAGACAATCCCTCTCTCCAATTTTCTGACAACTTTACCCCTGAATTCGAGTGCCGCCATGCCGTTCTATTTCTACAATTCTACGGTTTCTACCCCGTTTCCGACAGGCCGGACCCAGGATCCGACCACTGACTCCTTCTAACGGAATTCGCATCTGCGCTCCACACAGGGCGCCCTACGAACGCCCCACAGCATATCCCAATCGTGTATTAAGAACATTTTCCATTGAAAACTTCGAGAGATGTTCTCAATGCACGCTGAGATATGTATGTAGGGGGTGTTTGTGGGGTGCAGATGCAATTTCCTTCTAACGGGACCTGGTTTTAAAATTTGGATGTTTGCTTTGCTGTTCCCAGCCCGGTCCACCTTTACGTGGGTCGTTTGCTAGAAAGAGATTTTAGACCACACGAAATTTTCCACGTGGCAATTTCTAGTATCATTATCATGTCATGGTTTATTATAATATAAACGCCGGGCCCACAGGCCATGTGGAAAAATAAGGACAGATTTATAGATTTGTTTTTGTTTGGTGTGTTAAAAAAGAAATTCCAGGTCAAAGATTCCAGATTCTACTCTTGCACATGACTATACGGTGAGGCCTGAACTCAATCAACAACGATGAACGATGGATACGAATGAGTGCGAAGAAATCCTCTACAGTTGTACTGGGCCAGTTATGATACACCACCTCAGTTCCGTACATGTGCATGGTGCATCACATGAGGGATGACCTTGTGGAATACATCATGCTTGACTCATTATACATGGAGAATTCCTTCCATTTTTCTTAAAAAAAATCCTTGCATTTGAACACAAATGCTTGATCAAATTTGGATATAGCGGGATTCATCCAATAAACATCTGAACCAGAAGGTGTAAAACACAAGGCTGCAACTTGGGTCGGGTTGGCCTATTTGTTGGGTTAGGTTGATGTTTGGGTTAGGGTTAGCGTTGATTCCTTAATCAATTTAATCTAATTCGAATCTGACTCTATAGTACATGTCATATATAAATATATGTTATATGTGTGGTTTGTTCAGATGCATGATATTTGTATAGACCCCACCATATAGTATCATGTATTTCTTTTAAGATAACCATTTTCACTTAATTCTAATAAGAAAGACTAAAACCTTAATAACATTATTTTATGTTTTTTAAAAACTTTATTCTTCATCTACTCTATGTTGTTTGTCGCCTAAGAAAGATCTATCGTAAGTCATAACTCATAATAAACTATAGTCATTTCTGACACTTGTTTTTCTGAATTTTGTACCAAAAGAACAAAAAAAAAACGTCAACAAACAAATACTAATGAAACATAGGATTAATATATGTAGTGAGAGTTGATTTAACATCTAAAATTGAGAAATTCTATGAAGTTTTAAGGAATGGAAAGAAGGTTGGGTTGGGTTGGGTTAGGGTTGAAGGAATTTAATTAGGGTTTAGGGTTAGGGTTGGGTTAGTTGGGTTGAAGGTCAGGTTGGGTTAGGGTTAGGGTTGGCCTCAACCCGACCTAACCCGGCCCGACTTGTAGCCCTAGTAAAACAGGCTGTGCCGGCCCGCCGGGCCGCCCCATGCAAACCGTATCGCCCTCTGCAAGGATAATTTGGGGATCAGCCCATGGCCCAAGATCGTGTGGGATGGTGTCGTGCCGTGGACCTAGGCCAAGCGGGCTGCAAGCTGTGTCAGGTTGTGCCACAGGTTGGGTCTTGGGTGTGGGTCGAAATGGGCCAGACTGGTTTTTTTTTTTACTTTGGAAACTATTTAAAGATAAATAAAAAATCTAACAAAGAAATAAAAAAAATACTTAACCAAATAAGAAGACAAAGAGAGAAAGACTCAAAGTGAATACCAAATTGGAAGAAAAATAGGAATTTTATTTCATTTAAATTTGAATGATACAAAGCATACAATGGTTGGATGAATGAAATATGAAAATTAGAAAATAGAATAAAATAATAAAAACATAAAAAATACAATATAGTTACAAATTGAAAATAAAAAATTATGTTATTAAAAAATATCAAATAAATTAAATAAAATTGATGGTGTGCGATCTGGATGCTCTTAGCTGTAGGGCAGCTTGGATGTTTGTTGCCAAGTAGATTGCTCGAATTGCAAAGAAATGGGGGATTAGAGAACCTAGGATGGCTAACTCGGCGAGGTCACTCCGATGCTTAAGTCAGTAACTGTAATATGTGAGCTAAGAGCTTAAGAAATGAGAGAGCTAGAATGCACTTAATCGCGCGTACCTGGGTCTTGGGGGTTGATGCCCTTATATAGTTGAGCTGTCGTAGGTCTCACAAAACGGCTTCGGGATCCTCGACCCGCATAGTTGGGATCCGTTCCGCTTTAGAGGGAGAGTAACGTATCAGTCAATGAAGTTTATCATTACCTTCCGTTCCGGGCGGGGAGAGGATAAGGCCTGCTGTTACGTTGCGTGATCCCAGGAGGTTCGGAGTCCGTGGAGAAGCTTTTAGAGTTGATTACGTGGCACTTCAGTATTCGGGTGCCGAAGTGGCTTTGGTATCGAGGTGCCCGAGCACCCAAGCTCCCAAACTGTTGACAAGGCTCTCCACGCTGAGTTGTCGTCTTGCTGGCAAGTCGTGTCCACGTGTCCTTCACTTACTAGGTCAGGCCAAATCACCCCTCATAAAAAATTAAAACAAAATTTACAATAATTTGAAAAAAATGCTATACAACTATTGAGTATACAAAAAACATTGACTTCATCATTTTCTGCTATTGTTCTTGACTTTGATCATTGTAGGAATTGAAAATGGTGGAGGATAAGGTTACTTATAGGAATTGTTGAATTGGTGTGATGAGAATGGTGGAGGATAGGGCTATTTATAGGAATTGAAAATAATTCAATTACCCAAAATATCCTAAAAACTAGTCATTTTTTAGTTGTTGAGAAGGGTATTTTGGTCATTGTAAAATTATTTATCACTTTACCCAAAATGCCCCCCAAACTAGCTGTTATATAGCTGTTGGGGCATTTGTGTCATTCTTTCTCCCCAAAATCATAATACATAAATACCCCCCTTATATAGCTATTTATAGCTATTGGGGGGTATTTTTGTAAAAAACCCCAAAAAGCTTAAACTAGCCGTTGGGGACATCTGTTCGGCCCGCTATGGGCCCGGGGGGCGTGCCACGTGCCGTGTTGGGCCTACCCGATTTACAACATTGATATACACATGAGGTTTTCTATATATACTTTATCTCTCTCAAATAAAATTTTATTATAGATATTCATTTATTTGATAAACGATATGAATGTAAAACAATTCAATTAATTGGTTAAAATATATTAATTTGAATGTTCATTCAACTTCGAATTCAGTTTGGTTGGTACTTTTTAAAGATCACCAAATATTGAACAGAACTGAAACTAGTCCAGGTCTGCTTATTTTTTAATTAAGTACTTATTTTGTTTTTTTTGTCGTACTTATTTTTCAATTATTGTGTGGTTCCACCACTTATTTTAAGTAATTATATGAATAAATGCTTAAAATAAATGATTCCAAACGGGGGCTGAATCATCATCTTCCTACATGGATTTGAATTCAGATATGACCTATCAACTAGCCTCAGGAGAGTTCAATATAACATTAGGAGCTGTCCACCACATGAACTATGATGTTATTCTTCTAGCAACCCACTTCTATTTTCTTGAGCTTGGATAGTTTTTGATTAAAAATATTTTAATTGTGTACTTAACTTCAAAACTTGCGCGTTTTTGAATGTAACAAACAAGAGAATTGTGGATAGTGCAAAAGAATAAGTTGATATAGTATTAAAACTATTGTGAACAAGTTATATGAACACTCGAATACCTGAATAACAAGTAAGGCCGGTGTAGCTATTAGTAAGGGTGTTAATGGACCGGTTTTGGATTGGACCCCATCAAGTCCAAAATCAATTTGGATGGATTGGATGGACCAATAAGACATATTAGATTGGACTAATTCAGTCTAAAATATTTATTAGATTGGATTGGGCCTGGTTTGTCTATTGATATAAGGTAAGAGTATGGGTGTCAATAGACCAAATTTGGGTTGAAACCAATCTAAATCAAAACAAACTTGAACAAATTAGATGGTCCTGACATTGAATTGGACCAGACCAAAATAGTCCAAAATATTCATTGAATTGGATTGGACCTAGCTCAGTTATAATGGACTCACATTGGACTAGATCAGATTAGACCAAATCCAGTCCAATTGACACCCCTAGCTATTAGTTGTTGTTGAATTGGAAGTGACTCCCAATATTTCCACCAATTCGAGTCCTCTAGCTGTGTGAGCGGATCTAATGATTTCATATCAATCTTCTTGTTACTCAACTTGTAGCTATGAGTTAACTTGGCATTTATCATATTGCTCATATGGAGGGAAATGCTCCTAGCCATTAACTTCTCACCATTATTGAACCATGGTTTTCGAACTGCTATTGACCTGGATGGTTGGACCGTTCGATCCAGGAATCGTTCAGGCAATTAGTTCCGTTTTACCCCAAACTCGACCCCTAGCAAAAAACTATTGAATCGGTCAACGACCCATTGATCCGGGCAATCAAACTGTCAACCCGTTCAACGGTTTTTGATCATTTTTTAAATTTTAATTATTTTTATTTTTTAATTTATTTTGTCAAAATGGGCCATTCGTTTGGACCAGATGGTAGATTCGTCGACCTAGAGACCGGTGGCCAGAATGGTTTTGATTTCGAGTCGTTTAATCATCCCCTTAGCCCCTCATTGTAGCAACAACATTTTTTTCTTGATGTATCCATTCTTTTAAGCTTCGTGATTTGGGAGTTTAAAAGCATAAACCCTTAAGTTTATGCAAATATAGCCTAAGTTGGCTCTAAACCCAATACCAAGGATCAAAATATCAACCTGATACCCTCAAGTGGTTATTGATGCATATCAACAAGGTTTTAAAAATTAACCCGGAAACGAAATCGTTCTAGCGACCGGTTTCCGGGTCAGTGGTTCAACTGCCCAGGTTGAACAGTTCAGACGGTTTGCAATTTTACATTAGGGCAAATATTTATATGTTTATACAAGAAAGAAAGAAAGAAGAAAATAAAGATTGGATGCTCACCAGCGACGATAATGGCAACAACGACGGAAGGAAAAGAAAAGAAAAGAAAAGAAAGGAAGGACGGAAGGAGAAAGGCAAAAAAGAAAAGAAGAGAAAGGAAAGGAAGGACGGAAGAAGGGAAGAAAGAGGAAGAAGAGGAGGATGATTGGATGCTCACCAGCGACGATAATGGCAACAACGATGGCGAAGCAGCGGCAACAGACATAGATCTGAGACCTGAGTTCTCAGATCTCAAAGTTGAGATCAATTTTCTCACTCTACAACGTTTGTATTGTAGTCTTCTTCTTCTCCTCCTCCTCCTCCTCCTCCTCCTCTCTCTCTCTCTCTGTCCTGGATCTTAGATTTGAGTTCACGTCTTAGGCTGGATTTCAGATCTGAGGTATGTGTTTCTCTCCTCTTGCAACTTTTTTAAACTATGAACCACTATATGGGTCAAATGAATTGACGGTTCAACAACCCGGGTTAGCTGTTTTTTGATGAAGTCAATTGTTTTTGACCAAGAATGGGTTAGGGGTGAAACATAACAAGTTGCTTGAACGATTTCCGGGCTGAACACTCCAACCGTCTAGGTCAACTAGTTGCTTATTCTAATAATTTTTAATTTTTTATAATTTATCATAATTTGTTCACATTTTTCAATATTATTTTGAATTTAATAAATTATATTTTGTGAAATAGTACAAATTGAACTCAAAATTACCAAATAGTATGTTTTAGGGGTAAAATAGTAAAATTAAGGAATTTCAGATGCTGAAGGTTTGATCCAACACAAACAACCTTCTCTGTTCAGAGCCTCTAAAAAGTCAAAAAGCATCTATGTCTCTTTTCAGGTTCCAGATGCAATTAATATATTTTTAACTTTTCAGATTTATCAAACGCCACTTAAGTAATTTGTCCTTCTTTTAATTAACTTAGACCACAACCCCTTGCTTTTAGACAACAATTATAACTACGTGGGAGGTAAGAAATCTTTTCACTTCCTTCCTATGTGGTCAGGGCATAAAGAATGCAAAGCCATTGTTGATAGGTGTTGGCAAGAATGAGTTTAGTAACATTCATAAAAATAAATAAATAAAATAAAAAAAAAATCAAGGATTTGGAGGAAGCCATTGCATTGAAACAAAGTGACCCTCTTCTAGGTTCTAATAAGGATGAGATTAGCAGGTTAATGAGTAAGTATAATCAATGGCTTAAGTAAGAGGAATGATTGTGAGCTTTGGCTTAATGAAGGGGATAGAAATATGTGATTCTTCCATCAGAAAGTTAGATATAGAAGAGGATGGTGTAGCATTGAATGGCTAAAGAAGGGCAAAAGAACTTGGGTTTATAAGAAGGAAATTGCAAATTGCTTTAAGAACAAAATCCTTTGAGTGAGTGGGACGAAGAACTTTCAACCCCAACTCTCTGGACGAACTTATAACTCCTACCTTCATAGGAGATGATCAGGCTAATCTACTTGTCAATCCCTTGATAATTGAAGTAAAGAGTGCATTCTTTCAAATGAAACCCCATGAAGCACCATGACTAAATGGCTTTACAGCCTTTTTTTACCAAAAATATTGGGAAGTCGTAAGGGAGGATCTTGCTTGGATGGTTCAACACTTCTTCACTGGACAGAAAATTCTCAAAGAATAAAATAACACCAATTTAGTCTTCATTCCCAAGAAAATAAGAGCAGAGCTTGCTAATCACTACAAACCAATTATTAACTTGTGCAATGTACTATATAGATCAATTGCAGAAACCCTAGCTAATAGAACAAAGCCATTAATTTTAGCCAAGAAATCAAGCATCCTATATTGAAGGAATACATCGGATAATATAAATTTTAGCCAAGAAATCATTCATAAATTCAAAAAAAAAAAAAAAAACAAAGAGGGAAAAGAAAGATGGGTTGCTTTAAAATTGAACATGAAAAAAGCTTTTCATAGAATGTGGTTGAATTTTTTTAATACAAGTTATGAGGAAAATGGGTTTTGCGAATCAATGCTGTAATCTTACCTATCAATGCCTCTGTACTACATCCTTCTCAATAAAACTAAATGGTAGCCCATGTGGTTCCTTCTTTACTAAATGAGGTTTCAGGCAAGGGGACCCGCTTTCTCTTATTCATTTTATAATTAGCATGCAGGTTTTATTTGTGTTGCTTGGAGATGTTTAAGGGAACTTGGAAGGAGTTAAAATCATAAAAAAAGCACACCCGGTTAAGGGTGTTAATGGAGGGGTTTTGAATTGGACCCCATCCAGTCCAAAATCAATTTGGACGGATGGATAGACCAATAAGATATATTAGATTGAACTAATTTGGTCCAAAATATTTATTAGATTGGATTGGACCTGGTCCGTCATAACAAATTTATATTGGATTGGATTGGATTAAGCCAATATCTAGTCCATTGATATAACAAGAGTTCCTCCTATAAAGAATTAGTTTATAGAGTTGAATTGAGGTTAGAATTAGTTTATAGAGTTGAAAGCAGTTGCCCAAAGTATTATTGTTTGTTGCGTGTTGACTAATGTTGTTCAAACTTGATCAACTTTATAGAAAATTTTGGTGGAAGGATTGTAAAAACCAAAGTTTTGGTCTCAACATTACATGGAACAAAAGTTGCAAAAGGAAGGATAGGGGAGGACTGGGTCTTCAACTGTCACAAGCAATGAATAAGGCTTTATTTGCAAACATGGAAATTCCTTAACACTGTGTTACTGTGTTTGGTTTGAAGGAAAAAGTAGGGAAAGAAAAGGAAAAGCATAATGAAACTAAAGGAAGAGCTAAAGAGTAATCTCAGTTGTAAAATTGGTACAAGAGAAGATTAATGTGATAAATGACCCTTTGGTACCTTGGACAAGCAATCATAGACCCACCTTCAATCTTGAATTAAACCAACAGGACTTACCCTCTAACCTCAAAGTGAAGGATCTGCTATTACAATAGAAACACTATCACACCTCTCTTTCAGATGCATGTTCTCAAAAGCTGTGTGGCTACATTCCCAAGTTGGTGTCCACCCTGAAGCTTTTCTTCAACACAATTTCATTAATTTTTTTTTTTTTTTGAATGGTGGTATGAAGGTAGAAATAAAGCACATGAAAAAGATCTAGCTAGCAAGAATTCAGGCCAATTTGTGAAGCATATGGGATGTGCACAATGAAGTTTTATTCAAAGGGAAAACTCCTAACCCTCATGAGGTCTACATCAAGAGGCAGGCACATATTACCCTTTCCCCTTTAGATGCTAATCGATTCGACTATCATGAGAGAATAGAACCCTCCAATATCATGAACGGGCAATGGTTTCACAACCACTCTTATACCTTTGTGATAGTTGATGGTTCATGGGACACTATGCGCGCACACATACACACAAACAGCAGTAGCAAGTCATTATTTATCCTCTCACCATTTTGATACCCTTATTGCAAGGCAACATTGCATGGCAAACGCATCCAGTGAAGCTAGACCAGGCAATTGGATTGGGTGTGTCGGGTTCAGGTTGGGTTGTCAAATGATAGATCCTAACCCTAAATGTTTAGGTTAGGATTGACCCATGGGTCAATTCGGTTCATTCCAAAAAATAACTGGAATTTAAAAAAAATAAAGAAAAATTGCATGAAAATGTCAAAATTAAAAAAAAAGTCTTAAAATTCCAAATATAAAATAAAAAAACTTGAACATTTAACAATTTAAAGAGTAGACAATAAAAAGTAAAGACTGAATAGAAAAAATTAAAGAGTGGAAACTTCTAACAATGCATAAATAGTCCCAATTAGACTTGACAATCAGGTCAGCGGGTTGATCCATGACCAAACACAACCCAATTTTTTCCGGATTAGGTCTGGTTGGGTCATTCTCACATTCAAGTAGCTAAATATGAGACCCTAACTCTATTTTTTTCGGGTTGGGTTGAGTCGGGTTCAATGGTTGGGTCAACTTTTTGCCAAGTCTAAGTGAAGCTAAACTTTGGGTGATCGTCAGAGGTTTAAGTCTTCTAGCCTCAGGGAGAATACTAATGGCTATCACTTTTTTATGCGAAAGAAGCTTTGAAGAAACATTAGCTAGAAGGATCAACATCTCATAGATTACAGTAAGTATATGCTAAGTTTTTTTTTTTTTTGTAAAATTGTCAAAAACTCACCATGAGTTTTCAGCATTTCTCTTAAAGTCACCACAACTTTTCAAAACGTCTAAAACTCACCATGTCAGTAAGTTTTTATTTTCAAAAACTCACCTTCCATTAGTGCACTGTTAATGTTTCTTAACAGAGGTGTCCACATCAGTATAAATAACAACTTTTATGACCAAATCACCCTTGAATGGGAAGTTAGAGGAAAAGGGTATTTTTCATTTTTTTTACATTTTTAGTGTTTTGTTATAATTTCTAATGTTTTTATAATTTCTGTTTTTTTACATTTTTCTATTTTCTACAATATATAAAATTTCCTGTATTTTTTGTTACTTATTTGCAATTTCTGTGTTTTTCTATACTTTTAGGTGTTTCTTCTACAATTTTTATTTTCTGATTTTGTTTTTCAATTTCTATAGTTTTGTGTGTAGTTTCTATAATTTTTTATATTTTTGAAATTTCTATGTTTTTATGTATTTTATATTTGAAAATATTTTTTGAATTTTTTCCCTTTTTCATGTCTAAATATTAAAATATATGTATATAATTTATATTTTTCTATGAAGGTTAAAATGGTAATACATTAACAGCCGCTAGTCTCTTTAACGTCAAGTTAGTGATATGGGGGATAGACATTTTAAAATGTTGTGAATTTAAGAGAAATGCTGAAAACTCATGGTGAATTTTTGACAATTTCCCTTTTTTTTGATAAAACTATGCTTACGTATGTTAATATGGTTGATGTTACAGTTGCTCATGTAATGGTAAAAAAAAAAAAAAAACTAGGATATGTAAATCTTTTGTTTATTTTATTAAACCCCCACTTTTATTACTAGATTAGCTTCATCATATATTAGGAGGTCCACTGTGCGTCCATGATGTTTTTAGTCGTTCATCTTTCTTTGCAAGAAAAGAAAAGCCCAATTTTAGGTTTTAAGTTTTGGGGGTAAAAGCATATTTACTCAAAATTGTTATGGCTGTGTTTGGTTGCAGTGCAATTTTATTTGCATTAGTACAAATGTATGGGAGTGCAAATGGAAAAAAAAAATTCAAATTTTATTTTGGGTTACACTTTATTTTGCTTTATGTTTTAATTTACTCCATTTCCATTTGTATTGCAACCAAACAAAAATAAGCTAAAATTTGAAATAAAAATAGGTCAGATTTTACACTCAAATCATTTGCACTGCCATAGTTTCGCATCAGTGCAAATTTATTTGCATTGCAATCAAACACAACCTATATTTTTAAAATTGATTCTTATTAGGGGTGCAACTTTTCTGGGTTAAGGTTGGGATTTTGTCAAATTTTCAATAGGCCCAACCTGAAACCTAAGCCCAAAACAGTGTAAACTGTTAACTGGGGCCAACCCGACTTGCACCCCTAATTCTTATCAAATGTTTTAAGCATTTTTTTATTTCAATTTTATACAACCCAAAGCTAAAAAACAAAAACTTATCCTAGACTCAATCCTAAGACCTAGACCTTAGGCTCAAACCTAACCCAACTCAAAGTTAACGCTTGAATTTTACCAGCCTAAGCCCAATCCAAGGCCCAACTCAGTTGCTTTTAGATGGATTGATCAGGTTAGAGAAGTTTCTTGTTGATATTTTGCACTTACGACTTTTGTTTAAGTTTTACAGTCAACCTTAAAAAAAAAGAAAAGAAAATGTGTAGAAATAGCATGGTTATTTATACATGCTTTATGCATACACACATGCACTGCATACACTGAAGTGTGGATAATAATGTCAGTAACTGCACATTCAAACATAACCCAAGCTAAGGTCAAGCACGAAACTTGAAGCCCAGGCCCAGCCTTAAACATCAAGCCCGCACAGGTTAGATTGAATTGGGCTTGGGTTGGCTGCACCCAATTTGCAAACCTTGTCTTCAAGGCAGGATTTGAGTATTTTGCAACAACTCTAACAATCCAGGTTCACAGTACTACCAAACCGGTATAAGATACCAACCCAAAAGGCTGGCTGTTTCGTGTCCCACAGCTAGGGGTGAGAATTTGGCTTTTTCGGTTAAAAACTGAATCGAATAAATCGAATTTTCAAAAACCGATATATCTATTTGGGAAACTGAATCGAAACCACTTTGCAAAAACTGAATAAGCTGAACCGAATTTTTTTGGTTATTTCAGTTGATTCGGTTTAAACCGAATCTGTTTGCTACTCTCGATCTTTCCTATGCATTTGTGCAAGTGCATCTGAAATTTACACTACAAAATTTAAGCAAAGCACTTAAAAACTGAAGAATCCGGTGACTAAAAATTTCCACAGTCCAGATTCAAAAGCTAACAAAAATACCAGGAAGAACTGAAAGATTAAAAGGGAAAAATAGAAAAAAAAATACTTGTACTTAGAGATTCCAATGACTAAGAAAAAAACAGAGGGGGAACTAAAAAGAACAAAAAAGATAAAGATTAAAGAAGACTCGCCGGACTCTATCACTTGCCGCTGGAAAAATTAATTTGTTAGATGCTGGACCGTGGAGTAATGGAACTGAAACTCGTAGTTTGTTGCAATTTTGCTTGCTCACCGCTGCAAGGGATTCAGGGCTTTTAGTCTTTAGAGGTTGGAGGAAGATGAAGGTTGATGGTCAAAGACTAAGTTTTGGCCTAAGGCTAGTAACCATTGGGATTTTCACTATATCTGTATATTTACCAAGTTACCCCTACAAGTTCTGTTTTTGGATTTAGACCAAAGGCGGGCTTTGGATTATATCTGCATGTTTACTCCTACCCACAGCACAATTTGGTTATTTGGTTTCAACCGAATTATGCTCACCCCTACCCACAGCACCACTCGCAAAACCGTAATTGAAGTCTTCTACCCATGACACTATTAAATATTTATAAATAAAAAATAATTTAAAAATAGAATTGACCTGAAACCCATTGTCTGGGTTGAAGAGTTTAGCGGTTCAGCCATTTGAGTCAACAATTTATTGGCCGATTTAATGGTTTTTTAATAAAATTCAGACCTAATGATTTTTTTTTTCATAAGGTCGAAAGGGAAGAGCCCTCGGATTGAAATTTACTAGTCAGTCCGTAGCTTGATTTGCTTTGCAATAAAAATTAATCAAACAATTCAACCACCCAAATCGGATCAATGACGATTTTAAAACCATGGTATAAATTATATGAATAATTGCATTTTAAGTATATATAGATAAATGTTGATCTAAAAGAGCACATTTAGGGTTAAAATTTTTAACTACCAGGAGCCCAAGATTCAAAATGAAGCTGAATCCCTTGAAAATGTCAAATCATATGACTAACACCATGACTTCTCAAGATGCATCCATACTCATCTGTTAGGGTAAATTGTAACATCAAGAGCCAAACATGTAATAATGCCCATCAATGGAGTTTCTTAAACCTAAACCAAGAAAAGTTGCAATTGATGCTACCAATACCAAGAATTGAAAGAATTCTCTGCTCTTAGTTGGGTTTAGGCCAAGACTTTGCTGTACCAGTCCATAGAAGATAGGGATTCTCCATTTTTCTAAGCCTGCATAATTTTTTCTCAGTCTCCAATCTCCATCAGTTTGATGTCTTATCATTGTAGCTGCTCACCATAAATTATTAATGTAATAATACAGGTCACAAGTCACAGGAAAAACTAAACATGTTTTATCCTTTTCCATTCTTTCTATTTAAACTGACTTTTTATAACCCAAGGTGCTGAAAAGGGTTTCCGCTAGCACCTAAATGATAACAGAGCAGTCTTCATATCTAAAGTCATTCTGTAAATGCAATAGCTTTCCTACTATTTAGGTTTTCTTTTCCAGACTGCCTGGACAATCAACCAAACAGGAGGTCAGATCCCCTGGAAAGTGTTCATTTCCTTCCTTTTTCTCAAGTATTTTATTTCCTCAATGAAAACCCTGGAAGCTTGATTCATCAGTAGCATCATCATCTAAGCCTTATCCCAACTATATGGGATCGGCTATATCAACCCCTTCGGTGCCATATCCATCCTCAAATTACGAATGTCTAATTCATTTATTATTATCAATGTTTTCAAACTTCCTTGATTCAGACGGTTGGACCGTTTGATTTGGGAACCGTTCAAGAAACTGATCCCATTTTACTCTAAAACTGGTCTTTGGCTAAAAATTATTGAATTGGTCAATGGCCCATTGACCCAGGCAGTTGAACCATCATCAATCTATTCAATGGTTTTTGATCTTTTTTTTTTATTTTAATTACTTTATTTTTTGTTAAAGCGGGCTGTTCATTCAAATCAGATGATCAAATTGTCGATCTGAAAACCAGTGCCAAAAATCATTTCAATTCTGAGTCGGTTTTTAAAACCTTGATTATTACTTTCAGTCAATTCCTTTTTTGTTTCGCAACTTTTTGAACCCTTCAACTTGTAATAGGTAAATAAGCCACACCTTAACAAGGTTTTTATGTATAACAGGCTGAAGTTATTACCATCCATGTTACTAGTTGATCCAGGGAGAATTTGTGAGTTGATCAATTATTGCAAGTTATACAATTCATTTTTTGGACCTAATTATTGTTTTTTTTTTCCAAAAGAATCCAAACAAGTCTATTCATTTTTGTGGAAGATTTTTGTCTTTTCCACAATAATTCTATCATTTTATGGTGGTAAATGAATTCTGTCATGATGTGTCCAACACTCCACTAACTTTTTCCTTTCTTGTTTGGTGATGGACCACCTCTTCCTCCAACCAAGAAAAAGATGTCTACTAACCATTCCCATTGGAGTACATAAGCTTTGTTTCATACTTTCACATTCCAAAAGGCTCCAATCATGTCCACATCCTATGAACTAAGGATTTGGATGTTGAAATTTGAAGAAAAATAAACAAAAGGTGAGTTGGGCTTAGGCCCTCTTCTCATCCGGATGCATTGAATTATTAGTTCATTCACCAAATCCTTCAAATTATTGAGCCTTTAAGAAACTCTACAAGTTAAAAAGCAGCACCAATTAATGCATCATCCCTCCTTTCATATTGAAGTGTTACTAGTCCCTATCACTGTATCTCTCTTGTTGGCCACCCTAATCAATTTAGGGAGTGTTTGGTAGTGGGGTCTCTATAAAATGCTGTGTGTGTATTTGAATCTAGTGGACATACTTTCTGTGGTTAAAATCACATAGTTTGAACCACACCACACTCCATAAGGTTCTCTGCACTGTGGTGTGGATGCAATGTCAGCAATATTTTAAGCAAAACATTTCTGGCATTACATTATATATGGTGAGGATCATCAAATTTACCTTTGTTGTGGATTGAATTGATCCTCAATATTTTGGTATAGGAGAGAAATTACGATATGTTGTGTTTCAAAACTGATGTAGAGCGATCTGGTCACTCCTAGCTAGCACTCGGATGGCTCCTGGAAGATACCTAAGAATAAGAAGAATCCCGGGGGGAGTTACCCGGCGGGAACACTCCGATGATTAAGTTAGTACTCGATAGGAGAAGCAAGGAGAAGATGAAGGCTAAGAGTGAAGATAGCGCGAGTGTAGAAGATGAAGATACCTCTCCTCCATGATACTAAGCTCCTTATAGCAGAAATCTGTTACCTTTGGCCCATTGGCCTCTGACAGGGTGGGTATAACCGCCACTGCCAACCTGCCACAACCGTTATTGGCAGGGCTGAGGTGGCACGCGCGGGGCCGTCACCGCTAGGTATGTGCTTGTCAGGTGTAAGACACCTTCTAAATGTGACAGGCACGATGCTGCCCTGACGAGGGACATGGCTGTTGTCCCTAGACTTGTCGGGTATGGCGATCGGGCAGGAGATCCTCCTTCCCTCCTTCACGCATCTTGCCAAGTTGCCACATACCGGGTTGCATCGAGGCAGATCAGTCCCTGCCTCAAAGCATCGAGGTGCTCCCTCCCAGGGGTGTGGGAGCTTGGGGTTCCTTAGTGGGGAACCCGGGCTCTCCGAGGTAGGCGGGACACACATACACGACTCATTGGCTCTCGCCAAGTGCATCTACGACTGGAAGGCATCTACATGGTCATTTGGGTCAAACGACCCGTCATACTTGTCAAGAGGGGGGAGCTTGAAGTCTTTAGGCATTGGGAATGCCAGGAGTTCGGAAGACAGGGGGGACAGAACTGAAAGGAGGGGAGCCTTGGCTTCGCCTGAGCTTACCTCTTCCCTACTTCTGAGCTCGGGCAGGTTGTGGGTGGCAGATCGGCGAGCTCGATGGCGGCGTCTCTGCTTCTTGGTGGGCTCGTCGTTCGTGTTGCTCACCTCGGTGCTATCAGGAATGGTGTGTGCAGGAAGTAGCTCAGGCCGCTGGTGATGGCTGCGGACAGAAGGATCCTGCTTGGAGCATGCGGCCAGGATCTCGAACCGGTTCCCTAGGAACGAGGTATCAGGCTTTGAGGGTTGAGGCGACGCGGACCTGGTGAGCTGAGGTCCTCCCGGCCTGACTGCCCGCGGTGAGACCGGAGTGGCCGGTCTTTCTTGTCTGCCACGGGAGGAGGCCTGACTCTTAGGAGGGTTCTAGGGGGCCTCCTCTCGGTGAGAAAGGTGCTCCTCTTGGCGGCGAGACCTAGTCCGCGGTGAGACTGGGTGCCAAGGAGGGAGTTGCAGCTGCTAAAGCTGGGGTTGAGGCAACTGAGGGAATTGTTGCTGATACTGGTACTGGGAGACGTGGTGCAGCACTTGCTGCTGATAAAGTTGGTGTTGCTGGAGCTGCTGCACTTGGGCTTGCATGGCCCGCATGCACTGCATCAGATCGTCGAGCTGGCTTTGGCTAGTCGCCAGAGGGATGACAGTCGGTTCAGCAAAGGTCGTTTCGACCAAGGAAGGCAGGGGAACACCCATAGGCGCCGTTGCTGGCGGCGTGTTCAGGCTGGGGACTCCGTCCACTGAGAGGGGAACGGTAAACTACCCAATACAGACCGAGGGGTCCTGGGGTTGTTCCCTGGAGTTACCCATCTCCATGCTTCGTCCAACGTCGCTCTAGGAAGCCATGAGCGCCGAGTTTTCAGAGAAGGTTTAGAGGAAGGCTTTTAGAAGCGTTTTCCCACAGACGGCGCCAAATGATGTAGCGCGATCTGGTCACTCCTAGCTGGCACTCGGATGGCTCTTGGAAGATACCTGAGAAGAAGAAGAATCCCGGGGGGAGTTACTCGGCGGGAAAACTCCGATGATTAAGTTAGTACTCGATAGGAGAAGCAAGGAGAAGATGAAGGCTAAGAGTGAAGATAGCGTGAGTGTAGAAGATGAAGATACATCTCCTCCCTGATACTATGCTCCTTATAGCAGAAATCTGTTACCTCTGGCCCATTGGCCTCTGACAGGGCAGGTATAACCACCACTGCCAACCTGCCACAGCCGTTATTGGCAGGGCTGAAGTGGCACGCGCGGGGCCGTCACCGCTGGGTACGTGCTTGTCAGGTGTAAGACACCTTCTAAATGTGACAGGCACGATGCTGCTTGACGAGGGACATGGCTGTCCCCAGACTTGTCGGGTACGGCGGTCGGGCAAGAGATCCTCTTGCCCTCCTTCACGCAGCTTGCCGAGCTGCCACATACCGGGCTGCATCGAGGCAGATCGGTCCTTGCCTCGAAGCACCGAGATGCTCCCTCCCGGGGGGGAGCTTGGGGTTCCTTAGGGGGGAACCCGGGCTCTCCGAGCTAGGCGAGAGACTGACTTACCGAGATGTTAATCCTCGGTGAGTTGTCAGTCTTCGACCTGGCGTTTCCTTCCCGTTGAGTCAAGATCACACTGTCTGACTAAACTGTTCACCAAGCCAGGTCATGCACACGTGTTCTTAGGCCCATGGGGTTGGGCCAAACTGTCCTCTATCAAAAACCATTCAGAGATGGTGGAGTGTTGATTAATATGGCTGGTTTTGTTTTTAAAAACAAAAATAATCACATTAGCAAATACAATACAATTTTATTGATGTGGCCATTAGCCATGAGTCTGGATCTGCTGACCACAATGCATTGTTGGCCACACTCATCCAGTTGCATGTTGAAAATATTGGCGATATAAGATACAACTGATGCTCCAGATGTGCAAATGGGTGAACGTGGCCATCAATGTGTTGTGATTAAAACCCGAACTAGTTAGCCATATTGTCCAACACCTTCTAAAAGGGGTACGCATTGTTTCAGAACCAAGCAATCCACAGAATATTCCACAGTACAGAACACCTCCCTAGAGGTCCAAAAAGTCCATCCCTGGGTGGAGCATTTCTAGTGTGTTCTTAAACCCAGAAACATCAGTAATAAGAACAAAGCTAAACAGTAAGACTAATTAGGATTACCAGTTACTAATTAAAGAGTTTATTATGAGTAGAGAGAGCATAACAACTGTACATTGATTAAAGTAACTAGGAAAGATAAGTCAAGGATTAGCTCTGAGATAACAACACTCGTACATACATCCATCCATGCTTACAAATTAATGTGGTTGTCACTTGTTGCATTCATGACTTTTCCTCAGCTACTCTACCAACTTCCTCACCAACTCTCACTTGGGTATTTACATTAAAACCACTACACGCTTGTATTAACAAGCTTATGCAAACAACCCCTCCCCCTTCATCTACCTCCGAATGGATTGAAAAAAATAAAATAAAAAGCCCTGTGCATTGGTTGAAAAATGACAATTGTCTACTTCATTGCTGCAAGAACTGTTGAACCTTCCACCTGCAACATTACCCAAAGGATTCTTGACATTAGTAGAAGAAAATGGGCACAATTTTGGTGCATTGTATCTAATATTCATTAATCTGGTAAAATTAACTAAGGTTATGTTTGATTTAAAGGAAAAAGTAGGGAAAAGAAGGGAAAGATATGAAAACCTATACAAGATTTTTTAAGGTTTTCCTACATTCGCTTTCCTTTTTCTACTTTTTCCTTCAAGCCAAACAAAGCCTAAAAGATCGCGTTTTGTTTTTTATATTTCTCACCATGAATTTGGCACCCCAAATCTCTTCCTCCGCAGCTGGGATGGCAGTGATCTTGTTCTTCGGGTTCTCAAAGCTTCTGATCTCTCCCAGTGCGGTAGAGTAGAAGCATCCTGTAATTCGTTCATGGCAAAAACAATCAGAATTAGAGAAACAAGAAATCCAATCAAAAAAATAAAAGAAAAAGCAAGGCTCCGATAGTAGATTCCTCTAGATGAAGCACTGGTGCCCATGACATGTTTTTGAAAGCAAAAACTCTGCAAGCACGGAATCTAATTGCACATCGAGAATATCTCCTGTACATGTATTTTAAATTCATGAGAAGATGTTCTCAATGTGTGATTGGATGCTCATGCCTGCAAATTATTCAATACCCGTTATATAAAATAGAAGAGATGTTCCAAATGTGCGGATGGATGAATATAACCAGCAATGTATTGTAGTTAGTAGATCCGAACTCTTTCCAAATAGGCCAATGTAACATAAAGATTAAAGAGTAGGGATGAAGATGATTACCCTGAGGGAATGATGCAAGAGACTTGCCACATGCACCTTTCAGTAAATTGGCGTCATCTGCAAAGGCAACGTACCCATCTGCAGTGATTCCCCAATATAGAGGCACCTTCCCAAATTGATCCTGTTACATTATATCATTGTGTTTAGCCAAATTGTTCGTAGAGATGGTAATGATGATGATGATTACTACTTACCGAAGCAACAAATAATGTGGATGTCGACTTGTCAAACAGGACGAATGCAAAGTTTCCGATGAGATGGCCCACCACATGACTTGGTGGATATGGGGCCCGGTCTCGAAGGGCCTTGTAGGCCTCGATCACTAGTACTACCTCATTTGCAGACTTTGCAAGCCCATACTGTTGCCTCAGGCTCCCCAAATTATTCAGCACTCCCTCAAACATGCAAAATATCTCATCCTTTACAGCAAATGATCTGCACTCATTCATCAAAAAGAGAAAAAATAAATAAAATGTTATCCGGTTCAGTCAGATAGTCATAATCGGGTTGGCTTGAGACCCGTGAAGACCATATAGAGGTTTACTCAATAAATATTTTTGCAACTGTATCAAAAAGTTACATTTTTGGGTCGTTTGGTAAATTTTTTTAGAAAGATCTTCTAATAGTTCTAATAGTTAAAAGATGCATTTAGTTTTTGTATGAAAATGTGAATAATTCGAAGTAAGTTTGATTATCGCATGTCCTTTTAAATCTTTCTATACGAGAATAAAGCGAGAAAAATGCAAAAAACTCCATTTAGAGTTTCTCAAAATTAACCCAAAATGGGTTTCTTAAGTCTTTTCAAGATATTGCCTTTTAACAATTAGATCTATTATGAACCAAACAGAAAAACACTGTGACATAATTTACCCATCTTATAAACAACCAAAAAACCACACAAAAAGACGTGTCAGAAGCCTTAATCTTTTAGCAATGGAAGATGGGATATTTTTAAGGGACATATCTCAAAAAAAAATTTCTAATATTTAAGTTTTGTTTATTTATTAGTATGATAAATTAGTTAATCAGATAATTAATCATTCTTGCATTTTTATGCGGCTGTATTAAGTTTAATAAACAAATTTTTTAAAGAGTATCACTTATTCAAAACACTAATCCCCTCTTGCCTCTCTCTCTTTAAGCAGATAAGTGAAAATGCACACGCATACCAGCATCGAAGCTATTTACATAATTTCTGCCCATAATACTTGTCCCGTTGTTTGGATAAACCCACTTAACCAGTTAAGTGAAAACAAACAGGGCATTAGTGTGCCTACCTGATCCGGAACAAGAGTCGGATCCACTGCCCATTTGTGGTCGGATCTGGGCCGGATCTACTTGGACACGAATCAGGACCGAATTGAAGCCATATAATTCAACAAGTAGTTCACTAGACTAGACAAAATGACAAAATGTGGCCTTACAAAACAAGAGGAGATTGTTCTGTCAGGGTTGTCGGTTGCCGGCTGGCACTCATCAAGTGGGGCCAGCCATATGCCAATGATGTAAAGTGGGTCCCATATTCTACTAGGCATCTAGCCGTCAATTATAGATAACACACATGGATGGATGAAGGCCTGTACGACTCGCGCGAGTGTGATCGCCGATCCTCTCACTCTCGTTTTGGCTCAGATGCTGCACGTCCCTGAAACTAGGACATCTCTAGCGTCAAAACGGAATATTGTTTGTAAGATCATTACCACCTAGATTGTTTCCTACTTTCCAAAAGACTTGGAAGGTTTTAAGCGGTTATGATTAACTGATCGGCATATCGGGGTTAAAAAACACCGATATCCTACTGTCCTACGCATCAACACGATCGACTGATCCAGAGCATCTGATCACTGTACGTTCTTCGACCAACTTTCCTGAAATTGATCAGACGTTGAAATCATTCAATCGTGCTGATTTTTGGCGTACTGACTACTGATCATCTGGGTTAAAAAACAAATTAAAATTTCACCAGATTCTTAGTGACAGGCGCTGGCAAGTGCCGCCGCCCGCCGGAATTTGAGGTCCGACGATGTGGAACGGCCGTTTCGAGAGGCGTTAGTCTCTGGATTTTTACCTGGGCTGTAACGCCGACTCGTTTTGGTGTGTGTACGCCAAATGAACATGGTCCCCGATCTGTAGCGACACGGCGGAGGTGTTACTCTCGAGGAACCGATTCACTAACGCCGTCGAGGATATCTTCGGCGATGGCGTCCGGCATCCGGCAGCCACCAGCTCTTCAGGTGGCGTCACGATAGCGCTGCTGAACACACCCAACATGATTTTTTCCTCCTCTCAACTCTCTCTCTCTCTCTCTCTCTCTCTCTAGAAATGCAAAGAGCTGAAACACGGGAATGAGATTGGCTAAGAAAAGAGGCGCTTCCATTTATAGCAACGTCACGAGGGTATTAATGTCCATTTGCACCGACAAAGGACGAGGGCATGTGGAGTGCGGTCCACACAGGAGATGATTCTTGAGTGTAAAACGAAAAGGACAGGGGTGGCCCCACATCCGCTCGACCTACGGAGCTACCGGGGCCTCCGGCCTTGTGTGTCAAGCTGTAGCCTCTATATTTTTAGGGATTTTTTTTTAAATTCTTTATACCTCTTTCTTGTATTACCGAAAAAGAAAGACAGAGAGAATTTTTTACACAGATATTTAGGAATCCTACCGTGGATCGCAAACAGGAAAGATGAACATAGTCCATCATCAATGAAGGGTGACACGAAAGCCACCTCCGTTAGATTCAACGTCAAGTTGCATCAAAGTGAGTTGTCTACAAGTCAACTTTGATGAAATGGTGCTGAGTGGCACACGCGTGCTACACACGAGGATTTGGGCAGACAATGATTATTAGCGAGGCATCTGGAATCTGGAGCACATGGTCTCAAGAGTCAACCCGATCTTTTTGACCAAAACGACCTGACGGGACGGCCATGGGATATGGAGATAAGCCAATAAGGAACCGTCAGATTGGAATACGAAAGGATTCAGGAGTTGGACGGTGATCTTATCCAGTCCATGAGATCAAGGGTCCAGCTTTGTCGGTTGTTGTAAGTTGCAACTCCCATGGGTTGTTACTTATTATTATATGGGGGTATTTTCGTCTTTTAAAACAATCATTTCTGACCTATAGTATTAGGAGTGTGCCGCTTTATTAAATAGGGTAAATGCCCATTCTATCACATCCGAACCATCATAGAATTTTATAGTCATTCCATCTGATTGGAGAGGTGTGGGACCCGTTGAAATAGGGTGTGCTCAGATTCCTACACGTGGAAAAATGTTTAGTATATTATTGGCCTGGACCCACATGCCAGCGGCTAAGATGTTCCACGTGGCAGTGCTGGAAGTCCCAAACGAATCGAATGTTCAAGCAGTCACTCACCTAGGGGGTCTCTCCGCCACCCAAAGGATCCACTTAAATTCCAAAAAAACATAAAATCAGGTAGTGGGTGCAACGCGGATCTACCCGATCTGCTAGGAGCAGTGGGACCAACTATTATGGAGCTAGGTCTGATTGTCTGATCACTTCACCTTGCATCCAGATATGCATCTGCTACCAACAGCACGCTCCCAACAATTCGCTCGGTCGCACATTTGAAACATCTCTGTTAAGTGGCTTGGTTATGGGTCGGATAACCCGATGGGCTGGCCCTGACCGATCCGTTTTATGTCAAGCTTAAACAAATTTTAAACCCTTGGCTAGAGTTCAGGCTCTAAAATTGAGCCCAATTATTTATCAGGTCGGGCTTAAACTTTTCCAAATAAGTTTGGCTTGAGTTCAAGTCGACATTATAATAT
The DNA here is from genome assembly GCF_055504915.1 of Nelumbo nucifera. Lineage (NCBI taxonomy): Eukaryota > Viridiplantae > Streptophyta > Magnoliopsida > Proteales > Nelumbonaceae > Nelumbo > Nelumbo nucifera. The sequence continues at coordinate 88,656,285 of NC_142652.1, read as the reverse complement.
ATACATAATAAAAAATATAATATTACGTAATAATAATATTAATAGCAAAAATGTATTATATAATATTTAATATAATAATAATATATAAATAATATATTACGAAATATCTATCCAAATTGGGCTTCAAGCTTTATATAGGTCAAGATTAGGCTCAGATCTAATCATTTCTTATTTATAAAGAGGTAAAGCCCGGGCCGGCCCAAACCCGGCCTGTGAACAGATGTTCAACTATAATGGCTTGTTGAGACAATATTGGGTCTGAACTTCCTCACGTCCATGCATGCGCGTACAAAGTACAATATAATATTTTTCCTCCCTAACCTGCGCATTTGCGCTCCATTTTGCTGTAGTACAATAGAGATGCACAAAAGTCCAAAAGCAGCTATATTATATTATTTTATATATATTATAGCAACAAAGAAGAAATTACAGACGGGGTCCAAGTGGGTAGTCTTACAAAATTGCAAAACTGTGGGTGGAACCAAGTTTTGCGTGTAATCTTTCTGACGGTACGTGGTAACCTGAACCTACTACAGTCTACAGTACTAATATGCCTGGAGAGACGAACTACAAATTAAAATATCGGGTATTCGTGTCGGAGGGGAACATGGTGCCTTACCCCCGGTACGTTACATACTTATTAGTTAATACCTTAACAATTATTTATACCAAACATTAACAAATAATTTTATTTGTTTTTACTAAGTGGAGCTCCTTCTCGTGCTAAAATTATATTAAAAAATACAGAGAAATACGGAAATATCCGATGCAGAATTTTGAATTCCAACCCCCCTATTACTAGCCTGTTTTTTCCCTATAAATCACATCTTGCCGGTAAATTTAATATTAATTCACGATTAAGATGCATTCTCCCTGTACTTTGGGGCTATAAAATTTTGATCTGAACTAATTAGTCATTCTCCCTAAAAAATAATACATCAATAAATACTTAATTAAGCCCACGAGCCACTCAAATAATTTGCAAGTATTCGGCAAATCGGATTGACTAAATCATAAATCGCTTATACCCCTAAGCCCCACCCCGATCGACTCCCCAGTCCCCAACGTCCATCATGACCGCGATTAGGATCGGGGATCAACTGTCCCATATGTAACCCCATCATTGATACAGACAACTACTTGTACAAGTGTGGGCAATAATATGGACCCATTTTGCCACATGGAAGAATGACGTGGCAAAATGGGTGCGTATACTGATGTAGAAGAGTATGGTATCCAGCAAAACTACTAGTGGAGGGACCAGGAAGGTGAGTGGAAATAAGAATCCAAAGACAGAAGAGGATGACGTGTGTACTGATGTATGCATCAGTGGAGTGGATAAGCATCGTAGGAATCTGTTCTATATATATAGATAGAAACTGTGACGCCCCCGGTATTTGACCACGGCCCAAGGTTTGGGAGATTGTGCGCGGAATCTTTCTTCAATCTTGAATTCTATTCGTCTAATCTTTCACCATCGCACAATCCATCATCAATCAATCATGCTAAAAGTGGGGCCCGCCCATGCCTATTGATGTGAGTACCGGCAGCTCCAGATCAAAACTCTAGACTACTGTCCTAGTTGGCCTTTGGCCATAGCCGCCCGATCACGATCAGGTGCTGCAACGTGTTAGGGTCGATGACATAGTGATGGATTTGATAGTATCTTAATTCGATTCTTTTATTTCTGATATATACAGTAAAATAGGACCCCGAGAATCTGACTGACGTCGTTGATGAGGCAAACCCAGATATGTATATTGTAGAAACACATAAATAAGTAAGAAATGCATCGGGGTCGATGGGTCACAACAACTGCTACTAATCTACTACGGTTCTACTAGCAGAGATGGATTAAGTAAATATTTGTGTCGTTTTTTAATACAAGCTTGTTCCGTTTAAGGAAGGAACATTAGGGGTGGATTCAAGCCAAACTGAATATTAGATTATTCTAACTTGAAACCGGCTCAATTCAAAATTTTGTAGGTTTGAATTTGCCTCAGCTTGAGCTCAACAATGAATCAGGCTTTATGTAAATTATTAAAAGTTATATATATAAAAAAGAGTAAATTTCTTAAACTATCCTTATAGTTTAATTAATTGACTAAGTGTACCTTTATTGTTTGAAAATTGATTAACGCTATTCTTACTGTTTCTCACAATTGACTAACTCTACCCCTATTTATACATGTTGTTGATTTCAGCACTTACATCCCTGTCATTTTTGTACCTAAAAACCGCTTTCATAACATCGGATTCTGCCTGCCGGAGAATCTACAGTTTGCCGCCACTATGAGACTCTTGTTCTCCTTTTTCAAGTATTCCCTTTCAAGATCAAGTAAGTCCAATTGTCATTAATTCCCCCGGTTATTTTCTTTCTTTTTATGTTTCTTTTTTATTTTTGCTTCCGATCATTTTGGTATGAAGTAACTGGTATTGAGTAGTCACCGAAACCGGTGATGAAGCTTTCATAAAGCTATTTTTTGGTGATATTCTTAAAGTCACCCCAGATCACCAAACTGTATTGTGATTTGATTAAAATCTTGTTTTTTTTTGGTGATTTCTTCAGCGTTTCTGACGACAAAATCATCGCTACTGCTCCATTCTCAGAAAGAAGAGTTGTTTGGCCCGAAGTATCGCCTGGAGGAGTGACATTGCCGCTGTTTTTCATTCGAAGGAAGTATGGGATGAATGAGAGAGAATGACTGCGGCCATTGCTGTTTTGCCTGAATACTGCTCGGCGAGGCGACGAGCCCTTCGTTCTCTCTCCCTCTCAGCACAACCGTCGCAAGTGTTGAGTCACGTGGTCTTCATTAGACCAAGTCTATTTGCTGTCAAGTTTATCGTTTTCTCTGTCCTAGTATTTAGGAAGTGGTTATTAGTTTGTTTATTCTACATTTGTTTTACTTGGTCTACGTAGACGTTAATAGTCCAGTTGTAACCCCTAGCTATTTGCTAAGTTGTTAGATGTACTGCCTATATAAGGCACTTTTCTGTTCAATAAAATTATCAAGCATCAAGCATTCAAATTTTATCAGTGGTATCAGAGCTTGGTTAATAAAATAGTGAGTTTTTTTGGGAGCCATTTTCGAAAGTAAAACCCTACCTGACAAAAGTGAGGAAGAGTAAAAAAAAGGAAAGAGTGTAGGTGAGATAGGAGTGCGTACAACAGTAGCTTTGTTTCTATTTCACCTGTTCCTTTGTGTAGTATCAGATGGCTTCCGATAGTTTCGTGCAGCCTGCCATTCCACGTTTTGATGGTCACTATGACCATTGGAGCATGTTGATGGAAAATTTCTTGAGGTGTAAAGAGTATTGGAATGTAGAGTCTGGTGTAGCAGCACCTGAAGATGGTCGAGCACTCACAGATGCCCAAAAAACAGAGTTAGAAGGACTGAAGCTTAAAGATTTGAACGCAAAAAACTACCTCTTTCAAGCAATTGATCGTTCAATCTTGGAGACTATTCTCAACAAAGAAACGTCCAAGCAGATTTGGCATTCTATGAAGAAAAAATTTCAATGATCAACGAAGGCAAAAAGGCAGCAGCTTCAAGCACTTCGCTCAGAGTTCGAAATGCTTCGAATGAAGTTAGGAGAGTCCGTGTCTGATTTTTTCTCAAGAACAATGGTGATTATCAACAAGATGGGTGTCCATGGTGAAAAGATTGAGGACATAACTGTTGTAGAGAAAATACTACACTCAATGACACCAAAATTCAATTATGTGGTTTGTTCAATTGAAGAATCAAAAGATCTTGATAAATTTTCAATTGATGAACTGCAAGGATCTTTGTTGGTACATGAGAAGAAAGTTAATCAACAAGAAAAGGAGGAGCAAGCACTGAAGGCCTCAACCGAAAATCATTCTACACCAAGTAGAGCTGATAGAGGACGTGGTAGAGGCAGAGGCAGAGGAAACCATGATCGTGGAAATCAACAACAGTACCAGCACCAGGATAATCAACCTCAAGGAAGGAGTAGAGGAAGAGGAGGCCATCATTCAACTACTTATAAACCAAAATCCGCAGATAAGTCTAATGTTGAGTGCTAAATGTCATAAATATGGGCATTATCAGCCAGAATGTCGAACTAATTTGTCCTATGGACATGGTGACTAACTTTGCATAAAAGGAAGAAGAAGTATCAGTGTTGATGGTTTGTTATGCAAAGGAAGAGACCAATAAGAATTTGTGGTACCTAGACACAGGCTGCATCAATCATATGTGTGGAGACAAGTCTGCATTCTCTACCTTAGATGAATCCTTTCGAGATAATGTGAAGTTTGGAGACAACTCTAAACTCTCGGTCATGGGCAAAGGGCAGGTAACTTTTCGAACCAAAGGAGGTGTTACTCAAACAATTTCCAATGTTCTTTTTGTTCCAAATTTGAAAACCAACCTGCTAAGTATCGGTCAATTGTAAGGAAAGGGATACGAGGTGTCTATTAAATGTGGAGTTTGTCAAATTAGAGATGAAAAGTTGGGCTTAATTGCTCAAGTCAACATGACCATGAATCGAATGTTCCCACTATATCTCCACAATACTGCTCATTCATGCTTATCTACAAGATTGATAGATGTGGCATGGCTATGGCATTTTCGTTATGGGCATCTAAACTTTGGTGGAATCAAGACATTGCAACAGAAAAATATGGTGACCGGGCTTCCTCATATTGAATGCCCTCAACAAGTTTGTGAAGAATGTGTTAGCAAACAATACTGAAATCAATTTCCGCAAGGAAAATCATGGAGAGCAAAGAAAGCTTTGGAGCTGATCCATTCTGACCTTTGCGGACCAATAAATCCATAGTCTAATGGAGGTAAAAAATACCTAATCGCCTTTATTGATGATTTTAGTCAAAAAACATGGGTGTATTTTTTACAGGAAAATTCTGAACCTTTGGCAGCCTTTAAACATTTTAAAGTGCTTGTCAAGAAAGAAGTTGGCAACCTAATAAAAATACTTCGCACTGATTGTGGTGGGGAATACAACTCACATCAATTTTAAAATTTTTGTGAGATCCATGGAATCAAGAAGCAACTTACAGCAGCATACACGCCTCAACAAAATGGAGTTTGCGAGAGGAAAATCACACTATTTTGAATATGGTGCGAAGTCTTTTGCTGAGGAGCAACATTCCAAAGAATTTTTTGCCCGAAGCAGTCAATTGGAGCATTCATATTTTGAATAGAAGCCCCACAATTGTTGTTTAAAATATGACACCGGAGGAAACATGGAGTGGACGAAAACCAACAGTTGATTATTTCAGAATTTTTGGGTGTATTGCGTATGCTCATATTCCAGATGAAAAGAGGATAAAGCTAGATGACAAGGGAGAAAAATGCATCTTTCTTGGTGTTAGTGATCAGTCAAAGGCTTACAAGCTATATAATCCTAACACTAAGAAGATCATTATCAGTTGAGATGTTGTTTTTGATGAAGCAAAGTTTTGGCTTTGGAGTGACAACTCAACACAACAAATTCCAACAGATTTTGATGGTGAAGATGATGAGAAAAGGTAGTAGTCTATTGCAAATGTGCAACAACCAACAACCAATCAAAATGTTCCACCAGATGTTCATAGTCCACCTGCAACAACAACTGAAGTAGATGAAGGTCAAAGGCCTCAACGTGTACGAAGAAGACCTACATGGATGACTAATTATGAAGTAGCTGGAATTGATCAACCCGAGGACCCACTTACACACTTTGCTCTATTTTCAGATTGTGATCCTGTAATTTTTGAAGAAACAGTCAAAGAAAAAAAGTGGCAAAAGGCAATGGATAATGAAATTGCATCCATAGAAAGAAACAACACTTGGGAGTTATCAACTCTTCCAAAAGGTCAAAAAACAATCGGTGTCAAGTGGGTTTATAAGACGAAGTTGAAGGAGAATGGTGAAATTGACAAGTACAAGGCACGATTGGTAGTCAAGGGCTACAAACAAGAGTTTGGTGTGGATTACAAAGAAGTTTTTGCTCCTGTTGCCAGACATGATACAATCAGATTAGTGATTGCATTGGCTGCTCAAAACTCATGGCCAATCTACCAACTAGATGTGAAGTCGGCATTCTTACATGGAGATTTGCAAGAGCACGTATTTATTGATCAACCCCCTGGCTATGTAAAAGTTGGTAGTGAACATAAAGTTTATAGATTAAAAAAGGCTCTATATGGACTAAAACAAGCACCTAGAGCTTAGTATAGTCGTATAGATGCTTATTTCCATAAAGAAGGCTTCCAAAAATGTCCATATGAGCATACTTTTTACATAGAAAAGGAAGACGAAGAAAAATTGCTTATTGCATGTTTATATGTAGATGATTTGATTTATATAGGAAATGATAAAGCCATGTTTGAAAATTTTAAGAAGTCTATGATGCTGGAATTTGCTATGACTGATCTTGGACTGATGCATTATTTCCTTGGCTTAGAAATAGTGCAATCTGTTGATGGAATATTTATTTCTCAAAAGAAGCGAGACATTCTAAACAGGTTTCAAATGGGCAATTGCAATCCTGTTACCACACCATCAGAAGTTGGGTTGAAGCTTATGAAAAATCTTGAAGGAAAGAATATTGATGGAACTTTCTACAAACAAATTGTAGGAAGTTTGATGTATTTGACAACAACAAGGCCAGATATCATGCATGCTGTGAGTCTTATTAGTAGATACATGGAAAATCCAAAAGAACTACATCTCCTAGCTGCCAAGAGGATCTTTCGATATTTAAAGGGTACTGTTGATTTTGGGTTGTTCTACAAAAGGGGAGAAAATTCAGATTTGATCGGGTTCACTGATAGTGATTATGATGGAGATTTAGATGATCGGAAGAGCACTTCTGGTTATGTTTTTATACTGGGATCAGGGGTTGTTTCATGGTCATCAAAGAAGCAGCCAATTGTTACTTTATCAACTACCGAAGTTGAATTTGTAGCTGCCACTACATGTGCCTGTCAAGCCATCTGGTTGAAGAAAATACTTGAAGAGCTCAGCTTCAAGCAACAAGGACCTACAATGATCTATTGTGATAGCACCTCTGCTATCAAACTCTTTAAAAATCATGTTCTTCATGGTAGAAGCAAACATATAGATGTGAAGTATCACTACTTAAGGGAGCTCACAAAGGAAGGGGTCATTGATCTTATTTACTGCAAAAGTGAAAATCAAGTTGATGATATTCTAACCAAATCCCTCAAGACGATTACGTTTGTGAAGCTAAGGAAATTACTTGGTGTTTCCACTTTGGAGAATCCTGCTTAAAGTTATAAGTTGCATCATTAAACTAATAGCTTACAACTTTCAGTTTAAGGGAGGGATTGTTGAGTCACGTGGTCTTCATTAGACCAAGTCTATTTGCTATCAAGTTTATCGTTTTCTCTGTCCTAGTATTTAGGAAGTGGTTATTAGTTTGTTTATTCTACATTTGTTTAATTTGGTCTATATAGACGTTAATAGTCCAGTTGTAATCCCTAGATATTTGCTAAGTTGTTAGATGTATTGCCTGTATAAGGCACTTTTATGTTCAATAAAATTATCAAGCATCAAGCATTCCAATTTTGTCAGCAGGTGACGACAGCCACCGACCAAAGGCTCCCTCCCTCTCTTTCTCTCTTCATCCCTTCGTTCTCTCTCCCCCCATTCACCCTCATCCCTGTTTCATCACCGTCGCTACAACTTGCACGCACTCGGATACAGACGACGACTGTTATCAGAGCTCTTCGGGCATTCCACCGGACAAGGAGGAGGAGGGAAACTAAACTGATCCCATATGCTCGGAGATGATATCTTCACTTTGGACGACGATGAGTGGCGAGCTCACAAGAAGATAGCACACATCGTCTTGGCTTCCAAGGAGTTCCGGAGTTTCACGGCCAGCATGAGCAGGAAGCTGGTGGGTGATGGACTCCTGAGCCTGATGCTTCAGGCTGCTAAGCATGGCAACGTCCTAGATTTGGAAGATGTGTTCATGAGGTTTGCATTCGACGGTGTCTATACGGCTGTCCTCGACAGAAACCCGAACTTGCTCTCTTTGAGCTCTGCTGCTAATGAGATTACTAAATCCATCGACGACGAGACGGAAGGTGTGTTCCATAGGCACATCATGCCCAGGAAGCTGTGAAAGTTGTTGGGTTGGTTGGGGATCGGGAGTGAGGGGAGACTGGCCAGAGCTCGAAAGATCATAAATCGTCACTTGTTAGAGCACATTTCATTGAAAAGAGAAAAGCTGCACAAAGGGGTGCAGGGAAGTGATTTGATAGCTATGTACATGAGTTCTCAAGCTCAAAATGGAGAAAGCAAGGCTTATAGTGACCTGTTCCTTAGAGACACTGCATTGGGCTTCCTGTTTGCTAGGCGGGACTCGATGGGAACGTCTCTCACTTGGTTCCTCTGGTCAGTTTCCACAACCCCTCGTGTGGAGGAAAAGATCCTGGATGGATTGATGCAGTTAAAGAAGAAGGAAGCGGAAGGTGTTGTCAGAGATCAAAAGCAGCCATGGGTGTTTGATTCAGAGATCTAAAGGATTTGGTGTATTTCCATGCAGCCATGTGTGAATCCTTGAGGCTGAATCCACCACTTCCTCTCACTAGAAGAGCTGTTATCAAAGAAGATGTGCTTCCTGATGCGGAGGGGGAGGGGGAGGTCTTAGAAGAGAGAGAGAGTGGGGGCTCAGGGAGGGCAATATTGGGTTTTAAAAAAATTATATAGGTCACGTGGGGTCATATGTGCATAGATTGTGACGGAGCATTAATGAATGTTAATGACAGGGGTAGAATTAGTCAATTGTCAGAAACAGTAAGGGTAGTGTTAGTCAATTTTCAATTAGCTAAACTATAAGGATAGTTTAAGAAATTTACCCTAAAAAAATAAAAAATATTTTATACAAGTTTGATTAAAGTAGCAAATTTCATGAGCAGAACTTCATACTACTTCAACTCGGCTCGAAATTTGCTTTAGACTGAACCAGATTAAACTTTTAGCGAGCCAAGCTCGAATAACTTACGAATAGCTTAAATTATGTCTACCTCTAAAGCTAACATTCAAATTGGAAGAGGAATGAGTAAGAAATGATCGGTCCAACTGGAAATTATGGATCCTGATGCGACCCCAAGATTGACCAAATCCAACCCAAAGGGGTCCAGTAAAGAACTTGCTGAATTATTCTGACTAGTTATGAACCTTGGGATGTATCGATCAATCCAATTTGAAATAGGTTGATTTGGATGCGCCACCCACCGCCACTTTCAAGCGTATACATTCATCTGAAAATCAGAATTAATAGTGGAATCTTTGAATCAAAGCTAAGGTCTCAATCAGCATAAGTCATTTTCATTTCTCCCGATCACAAGACAATAAATAAATTATAAGTTTAAAACACTTAATAATTCGGGGTAACGACTGGGGCACCTTACATCCTTTTCTTTTTCATTTTGAAAAAAGAGGCAATATCATATCCCTATTCCCTAGCGAAAAAACAACTAAATATGGCACTGTTATATTTTTGCATAGCTGAAAACATTAGATATGCTCATCTTTGGAGTTTGGACTGTGTAGAGAGATATTTAGATTTATGTTATCCATGCCTAGGGGTGGATTCGAACCGAGCCGAGCTGAATATTACAAGGCTCGAGCTCGGCTTGAGGTAAAAACTCAAATTCAAGCTCGGTTCGGCTTGAGCTTGATTTTGAAAAAAAATGTTTTATAAAAATAAAAAATTATACATATAAATATTTTTATTTGATATTTAAAAATTAAGAATTATAATATTTATTTATTTATTTATTCGAACCGGCTCGCGAGCCTCATGAGTCGAGCTCTATTAGGCTTGAGCTCGGCTTGTTTTTTAATCAAGCCTATGAATTGGGTTCGAAGTTCGGTTGAAACCGAACCGAGTCGAGCTTTTCACGAGCCAAGCTCAAGTAGCTCGTGAAGAGCTCAACTCGTTGCCACCGCTATCCACACCAACCCCAACACTTTGTAGCTGTGTATTGCAAACCAAGGTTCAAAATATTGATACACCACAATATGTACAAAGGAGTGTATTGATATTTTGAAAATCATCGGAAAAGATTAGAAAAAGGAATATTAGTAAACAAAAGATGATACGATACACCTAATATGGGGCATATTGCATTGAAATTTTGAACTTTATTGGGAACATTTCCCCATAAATAACAATATACAAGTTAGGGGTGCAACTCGGGTAGGTTGGGCCAAGTTTATGGTCAACCCAGGCCCGACCCAAAAATTTGGGCTTAAGGCCCGAGCTCGAGGTCAAGCCCAATTTTCCCAACCCACCCTATAATTTGATGCACTCGGGTTGGGATCGGGTTGGTCAATGAACCCACTTTAAAATTATACATATATAAATGTATTTATGCAAATATATATGCATATATTTATGTATGTATGCAAAATATATATACACGTGTTATATATATATATATATATATATATATATATATATATATATATATATATATATATATATATATATGTATATATGTATATATATGTAAATATGTATGCAACATTTACATATATACACATATATATGTATAAATGTATATAATTGGGCATGGCTCAGACCGGGTTCGGGCTACCTAAGGGCTAGGCTTTGGGCCCAACCCGAGGACCGAAAATCCAAACCCATCCTATGCAAAATTCTGGGTTGGGCCAGTTCTGGCTCCGGTTGGGCCTGCCCAAGTTGTAGCCCTAATACAACTAGGAGAGATGTTTCCAATGTGCGTTGCAACTTGTTGTGGAGAGCAAACTTGAGTTCTAGATTTACCCATTTAACCAAAAAATAAAAGGAAGATGTGGGCAAATCTATGTTCTGGAGCAAACCGGAGTTTTATGAAAGTTCTCTTATAACCAAGGTTTTTAAAACCGAAACGGTTAGGGGTTTGGTCCCCTAGTCAAATGGTTCAACTGTTCAAACCAAACGAGTGGCTTGTTCTGAAAAAATTAAAAAAATAAAAAACAGCCAAAATTGTTGGATGGTTCAAGCGGTTTGGACGGTTCAATCCTCCGAGTCAACGGTTTGCTAACCAAATCAACTGTTTTTGGCGAAATAACGGTTCTAGGGTAAAATGGAACCGGTCACCTAACCGGTTCCTGATTTTTCCAATCCAATCCGATCCGATTTTGAAAACCATGTTTATTAACACTTTTATGAAAGTATTTTTATAAAAGTACTTTTTATGAAACCACTTTTTTAGAAGTACTTTTACAAAAGTATTTTTATAAAAGTACTTCTATCAAAGTACTTTTATGAAAGCACTATTATAAAAGTACTTCTATCAAAGTATTTTTATTCATTCACTTTGGATTGAATATTCTGAAAATTTGAAAGAAAATGAAGGACAAAAGAGTCACAATTGCTTATTGGAGTAAAAGACCACCAAACGCCCACACTTGAAAAATCTGGGTGCCAAATGCAAATAAGTGCTTATTTGAATAAGCACTTATTTTTAAAATAAGCACTCCAAAACATGGCCTAAATAGGTGATAAGGGCAACAGCCAATTGAAAATTTGACCTTGTATAAGATAAGAATGAAAAAAGAAAAAGTGACGTTTTCCTCCTCTTTCCTCCTTTTGTTTTTTTCCCCTTTACCTCTTGGCTCTTGCTTCTCCTATCTATCTTCTTTCTAATTTCTACTATCAGAAACTGTAAAATACTACCATCTCAATACACTAAAAAGAGAGGGGAAGCTTTTTGAGGAGAATGAAATGTCTTTTAATAGTTCAAGTGTTCAACCAAGGTGCATTCACTTCAATATTGACTGCAAGTTAAATCCAGGTCTCAACCAATCACACTAAAATGTAGTCGCCTTTCACAAATTGTACTTTCATGCTTAATAAGGTATACTAACTATCCTGTTCAACCAATCATATCTTTTACTGCATGATACAGAAGATGCACCATAGATTTTGTTGTGTTTTAAATAAAAGGCAAATTTGGTTCCAATAATTTTTTTTCTCCAGCTCACCATTTTTACAATTAGTTTGTAAACAGTAAACACACCCCTGAATTTGTCAATTTACCAAACTTGGTCATTTTTTCATCCAAATACAATCAACCAAGGGTCAGTAAACCAGCTACCATCTAGGGCGATTATTAGTAATACTAATAGGGTAAGGATCCATTAATGATGAATCAAATTTTAGATGGGATTTTAGTTTTTTTGTTTTTCTTGATGCAGCCAAAAGAAAGAAAGAAAATTAGATGTTAACATATCGTTGGGCCTACTCTTCTCTAGAAGATGTACCCTCAAATTGCTTGTGGTCTAGAAAAACCCTGCCACCGACAAGATGTCACTGTCTAATCCCATGAACTGTGCTCCGAGTTGGGGTTTGGAAGTACCTGGATTTGATTTAAGGGGATGGCAAACATAAAAAAGGTCCATCACCATCAACGGGCCCAACCCTCCATGTATCAACATACATGGATTCACGACCCACCCAGTTCAATTATTTGGCATCGTCTTCATCTAAACATGGGCTCAAGACAAAATTCTGTGATGTTCACATGATGATGGCCCCAAAACCTGTAACTTGGCAAGCCTCTGCTCGTAAATCAATTATCAGTTTCAATTTTTTGGGAAACTTTCTGGGTTATCATGACAACATTGCCATGGTTGTGTTGTTCCTAACTCGTGTTAAATTTCTAGTTTCCTTCCTACTAAACTCAGCTGAATGAATGAATTCATTTAGGTTTGATTTAATACAGAACAAATATTTTGGTTAAAATAATGGCAAAGGAATAACAAATATACGTATGTCGCAAATTATTTACCTGTGGGTCAGAAATCCCCCTCCAGAGGTTGGTCCCTCTCCCTTACTCCGAAAACTTGGCAATCACTAAGCTAACCATTATAAAGAGACTGTAGAGGCCGATTAAGCAGAACCCCCAGAATCTTGGCACCCGGAATCTAAACCAAGTAACTACCAACAGAGACCCCATCAGACTGGACAACAAGAACACAAAGGCAACCACAATACTGATGTGAAACCGGAGCTCATATGCCAGTGGATACACATCTGCTGTTTGCATCACTAATGCTGTACCCAACCCAACTAGCATGTTGAACATAGGCCCAGCGAAGCATCCTGCCATTGCCATTGCAGGCTGTCCTGCCTTGGCAACAGCAACGTCTGCAACAAGGTCTCCCACTGAGTTGCCCCAAGCAAGTACTGTCAGCCCAAGAAGCGCAGGAGGTAACTCAAGAATAGCCCCCACTGCTGCTAGACAGTCCAGAAGTTCTCCTGCAACAGTGGATATCCAAAACACGCTCATCATGAATGCTACAAGTACTACGGGCATCTGCTCAGTTTCTGGAGGTTCCTTTTCTATTACATAGTGCAATACTGCAAGAGAGGAGCTTGCAACGAGTACAATCAACCATAGAGGAAAGTGGGTCTGTGGAAGGAGAAATACAATTTTGTAGTCCAACGGGATGATTGAGCTGCATGTGTATAGAAGGGCTAAGGGGCACAATGCTATGTTGGCCGAGAGGTAGAATCTGCTCCACTCAGAAGGTGCTGTCTGTGGAATTGTGAGCTTGAGAAGAATTGAAACTGGAACTTCCCATACTCTTGATATCTGCACAGGCAACATGAGCAGAAATTAGGTCATCTTTAACATGTCAGAAATATTCTGATTATTAACATACAGTCACATTTAATAAAATTTCCAGATATAAAATACTCTTAGTACCGCATAGAACAACGAGACTAAATTCTGGTGACAATCATGTAACACCAGTGTCATTCCTAACTTTTTCTTAACTTTCTTATCCATGAGATGATAGAAGAATTACAACAAATGTCAGAACTCCATAAAAACAAAATACTTGGTTAAAAGATATTGTATATAAAATACTTGATTAAAACATAAAAACAATCAACAAAATCAAACTTCATGGGATCTCTCCACTGGTGAAAGTCAACAGAAACACCAATAATCAGTGATCAGTCCCCAAGGGCCTCAATAATCTTGAGATATTTTTACTCCCAATTAAAGAATAATTTCTTTGAAATGGATCCTTAATTGAATTTGCAAAACCTAGTGTTTTTTTTAAGGTAAAATCAAGTGGTATTGTTATGTGCTTATATCTTCTAGAGGAACATATTCCCCCTCCTTTTGCAAATTGCCCCTTATAATATATGTGTAATGATCAGTCACCTGCTAAACTTCAAGTAAACAACTAAAGATGTGACATGGTTGGTAGTTTGGTATTGATGGGGGATATTTTGCATCCCCACCGTAAACCCTGTTACCCCATCATTCTATGCTAGTGAAAGATGGGAATATTCTAGAAGAGGTTTGCTAACTACTGACAAGTGGATATACATGGAACAACAAGGTTTAGTTCTCAGGGTTGATCTACACAAAATTTATTACCATATTGCAACTTTCTAGATGATTCTCAAAAAAGAATATTTTAGTTTTGTACAAAGAAAATGGAACCATTCTCTTTTGACTTGTTTCTTAGTACACATCTTAATGGTACTAGTAAACCCTTTCACCTTTTTTAGATGCCTTGGAATCTTTGCCTCTTTGTTGTAGAAACTGATTTCAAAAGAAAGAGTGAGGAAACTGAAACAACTTGAGTTTCCAAGTTTGCAAAAGTGGGTTGGATGTTTTAGGTTATTAACATGATATTCTTTTTAAAACACAGTAAGGATAGGAGGTTCCTCATTCAAAAAGAAACCTGGTATCCTCAGACCCAATTTATCACACTCCAAGGATGTCTTATAAATCCATGTCAGTTTTTTAGAAGGTATTTGAGATTTATGCCTTGATGTTTTCTTTCAGACAAGGCTCAAGGGAAATATCTACAGATCATGCCTAAACGTAAAAGGAAATGCCTCACCTGGAGATGCCTGATCTTAAGGGCATCACAACCATATCTTAAATGGAATAGGATTGCTATAACAATGCTTAGTTAAAAGACCAAATTTTTACTTTGGGCAAATTTCTTAAACCACCCTTATAGAGCTAATTGACTAACTCACCCTTACTGTTTACATATTGTCTTAAAGTACCCCTACTGTTTCTGACAATAGTCTAAAACCTCCCCTACCGCTAACTTTCCGTCATACTCCGTTCACATGTAACTGATATGTTTTTTAAAATTCCTAAAATAACCTTTTATAACATCAGGTCTCTGCAAATCCCGGTGGGAGAAAAATCAACAGCCAAGAGACTATGAATACATCGACATCATTTTCACCAGAAGGCCCAGAACTCGTTACATTGTGGAAGGGGACTGGAGGAAAAATGGTTGGATATTCATTTTTTTCCTGAGATTCAGGTACTGTAATTCATCAATTCTTTTATGCTATAATTTTACTTCAATTCGTTTTGGATTCCTTCGTTTCGAAACTGAATCTAACTGCCGAATAGTTTCTTTGTTTTATTGGTTTATATTGAACAGTCGAGAAGGGATCAAGATTAGGGCTATTTGGACATTTGTGTTTGGATTGGATTTGATTTTATTCATATTCCAGTTGATTCAATTCATACCGGCAGAGAGTTGGCTTGGAGGCAATTTTGTTTGGAGAAGCTATGTGGCCCAGCCTTCTCATCTGCGGAGGAAAGTGAAGAATCATGCACCCAAGGAATTGAATGTGCCACAGCTTGTACAGTAAATTCAAGACAAGCTCACCAAGGGGCCTGTCGAATGCATGATCTGTTACGATATGGTCAGTTGTCAATCTGTACAGCGATTGCCGTTTACTTTAAGAAATTTCCCAGAGTAAAAGCACCCTGATTGCCAATCTGTACAGCTCCTTCCATTCCAAACCCCAAAAGCCTCATGGGTTTTGTTGTTACAGAAACCTCTCACAGAGAGATTCTTCTCTCTTTATCTCTCTAAATGTGTCTGCTTCCGTTTTTTTAGCAGATCAGTTTATTCTTTTACGTTAAGTCATTGTTAACATAGTTTGAGAATTAAGTTATTTTCAGGCTTGGACAAATGGAAGGACTGATGAAGTGTAATGGTGGGAAAGAGAAAATCATTGGGATCTGACTACAGAGTAGAACTGAAATGACAATGATGAGAATAACCTAAGGAGAAATGGGCAGTGGTCCAATGGTTGTGGTGTGATTGGTCTACATCTTCTCAGTAATACTGGTGAAAAAGTGGGGAAATTAATTGTTTTTGGGTTTGTTTTCATTAATTCATTATTAAGTGGTGATTTTGGCTTGTGGCTTGTGGGTTTTGTTTCCGTTAATTCCTTTGTTAGTTATAGTTTCCTGAGAGTCTCCCATGTTAACCGGTTATCATCTATTTTACAAATGCAGCTTGAGAAGGTTGCTACTGAGGTTTGAACGAGAGCGGCAACGGCAGGCTTGGAGTGGAGGGCGGCCTCTTGCTCCTTGTTGATGGGCTTTCCCTGAGAAATGCCACATAGATGACAAAAGGGAAAAGAGATTACAGTTCTTCAAAATTTTCATCAGTTAAGTTTTATTTTGAAATTTTGATGAATAGTGGAGGGCAAATTCAACATTTCATTTTTTTTCATTAGCACTTAATGACAATGTCAATTGTTAGAAACAGTAGGGGTACTTTAAGACAATATGTAAACAGTAAGGATAGAGTTAGTTAATTAGCTAAACCATAAGGGTAGTTTAAGAAATTTGCCCTTTTACTTTTTCATATTTGTTAACTAGTTTAAATTAATGGTAACACTTATCGTGTTTAACAGTCTCAACCCCTTTCAAGGTTTTGTTTTACATCAAGAGCGTCTCTAATAGGGTTTGAAAGGTTAAAGACTGCAATATTCCAATACTTTTTAACTTTTTTGAAATTGAAATTCATGATTCTTTGGTGTAGATAAACAATATAGCAAATACTAACCAGGGCACTTTCTGTCTTAATTACTTTTGTAACAATTTAGTTATTTCTATCTTCCCTACATAAAAAAGCATGGCCAATACTTCTTAAATATCTTCTTCCGTTTTATCAACAATGTAAAAGGTATTGCATCAAAGTGCAAGTGTAAAAAAGATACATAATGCAAAGCCCCAAGACTAAACACAGAAATGTTAATTTGAGGACGCCCAACATCCAGATTTGAGTCCCATGATTCCCTCCAAAAATATATACAAAAATTTGCATCCTCAAGATGGCAATGGAATATCAAAGTACAATTACACTCTATGAGACCTCTCATAAAGCTATTGGCTACCAGCTGGCTGATATAAGAATCCAATGGAATGAAAGGTTCACTCTGAATACCCAATACCAGATTTCAGTCCCATCAACAAAAATGTACCCAAAAAATATCCTCAAGATGGCAAAGGAATATCGAGTTGAGATCCTGCTCCATGAGTCCTCTCATAAGGCTACTGGACAATAAGTTGGCTAGTTTAAGAATCCAATGGAATGAGAAAATCAATTGGTATCTTGCCTTTCTAATATGGTGGAACAATGGAAGAGCCTCTAAGGGCCACTAATAATATTCCTGTCCCCATCCATCCTACGTTGATTTGATCTCCCCTAACATTCATCATAGTTTAACTTGGAGTTCACACTAGGAGAGGCACAAACAGTCATTGTCTACAATAAAATAGAAGATCCAATAATAGAAATATATTCTTTGATAATCAAGCCTCTCATGACACCTTTGAAAATCTCCAATATCTAGAACCACTGAATCACTATTAACTAGTACATTGCTCATCCATGACTTAACAGGGCCATTCCTTATTTTGAAAAGTTTGTCCATAACTTCTTTCCTAAGTGCAGCAAAATATTGGATTCAGAAGGCATCTCCACATTATCTTACCCCTGGCACTAAGTGCCCATGGGATGGAATGCCATTTCCTAAAGATATCTTGAATATCCTGGTGGATAAAGAACCAATAACCAGAAAAATAATATAAATGTTTTCATATTGAGACACATAACAAATAAAAAGGTGATTTGCTGTCTAATGTAGGACAGGAAGGAGAAAGTTCTATTGCAGGGAACATGGTGGTGAAGGAAGGAGAGTTGAGAATTTGAATTATAAAAGAAATATAAAACAAAACTAATATGTTTTTTTTATTTCATTAAATTCAACTCAAAAATGTTTGTTTACAATGACTCTGCTTATAAACCCAAGATAATATATATATATATATATATATTTTTTTTGTCTTTGGATGGTCTGATGGACAAGCATATCCAGAAATATACTCGTTTTCTAGTTTCTGTTTGGAGAGCCCATCTTGTTATTATTTTAGTCCTTCACTGTATAACTTTTTTGGGGTTTCCAGTTATATATAACCCCTTTAAATAACTTTCTCAAAAAGAAAAGGATAAACCTAACATAATAGTTCACATCTGTCTTTATAGAATATAGACACCATATTCAACTAGGAAACTAATGGCCCGAATTTCCATCATATCCTGTCCTGTGTTCTCATCCAAGAAATTTATAGAACAAATTGCCTTCATTCTAGCTATGAAAACATGAAGTGGTCAATGAAATCTCTGCCTTCTCAATTGAATAAGCTATTCAATAAGGAACCCAAGGATTGTAACTGTCTCACCAACGGCCTGAACTTCCATGGTAATTCTGTCCTGTTTTCTCATCCAAGAGATTATAGAACAAACTTCTTTCATTCTAGCTGTAAAAACATGAATTGGTCAATGAAATCTCTAGGCCTTTCAATGGTGCCATCAGCATAATATTTGATAGTACCCACTTACAGCCTACTGGATCCTTCCCTTCAGGCAAATCAACCACTTCCCAAGTGTCATTCTTATGCAAGGCATCAATTTCTGTTTTCATAGAATCCCTCCATTCTGGAATAGTAGAGCTTCTGACACAGACTTGGGAATTGGGTTAAAAGCAACAGAAGAAAGGTAGGCAAAATATGAAGGAGAGAGCAAACTCTAAGAAAGGTGTTTGGAAATGCAATGTTCAATACACTTCCTTTTTCCTTTCCTAATAGTAATAGAGATATCAAGGTCTGGGAAAGAAAAAAACAGAAGAGCTTCTGACACAGACCTGGGAATTGGGTTAGAAGCAATAGAAGAAAGGTAGGCAAAATATGAAGGAGAGAGCAAACTATAAGAAAGGTGTTTGGAAATGCAATGTGCAGTACACTTCCTTTTTCCTTTCCTAATAGCAATAGAGATATCAAGGTCTGGGAAGGATGGCTCCAAAAGGGCTGTATCAGTACATATTGTCTCTTCTGTGATTGGAAGTGCAGGAGGCCCATGTGTTGTAGGGGAAACAATATGCTCATTTATGGTTCTCTGCCGTTGGTACAACCTGGGATTAAAAAGAGGACAAGGAGGTAAAGGAGGAGGAATAAGAACACTTGAATGAGAGTGAAATGACTGATCCTCCCTTGACTCATTTGAAGGAGGAAGAGTCTCAGCAAAAGACTCAACTGGGAGATGAAGGGGAAGAGCAAACAATTGTGACAAATTCTCCCCCTTTGGACAATGCCTCTCCTGAGAAGAATCATAAAAGGAAGAGAGCTCATCAAAGGTGACATCCATTGAGACATACCGAGTGCCAGTCTACGGGCCAAAACAATAGTAACCCTTTTGTGTGGGGGAATAACCCAGGAAGATACACTTGTGGGCTTTTGGTTCAAATTTATGTCTCTAGACACTTGGGATATGTGCATAACAAGTGCAGCCAAAGACACGAAGAGGAATAGGAAAAATATCCTTGTCCGAATGAAGAAGACTGAAATAAAACTTAAACCCCAAAACCCTGGATGGCATACGGTTGATAAGGTAGGTTGTAGTGAGAACAACATCACCCCAAAATTTTGTAGGGACATGTGAGGCAAATAGAATACTTTTTGCAAGTTCAACAATATGCCTATTTTTTCTTTCAACAAATCCATTCTATTCTGGGGTCCTAACACAGGAGCTTTGGTGAATAACCCCCAAATCAGTGAGATAGCAAGTCAAGTTTTTCCCAAAATATTCTTTTGCATTGTCGGATTTGAAAATTTTAATTCTGGTATCAAACTGGGTTAGGACAAATTCATGGAATTGCCTTGCAAGTCTGGGAACTTCATCACAGGACTTCATAAAAAATATCCAAGTGAACCGAGAAAAGTCATCAATGAACAAGATAAAATATTTGTAGCCACCCATAGAAGGTAAATGGTAAGGCCCCCACACATCAGAGTGCACAATATGAAAATGAGAAGATCTTTTATTACTCGGAGGATAATTATTTCTACAATGTTTTGACAATTCACACGACTCACAATGAAGACTGGACAGACTAATTCCCTTAAACAATTCTGGGAATAAATGACTTAATGCAGAAAAAGAAAGATGACCCAAATGAAAATGGCATAACATGACTCGACCGATGGGCTCTGTAGATGTAGACCTAAAGCAGCTTTTCCAGGTTGTTCATGGCTCTGTCCAGGAGTGTCCAGCAGATATATTCCATTCGCCTTATGGCCACTCCCAATCACTTTCTGAGACTCCAGATCTTGAAAAACACAGTAAGAAGGAAAGAAGGTTACACAACAGTCCAATGACTTAGTTAAGCTACTTGTAGATAACAAGTTTGTATTTAGCTTGGGTACATGAAGAGCATAAGGAAGTACTAAGGAATATGTAGCCTTGATGGTTCCCTTGTCGGAGATAGGAGCAAGAGAGCCATCGGCTAGGGTGATTTTGTCACGGGCAGGAAGTAAATCATAAGAAACAAACAAAGTGAAAAGGTTGGTCATATGATCAGAAGCACCAGAATCAATAATCCAAGGGATCCTACGATTATCTAAAATAGTTGCATGATTGGCAGAAGCCCGTATACCTGAATGAGAAAATGCAAAAGAGGTTGAATTTCCTGGAGGGTTGGAAGAAGAGGCCATACCCTCTAGGTGACTGATCATCCTCCCAAACTTCTCATATTCTACCTTCATAGCTGCTAACTGCTCACTAGTCGTCATCTCTTCAGTTTGGTATCTGTCACTATCTGGACCAGCAGCAATATTGGCACTCCCTACCTTCATACTATCAGACTTCTTTTGAAACCAAAGAGGAAGAAGCTCAGGATGCAATTTCCAACACTTGTCTTTAGTGTGTTTTGGCTTTTTACAGTACTCACAAATAATCTCTTTCTTCCCTGAGCTACTTGAAGTCCCTGCAACTTCCTTGGGTTTCACTCCCATATTAGCAAAGTGATCATTTAGACCAGCCCCTTGGACCGGGACAAGTCTTCTGCTTTCTTCACTACTTACCAAGGCATAGGCTTGAGACAATGAAACACTATCCTTGGATAAAATATTTTGCTTTGTGATGTCATACTCTGGATTCAACCCTGTCAAGAACTCAAATACCCTGTTTCTCTCAAGAAGTTTCCTATAGGTCTCAGCATCATTAGTGGTGTCCCAAGCTACAGCTTCTATCAAATCTATTTCTTGCCATAAAAACTTCAGTGTTGAGAAATATACAACTAATGTTTTCTACCCCTGTCTCAAATTCTTCACATCACTTCTCAGCTTGTAAACCCTGGCCACATTTAATTTCTGGGAATAGGTTTCAACAACACTATCCCAAATTTCCTTTGCAGAATCCATCCACAAATAGTGTTGACTAATTTGTGGTTTCATTAACTTCACAAGCCATCCAATAACAATATAATTTTCTTGCATCCATTTTTCATATGATGGATCATCTTCGGAAGGAGCCTTCTTGCTCCTGGAGACAAAACCCCATTTGCCTCTACTGCAGATATGATTTTTTACTGATTGTGACCAAGCCAGATAATTAGTTCCATCCGACTTGACTGTGGTCACAGCCAGTAGAGAGTCTACAAAGGCTCCCGGAACCTGTCTGAATTCAGCAGCATGCTTGTTTTCAACTTTTGAAGGGTTCATCTTCTTAAATACTTCAAAAATAACTTCTAACAACTTCGAATAACAACAAATGAAGACAGAACAAAAACTATGTTGTGGGCCAACCTCTATGCAACTGTACCAGCTACCTGCGTCACACCGGGAGAAACAGAGAAATCTCAACCGCTCCTTGTAGACTTCACAGAACACCAATCCACTTGATTCGATCTTCAAGATGAAGGATGAGAAGGCCTTCGGTCACTGAGCGCCCAGGTCAAACTCCCTGTGGGGCCCACAATCAGGTTTCTCCAGAAAATTAGGGTTTCGAACAACACACTTGAATATGTCAGGAGGACGACAAAACCAGTGCCCTTCTCTCCAGAAACCACTAACGACTGGGCTGAAATAGGTTTCTTTAACTATTCATACGATTCAGTTCTCCATACACACTGTGTTTGGGAAGCAAGAGGTGAAAAGAGGGGAAAAACGAGCTTGCTCTGATACCAAGAAGAAAAACAGCCTTTTGAAAAGAAATGATTGTTTAAAAAGTTGCAGAAAATCAAAAGAAAGTAGCAGAAATCAGGTTTCAAGAAGAGAGAAGAAGAAGAAGAAGGTAGCGGCAACTAGGGTTCAAAGAGCATTCATAAAAAAAAAAAAAAAAACTAGGGTTCAAAGAGAGAGATTTTCTAGCATAACCTTCTCTCTTACACCCCTAATTCCATTTCATTAAGTTACACTTCAATAATTTACAGCAAAGAACATAAAAAACAAAGAAGGATAAACAACCTATGGGCCATTCGGCCCATCTTCTCTACAATTTGAAATTGGTTTTCTTTCCTTTTTGGTTGCAGATGGTCTTCTCCTGATGGTTCAGAAGGATTGTTTAGCCCTTTTGTCTTTAGCTGCACTAAAAGGAGGGGTAGGATCTTGGGGGGATGTACGAGTGCAGCAATGCTTTGGACAGTTTGGGAAGAAAGAAATTTAAAAATATTTGAAGGGAAAGGAGCAAGGAAGCCTTGGTAGAAATCATAACCTTAAGAGTGGCACACTGGGCAAAAAGTTTGAAACTTTTTTCAGGCTTCAAGGTTGGAGACTTCTATAGGGGGACTGCTATTGCTGCCTCATCATCTAGAAGACAAAAATCTATTGAGAAGTGATCACCTCCATTATGTGGCTGGAAGAAATTGAACTTTGATGGGAATTGTTTGGGTAATCCAGGCCCCTCAGGTATAGGGGGGGTCATTAGGGATGAGGAAGGAAACAGCATAGCCTTATATTCTGGACCTTCTGAACATGGTGATGTGGCAATTGCAGAACTATTAGCTGCAGTATATGGGGTTGAGAAGGCAAAAGAGCTGGGCATTCATAGACTAATCATTGAGGGTGACTTGAGAACTGTTGTGAAATGGCTGAAGGAGGGGGAGGGGTGACATGGCACTTGAGGAATGAATTCAGGCGATTCAAATGGTTATCAAAGCACATGACAATCAGAGTTAAGTGGATGAGAAGAACTGCCAACAGTTTGGCAGATGGTCTAGCTAATCAAGGAGTACAAAAGTACAAAGAGTTCAATTGTTGTGGGCACAATTGTAACATTTGGGTTTGGTCAGCTTTTCTACAGCTGTGTTTTCTCTTGTTTTTCAGAACCTCTTTTTGTATACATACCTGATTTTTATTAATGAAACCAATTCTGTGTTGCTGATAGAAAAAAAAAAAAATCCTTAGAAGAAAATAAGATTTACACCAAAATAGTTGCAAATAAGATTTCTTTATGTAAGAAATATTTAGTTGGTTGTTATTTTCAGGTTGGATGTATTGGGTCTGTCTTCTTCCCTGGCACAGAATCTCTTTGTACAAGGTTTTCTCTTGTAATTAAATTTCTTATAAGTGAATAACTTTACCTTTTTTTGTAGTAGTAGATCAAGACTACAATAAGTCTTGAATCAAAAAGAAAAAAAGATTTTGATGGAGAAAAGAAGAAGAAGAAGAAAGAAGGAAGAAAAGGAGAAGAGAAGTACACAAGGGTTTTAGAAAGGAGAGAGAGGGGCTGAATTAATGAATCTGCCGCCCCACTCTTAATATTTATAAGTTTACTAACTGTAGAAAAAGGTAGAATTGCCCTTAATGCTTACATGGAAAATAAACTAATATAATAAGCTGAAATAACAAGCTGCCTAAAATAACTACCAACTACCAATGACATAACTAACAAAGAGTACATGTTGTGCTGTCATACGAACACAGTGGGGACCACAGCCGTGGGGCCCACATGTTGGTATGCCTCTAACTTCTTCCTTGGAACAGCCTTGGTGAGAAGATCTAAGAGATGCATGCTAGAGGTGATATACGGAAGACACACTTCTTGAGATGAAACCCTTTCTCTAACAAAATGTCAATCAACTTCGATGTGCTTAGTTCTGTCATGCTGTACCGGATTGTGAGCTATATTAATAGCAGCCTGATTATCGCAATACAGCATCAAGGGCTTCTCATAATCAATTCCCAACTCTTCAAGTAATGACCTTAGCCATAGGATTTCAGCCACTCCATTAGCCATCGATCTATATTCAGCTTCAGCACTAGAACGAGAAACAACACTTTGTTTCTTACTCCTCCAAGAGACAAGGTTACCTCCTACAAAGGCACAATATCCAGAGGTAGACCTCCTGTCATCAGCACTCCCAGCCCAATCAGCATCTGTATAGACCTCTATCTTCATGTGATCATTATTCTTGAATAATATACCTCTACCTGGACATCTCTTCAAGTATGCTAATATTCTCTCAACTGCAAGGACATGGGTAGTTCTAGGAGAATGCATGTATTGACTGATAACACTGACTGCATAACTGATGTCTGGTCGGGTGAGACAGAGATAATAGGAGTTTTCCAACCAACCGTTGGAACATAGCTTTGTCTTCAAGAGGCTCTCCACCCTCTACACTGATCTTGTGATTCTGTTCAATAGGTGTATCTACAGGCTTGACACCGAACTTTCCAGTTTCTGCTAACAGATCTAGAACATACTTCCTTTGGGAAATAAAGATCCCATGTTTAGATCTAGCAACCTCAATACCCAAGAAGTATCGTAGTGCACCTAGATCTTTCACCTCAAACTCTTGATGAAGAAGTTGTTTGAGGGACTCAATTTCACTATTATCATTCCCTGTCACCACAATATCATCCACATATACAGCAAGTAAGGTTAAAGAAGAGTCCACTCTTTTAATGAACAATGTATGGTCTGATTGGGCCTGTACATAGTCAAATTTTCCAAGGACTTGTCTGAATCTATCAAACCAAGCTCTAGGGGACTGCTTTAGTCCATACAGGGCTTTATTTAGCCGGCAAACCTTCTTACCTGTCTTTGCATCATAGAATCCAGGGGGTAATTGCATGTAGACTTCCTCCTGTAAGTCTCCATTTAGAAAGGCATTTTTAACATCCATCTAGAACAAAGGCCAAGAATAACTCGCTGCAAGGGCTAACAGAACTCAAATAGTGGTCATCTTTGCCACTGGGGCAAAAGTCTCCAAGTAGTCTATACCACAAGTCTGAGTAAATCCTTTTGCAACTAACCGGGCTTTATACATTTCAATGGAACCATCAGCATTATGTTTCACGGTAACTACCCATCTACATCCAACCGGTTTCTTTCCTTTGGGTTGGTCAACTAGCTCTCAGGTATTATTCCTCAGAAGGGCATCCATTTCAACCTTCATTGCATCTTTCCACTCAGGAACTGACAAGGCTTCCTGCACTGTTCTGGGGATAGGAATATCAGCAATGGAAGTGAGAAAGAACCTGTAAGAGGGAGACAGGCGATCATAGGACAGAAACTGGGAAATGCAATGAGCTATGGATGTGGTGCAACGCCGTTTCCCTTTACGAACTGCAATAGGGAGGTCAAGGTCATCCGAAGGAAGTGATGAAGTAGCAACAGTGGAAGGTATCTCAGTGGAACATGGATCTGATAAGGGGACTGTAGTACCTGGATCTAGATCCGCAGAAGGAACTCGGGCTGGCCTGGACTGCTGATGACCGAAATCAACCTGCCTCCACCGCCTGTGATAGACTTTTAACTCCTGACACCTCTGACAACCCTCCCCATTACAGCCCTCATCACTCAATGGAATAGGTAAAGGAACTTCAGATGAGGTAAACCCCACTCTCACTGCTCTCCCCCTGAGAAAAAAACCCCCCATTCTTACTACTCTCCCCCTGAGGAGAAACCCTAGGGTAATAGAGTACCTCCTCAAAAAAAGTAACATCTATCGAAACAAATCTCCTCCCGGAAGTAGGTTTATAGCAGCAATAACCCTTTTGAGTTTGTGCATAACCGAGAAAAATGCATTTGGAGGCCTTAGGGTCAAATTTGTAATGATGAGGTCCAAGAATCTGAACAAAGCAGGTGCAACCAAAGGTTTTAAAGGGAACAGTAAATAATTCTTCATCTAGGTATAGAAGGGTAAATGGAGGCTTCATGTCAAGAACCCGTGAAGAAACCTGATTAATGAGATACACTGCTGTGAGAATAGCATCACCCCAGAAACGGATAGGCACATTGGAGGTAAACATAATGCTTCTAGCCACCTCCAAAATGTGTCTATTCTTCCTCTCAGCAACCCCATTCTGCTGTGGTGTATAAGGACAAGTGCTCTGGTGAATAATCCCATGATCAAGTAAATAAGAGGCCAGTGGCTTGGTAAAGTATTCTTTCGCATTATCAGATCTGAGGATTTTGATTTTGACCCCGAACTGGGTTAAAATCATCTGATGAAAGGTCTGGGTCAGAGCAGGAACCTCATCTCGGGAACACATGAGGTAAACCCAAGAAAAACGGGTATAGTCATCAACAAACAACAAGAAATATCTATACCCCCCCCCATAGAAGGGATGTGATACGTACCCCAAACATCGGTGTGCACAACATCAAAAGAATTACTACTTCTTTTATTACTCAAGGAATAAGATGTTCGACAATGCTTTGCAAGCTCACAACTCTCACATCTCAAATTTGACATTTGAACAGACTCAAACAAATTAGGAAACAGACTCTTCAAAGACCGAAATGATAAATGACCTAACCGATTATGCCAAAGCATAACCGGACTAACAGACTGAGAAACAAAAGACTTCTTATCTTCATGATCTTTCCAATGAGAATTCTCTCCAAGCAGATAGATCCCATTCGTCTCACGGCCAGTCCCAATCACCTTCCTCGTCTCCAAGTCTTGAAAAACACATCGGTCAGGGAAGAAGGTTACTGAACAGTTATGATGTTTTGTCATACTACTGACTAAAAGCAAATTAGTATCAAGCTTAGGGACATTCGTCTCACGGCCAGTCCCAATCACCTTCCTCGTCTCCAAGTCCTGAAAAACACATCGGTCAGGGAATAAGGTTACTGAACAGTTATGATGTTTTGTAATACTACTGACTGAAAGCAAATTAGTATCAAGCTTAGGGACATGCAAGACTGAGGATAAAGAAATGGTATTAGACAACTTGATGTCTCCCTTGCCAGAAATGGGAACAAGGGAACCATCAGCAATGGACATTTTATCTCTACCAAAAGATAAATGATAGGTAGTGAACAATGATGGCAAGCTAGTCATATGGTCAGATGCACCTGAGTCCATTACCCAACAATGTTCAGTGTTACTTGGAGCTGAAGCATGGTAAGCTGAGGCCCGAGTACCTAAATGAGCAAAGGCTGATGTGGCAGGAGCTGATGATGACTGAGATGACTGAGTTGAATTACCAACCTCCTTTTCCAACTGTATTAGGGCAGCCTGAACAACAGCTAAGGTGTCTAGAGGCGTGCCCTTTGTGCCCGATGAGGATGCAGAATCGGTGCTAACTGCCATATGAGCATTACCCCTTTTGTTCCTCAGTTTTGCTAGGACTAGATGAGGGTGCAGCTTCCAACATATGTCTTTAGTATGCTTGGGTTTCTTGCAATGTTCACACACTAGATCCCGCTTATCTTCCTTCTTCATATCCCTTTCTGTATCACCCCCAGACTTAAGTTTAACTGCTGCCAGGGCTGGTGGGAAGGGTTGATGTTGCATCATAACCTTTCTCCTAGTCTCTTCACTATGCACTAAGGAGTAGGCTTGGGATAAGGTCACACTGTCCCTTGTTAGTATCTGTTGTCTCACAATATCATAATCAGAATTCAAACCAGCTAGGAATTCAAACACCCTATTAGTCTCAACTTGCTTTCTATGAGTTTGTGCATCTTTCTGACTTTCTCACTCGAGCGTTTCCAGATGGTCAATTTCATGCCACAGAGATTTCAATGTAGAGAAGTAAACGGAGACTGGTTTCTCTCCTTGCTTGAGGTTATTAACCTCACACTTCAATTCATAGGCTCTAGCAACATTAAGGGGTTGGGAGTAGGTTTCTTTCATGACATCCCAGATCTCCTTGGCTGTTTTTGCCCACAAATAGTTTCGGCTTATATGTGGCTGCATAGAGTTGCACAGCCATGTCATAACCAAGTAGTTCTCCTGAACCCACTTGGTATACATTTGGTCCTACTTGGATGGTTCTTTCACATCTCCCAATAGGTAGCTAAGTTTTCCTCTTCCCCCAATAGCCATCATGGCTGATTGGGCCCATTCTAAGTAGTTGGATCCATCAAACCTCACAGTTGTAATCTGAAATGCAGTTTCAAACATATTACCAGAATTGCTAGTCCCAAAAACACCTTCCCCCTGATTCTTGAACTCCATTCTTGGTTAAGAATCAGTAATCAAAAACTGTTAGAGCTACTGTAATAAGAAAAACAGCACTTAAACAACTGATCATAATCAGCCTAGGTCTTCCACAAACAAAGGAAACAGGATTCTGTGTGAACTCAGTTCGAATCTGATCCGAAACCAATCGACAGTTCTGAATTTGAGGGTGAACCTAGTTCAGATCTGATCTGAAACCAATCGACAGTTCTGAATGTAAGCTGTTCCAATTCTTGATGAAGGTTCTCACCCCCAAAACAGGCTTTGGAGCCGAAACAAGCCTAGAACTCACTTAAAAAACAGTCTGGAATGCTGAAACTGATTTAGGGTTTGATCGTAGGGTTAAGGAAAAAACCCTAAAAAAATCAGAGAATTCTGATTGCCTCTGAAAAATAAAGGAGAGCTCAGTCGCTCCTCCTAGATAAGTCTAACAAACCCTTGACTGATGACGATCTCAAGGAAAGATAAAAACTTACCCAGAAACTTCTTATCGCCACCTTCAATCTTGGCCTAAACCCTAATATCGATCCTTTGAACCTTCTCTGATTCTTCTTGATTACCAAAACACTCTCCAAGCCTCTACAAGCCTTCGGACAGCTGCTAAACCCTTCTGGTAACCTCCAAGAATCAGCCAACGAACAGTTCTTTCTAAGCTTCCAGCCCTAGGCAGTTCTCATGTGGTTGGCTGGACTAGACACACATGAGAAACCCTAGATTGCCTCTGATACCAAGTAGTCGATCAAGACTACAATAAGTCTTGAATCAAAAAGAAAAAAAGATTTTGATGGAGAAAAGAAGAAGAAGAAGAAAGGAGGAAAAGGAGAAGAAAAGTACACAAGGATTTTAGAAAGGAGAGAGAGGGGCTGAATTAATGAATCTGCCGCCCCACTCTTAATATTTATAAGTTTACTAACTGTAGAAAAAGGCACAATTGCCCTTAATGCTTACATGGCAAATAAACTAATATAATAAGCTGAAATAACAAGCTGTCTGAAATAACTACCAACTACCAGTGACATAACTAACAAAGAGTGCATGATGTGCTGTCATACGAACACAGTGGGGCCCACATCCGTGGGGCCCACATCAGTGTTCTCTACATTTATAAGCATAAAGAGAGAAGTCTGTCAGACAACCGTGCGATCATCTCAACCATCAAGATGACTGAGAATGATCCTCTACCGCTCTGGAGACCCAAACCATGAGCTCCCAGCTATTAATCATGCTCTGATCACACATATCATGTTTGATTACATGTCAACAGCAACCAACAGAAGAATATGTGAAGAGGGGGTGCCTTGTCATGTCAATAAACAGGGGAGGTTAGTACCTTTTTGTGTCAGAGGAGGTATAAGAAATTTTCCCTTCCTTTTTTATTTAGAGCCATGGCCCTCTGCAAAAGGCTATTGCTTGATGCAATGGTAAAATATCAGGCTGACAAGTGTGAGAATGGGGGGTTAGGTCTGACAGAAGCCACTTTGCGCAAAAAATGCCAAAGGTTAGAGCTGTATCCATTTCAGCCCTCCCAAGACCCCAGAAAGCAAGGACCCAAGATACAGTAATGGCCCTTTTTAGGGCCATGGCCTTATACCAGGATTTCTAGAGGTTGATACCAAATATCCATCCAGACATGAATATCTGGAACTCAATGCCACATACCAAGGTAAGTTCACAATAATTCATTGAAAATAGAGTTGTCTGTGGAGGAACCATCTCAAACAATGATGGAAAGCTTCTAAGGTTTGGCTAGAATAGTGTTTTAAAAGTGAAAGGCAAGGCACACACCTTTTTGAAGCAAGGTGCAAAATTCTTAAGAATTTTCAAAAAATGAAAAATTTTAAAAATAATATTTATTAAAAAATACATACTTAATTTTAAACCAAATGCTTTAAAAAGCCTATTAGCTCAAGTTAAAATGCATAAATATAACACATAAAGCATATAAAAGTGGAAATGTAAAAATAAAATTAAACATATAAAACATATTCAAGAACTCAACAATTTAAGCATGTGAAACTTTGAAGCTCTTTATTTCTTTCCCAATTACATTACTCTAATTCTATGAGTTGCTTTTTACTGAGCCTCCAGTCCAACCACCATGCTTAAAAAAGTACAAAAAGCATCAAATTTAACAAAGGCACATGCCTAGGATGAAGCACAAGGCACACTAGACACGGAACTTTCTAAAGTGGCTGTGCTTGAGCCTGGAAAAGGTGCAAGCCTTGAAAAAAGCCTCACCTGTGCACCTAGGCACGCCTTTTCAATCACTGACCTGGATAGCCCGAGATACATGATGTGGAAACTAAAGCCCTTTTAGTTAGTGTGCCTCTATGTTATAAAAAGCATAGTTGTGTAGGACAAGGAAAAGGTAGCTAGAACATAGATGGATGGATGGATAAACTGTCTCCTCCTTGGATACTTTTATATACCTTCCAAAGATTGATGCTTGTCTTGCCAATCAAAGATTGAGCTGAATATCAATCTCTTTCCCCTTTTCTTAAGCATGCAATTGATAAACTATTGGAATAAAATAAAGCAAAACTTTAATGATTTACGTAAAAATTATAGGCTATCTCTATTTGCATTACCTCCTGCTAAGGAATGTCATTGACAGGAAATGTGGAAAACGGGACCTGCTTTTAAAAAATTCTGCTGTTTAACAATGATATTTGGATAATATAACAGTAATATTTGCCTAATATAGACATGTATTACGAGGCCAGTTATGTCATTAATAGAACCCAGGAATCAACATCTGGATAAGGATAGATAAAAAGCTTTTTATTTTGTGCTGACTTGTTAATTACAAAGTAGTTGTAAGATTCAAATAGTAGGAGTTTAGTAATTGAGTGGTTAAGACTGCAACTTGGGCAGGCCTCAGTTGAGAATTTGTTAAGTTTTAAATGTGGAAAAAGGCCAATTTTGAGAAGAGAAAAAGAAAAGGAAAGGCAAATTGTATCAAAAGCTTTGACACCTCTTATGTTCATCATGTTCTGGATGCCTTGTTTGGTCTTCTCCATCTCTTCTCTTAGTTCCCTACTGTAGGTTCCAGAATCAAGAACATCCTCACACTTGGAGTCTATGTAGTTGGTTGTAAATTTGATATTTTCTGCCAACCTTTTAATTCTATGGCTGGAAGAAGAGGACATGGGAGGGAACCCCGAATGCTAACCAAGAAGTCCAAGACAGAGAAATAGAGAACCTACAGAAGCAACATTTTAATTACTATTACATTTATAGCAACTTCAGGCCATAATATAAGTCCTATGAAGACACTGATTATCTTTTTTATGAAGATATAGGAGGGAACCCCCAATTTCCTCAAATGTTTGAAGACACTGATTATCTTTTTCTATGGCAATTTATCATAAGATAAATCCCATGAAGAAAAGCACAGCAACTTTAGGCTTGTGCAAGTCGTTGACACAGCACAGGACTTATGAAGGCACAAATACCTAATTTTGTACAACAGAAGCTAGAAGGTGTAAGCGTCTAGGCACTAGCTAGTCAACTAAAAGAAATGTATATTCTAAATTTAAGATATTGAAGCAATCTCATATACAATTAATCATCATTATCAACTGAGCCTTGTCCCAACCATATGGGGTTGGCTTTTTTTATCAGAAACAGTAACTTTCATTAGGAAAATTAAGAGAATACACTGTTTGGCTATGTGAATCTTATTTTGCACTTCTGTTCTGTTTAGTGCTATATACATTGGTTAAATTATTACCACTTAAATTATTTCTTACTATAATTCGTGTCCTTTTTGGTTGCCCTAGCCCTTCTAGCCCCTTCAACTAGCAACATGACACTTCTCATGTAATAAAAGGCGATATAGAACAGTTTTTGTTTGCAAACATAAAAAGGAAGGCTGGATAGGGAGAAATGGATAGTTCAGTCATTGTTTTTTAAAGGAAAGAGTGCAACCTTGACTATTTGATGTGGTCCCCTGGTTTGTTGCAACTCCTTACTAGCATATCACTGATCAGAAGAACACTCAAGGGAACTCCCCTTCTACTGTTTTTACCTTTTTTGAATAAGGTATAACTTCTCTTCTACTGTTCTTTTGTTTTATGCCTGATTTCTATTTCATATACCACCACAAATGCTTAAATCCACTGGTATGTACATTACAAAATATACATACCATATATGATATCATTATAAATAACAATAAATAAACAAATAAAGCTTTAAAATAAGTTTGAGGTTCACTAGGTCAACTAGTCATTAGTTTACCTAGTCAAACCATTCTTTCTATGTTTAGCGATGTAATTGGTTTGGCCCTCATAAGTCATAACATAACCGGCTTCCTAACTAAACAAAAATTCTCAAAACATTAATATTCAACCTTAGTTTAAAATTTAGAAGGACAAAGTCAACTAAATAAACTCCCAACCTAACATTCCTTATATGCTAAAGACTTAAACAAGTAGTTGAGTACATCATAAACAATTGATTTAGCACAGAAACATACAAAAATGCAAATCTGGAACCCTAAAGGAACTTATTGCCCCAGGGATCACATGAAAACTGAGCCAAGGCTAACGGCATAACAGAAGACACATTTCAAATTTTCTAATGATAGATCTCAATAACATAATCAGAGAAGCCGATCTAATAGTAAATATGATTTAGAAACTTATAAACATGAGAAGCAGAAATTGCAAATTATGATCTCAAACATACCTTTCCAAGAGCTCCTAGAAGTCCCAAACTCGGCTTTTCTCTCTCCACATTCAACATCACTTCTCCATACTCGCAATCTGACCTTATCAGACCCTTCTGAACCTCCCCAACTAAGCTCATCTCAGCTTCATCCCCCTTCCTCCCTCTTTCGATCCCCACATCCATCCAAAACACGAACCCCACGAAAAAAATATAAAACCCAACAAACCCAATTGCCTGCCAAAGAAATATCTCCGCACTCAAATACACAGAGAACAACCAAAGTGCCGCAATCAAATAGAAGAAAACATCCCTCACAAATGGAGCTGGATCGACGGAGAAGGGAGCAGCATAAATTGCAACAAAACCAACAACAAAGGCCGAAACGAAAGTACCCGCCGAGAGAATTGCACCGAAACCCGTCCGTGGGTGGCCGCCGCGAACGGCAGCAACCGATGCGAACACATCAGGCGCACCATTGCCAAG
The DNA here is from genome assembly GCF_055504915.1 of Nelumbo nucifera. Lineage (NCBI taxonomy): Eukaryota > Viridiplantae > Streptophyta > Magnoliopsida > Proteales > Nelumbonaceae > Nelumbo > Nelumbo nucifera. The sequence goes on along the minus strand of NC_142652.1, from coordinate 88,622,562 downwards.
AGCAAGAAGGGTCACTGCGCCCATGCTAGGAGAGAGATTTAGAAGGGTGGCTAGCTTTGTAACGACGATGGAGAATCGATCCTGCGCCGTCTTGACAAGGATATAGAACTGGAGGAGAAGAATGAGAGCGAGACAGGGGATTGAAAGAAACCGATTCTCTCCGAAAACGCAAAAGTGGAGAGAAGAATAGTTGAAGAGGCCATTGGAGTCTCCACCGCAGTGTGAGATGGAGAAAGAACAGCGTCGATGAGGTGGGATTTGGAGGATGGAAGAGCAGGAAGGAGATGATTGGTTGAGGAGGGATCTATGGGGGATTATTGAGGTTGGGTGGGGTTGGTTATTGAAGGGGTGAGGGAAAAATAGGAAGAAAAGAAGAATGGAGAGAAGGGTAAGGGAAGCTGCAAAGTTTTGGATCGAGGATGAGGGGAAGGCCATGCCATTACAAACAACACGGTTGTTTACTCTGTAATGCTTGAGGCTTTCTGGGTTCTGACCAACCACCACCAGTGTGTCTGAGTAGTGTGACCACCAATGGTAATGAACTTCCGCGTAGTATTATTCTGTCTGTGTTTTGTCCTTTTTGGAAATTTGAAGAGCTTTTTAGGTCTTTATTTTTTAATAATAAATAAATAAATAGAGCAGAGTGAGCAGAGACCGACCGAAGGAAGCCGAAGCCCGACAACCAACACAAAGAACAAAGAACTGAAGTGAGGAACAACCAATTCCGGATTACTGTTCGCTCTCGCCCCGCTGTGTATTGAAGTATTGAACGCTACGTACACGCCAGTGTTACGTGTACATGCCCCACCCCCTGATGCACAGCGGTGCGCGGATCACCTGCCAACAAAATTCATTACAAGCTATCAACATAATCTCACACCGCACATCTCAGGTTCCACTGGGTCTCAATCTCATGATAAGATAAGTATGCAGTATTAGATCAAGCTGGTAGAGAGTTGGAACTTATTGTATTGGCAAAAGATCAAGTTCAAATCAACCCCCACAAGAGGCACCCCACAACATCCCACATCACATCCCAGTGGTGTATTGAGAAGTGAGAACATCTCCCCATGATGATACATGAAATGATAAATCATCATTGGGAGATGTTCCCAATACACGGTTGGGATGTGTTGTGGGACGTTGTGGGCATCTCTTTGTGGGGGCTGATGTGAGCTCCAAAAAATCCCAATTCACAAGTGGCATATTCGGACTTGGAACAAATTCCCCCCTCTAACTCGTTGGGTTACAAATAAAGAGTTTGTGATCTTCTCTCAAAATAAAAATAAAAAATAAGGGCCAGTGACGAGTTCGGCTTCAATCAATGTAACCTGTGCCCACACCTTTCCAACAGCCTCTTACAATATTGCATTTCAAATATCTCCTTATGAAATAAAGCACATAAATACGGAGATATTCCTAATGCAAGTTTGTAAAGGCTGTTTGGATGGGCTTTGCACTGATCAAAGCTGAACTCCAATGACAAAAATCCCCTAAACTTTCATTTGGCCTCCTTGAACTTTTACTTCACAACAAATACTCTTGCCTGTTAATTCACTAATTTAGAAAAACAAGAATCTTTAAATTCTTGTTTCATTTCACTAACATGAATGCTCTTCATCTTAAAATATAAAAATTATTCACTAATTTCTCTAATAAATCAAGAAAAACCAAATGAAACCATAAATCTATATCTATCAAAAAGAAACCTCTACCATTTCATTTTAATATTCAATCTAGCCATTGTATTGTAAGGATCTATTGAAGTAAACAGCTGAATGAAATTCTTTTTCAAAGTTAATTGAAAGAACTTTAACGGAGGGGGCATTTGTTGCAAAGTGAAAATTTAGGAGGGTTTGTCACATTATCACTGACCCCCATAGTGAAGGGGGCCTTTGTAATTTACCCAAAAACTCTTCCAACATGTTTTTTTTTTCTTTTTTCTTTTTTCTTTTTTATCAGTATACTCTTCCAACAAGTTCCAACATTATCAATGCCCATACATCTAAAACACATTCCATCAATTAATGTGTAGGGGTATTTGTTACAACTTAAAGTTCAAGAGGGTATTGTAACATGGGTAGGGGTTTCGGACAATACACTCAAAAACCAATAAAAATTTGTAAGGGAGAGCAAACCATAAAGAAAAAAAAAAAACAAAAAAGGGTAAATTATAAAGACATCCTTATACTATGGGGTTTATGTCAAAGACCTAAACTTTCACTTTGCGACAAATACCCCCTTATTTTCTTTTCCTTTCTCTTTTCTCTTAAACCCTAATTAACTAAAAATGCCTCTATTTTCTCCAAATGAAACCATCTAAAATTACAAGAATCACTTTGTTAGTATAGACTTTTTTTAATTATTGATTTATTTCATTGACATGAACATCTCTCTTCATCTAAAATATAAAAATTATTCACTCCTTTCTCCAATAAATCAAGAAAAACCAAATCGACCCATAAATCTATATCCATTGAAAAGAAACCTCTACCATTTCATTTGAATATCAAATCCAACCAAAAATCTGTAAGGATCTATTAGAGCAATCGATAAGACTTCAATGTTATATTTAGAAAACTAATCTAATCATAAATCATTCAAATAAATAAGAAAGGGGTAGTTTGGGGCTTAAACATTTTAAACATCTGAATGAGAATCTTTTTTGAAGTTAATTGACGAAACTCTAACGAAAGAGATATTTGTTGCAAAGTAAAAGTTCAGGGAGTATTTATCATTGACCCCATAGTATAAGTGGTCTTAGTAATTTACCCCAAAAACTCTTCCAACACGTTACAACATGATCCATGGCCCTTGAAACGTGTTGAAAGGATATTTTTGCTGGGAGAAGATCCAAAGTCCTAATATTTGTAACCCTACAAATTGAGGGGGAATTCATTCCATTTCAAGTCCAAACCTGCTAGTTGTTGCTTGCATTGTCATATATCTCAAACTATCACATGTATACAAAACACTAGCATTGGTTAGAAGTATCTCCTCTTTAAGAGCCTTGTTGACAATGTTTCTTGGTGCTTGAGTGCCCATTTGGGAGCTTTCCAGATGTGGCTTATGGAATTCCAAGCTGAGCCCGACATGGCGATGCTAGAAATTGTGTTTGGTAAAAATCCAGAAAGTCAAATGCCTAAACCACTACTTAAATATGAAGTTATTTCGAATAGCTTCTCCACAACACTGTGCTCAACAACCGTAGTTTCAATAACATACCCCAAACGTAGAAACCCTCTCACTTGGGATCGGATTTGGTCCTCACATGACTATCTTTTATACCGTCCTCAGCCTTTTTTGTAGTCATGCATTGGGAACTCCAATATTTGCAATGCACAGCTGCGAGTAGGGGTGAGCATGGGTCGACTCGATTCGGTTCCATAGCAGAATCTAGAACCGGAACCTACCTTGTAAAAATCGGTTCTGGGGTTGATTCCAAGGTCTATCCATGGAACTTGTTATTTGTTTACTCCCCCTCTTAAAAAAGTGAAACACGTCTTTTAAAAAATTGATTTTTAACAATGATAATATATACCTTATAACAAATTGGGTAAGGTCGGTTCCATTGAGTTCTGAGTAGAACCTACCAACGATCGAGCTAAGAGCTACCTCTGTGAGAAGATCGAGCTAGTTGTTCCCTTCTTGTTGCCATGGGAAGCAAAAATACCAAGAAATTAGCAAAAAGAAAATCTGGCTGGACTGTTCCAACTAAAATAAAATATGAGACTTCCGAAAACTTTATGGCCTGACCTGAAACTCTACTATACCATTCAAGCCTCTCCTTAACATTCTCATGGCTTATATTGAACTATTTCAGGATCCAGAAATCAGAACTACAATACAACTACAAGCCCTACTTGAAATGTCTAATCAATGAAGTGACATTCTGCCTTAAATTGAACTATTTCATTGGCTTGGTATATATAATCATATATTCTGTGTACCGACTACCGAGAATCTGAGAAAATTTGTGAATTATAGATCTAGAGATTCTAGACTAGCGGACTCCGGATTGTAAGGTGAATTTGGTAGTGTAGAGTCCATAACCTTGATGTTGCACTATGGATATTGCTCCATTGCGTGGTAGAGTGCACTGGAACAGAAATCTACCAATAAAAGATTTTTGCATGGTAGAGTGCACTGGAACAGAAAGACAGTTCTGTAACTTCTGTTCTATAGGATGGCAGAGAACAAATCCTTAAAACTTGATGCACCTGTACTTGACAACAAATATTCCCAACTGTTTTCCATGTTCTGAGACGTGGTGGAACATTATCTTTGAAGAGTTTCTCATTTCACATTTTGACAGCAATAAGAATGCACCTCTTAGTTATCAGATCAAAAAGAACATCTTTTTTGCTAATGATAATGCTAGAAATAAAAATTAAAGATGATAAATGATATCATGATGTGTCGCAGGGAAAGTTCAATCTAATCCAGTCAATCAACCGAAACAACATTAGCTCAATAATTAAAGGATACAGAGTTTTCTTTTCCATCTTAGAATTACTGCACAAAAATTGTAGAAAAACCAGAGAAACTTCAATTTTTAATTTTCTTTTTCCATTCCCAAAACCTAAAATTCCCTGTTTACTCCCTTACCATTCTGCCTAACTTCTTCCATATCCATCATGGAGAAAAAGATCAAAGGTACATCTCAGAAGACAGGCGCCCCATTATCTGTACTCATCTGGCAGGCGGTATCCAGTCATAACTATTTTGTCAGCAAACATCTTACCAGTCTTGGGCATGACATGCCAATGCAACGTCAAGTTAAATTCTTTGCCCCGAAGATTGCTTCCCTTTAGAAGGAAAAAGAGAATGGAAAAATAAATATTGTCATAAAAATTTTAAAGAAGGGATTAGGCACATGATTCTTATGTGCAAACATAATATTCAGCTCCACGATTTAGGTGTAAAGAAGTACCCACCTGATCTGAAAAACGATACTTGTTTGTTGTGTGGATCCAGATTTTTGCATGCTCTTTTGACGGTATGATACCATCCCAAAGTGAAACCTGTTTTTAGTGAAGTCAAAATCAGGTGAAACAGAAGACATATTTCCTCAGAAACAAAAACCTGAATATGAAGGACAACCATTTATAATGTTTACACGCCTTCTAATCTTCAAACATTTAAGTGACCAAATTCTAGTTTGCTTATGGTGGAATCCATCTTGCAGTTGACAACATAATGTTTTTTTTTTTTTTGACAGATAACAAGAAAAGTTTTATTGAAAAAGAAAAGGCTGAATACAAAATAAAGGCAGGTGTTAAGATAACACCCCCCAGACCCATCAACTACATCAGCTAGCCGCCTACATCAAAGAAGAAACAAGGAAAGAAAACATGAGAATGCACTAGCGCAGCAAACACTACTCCAGCCAAGCAGATACTATGCGCGAATTAATCTTCCGACTCATCAAACTCATCTGGACCTCCTTCCTCATCCCAAATTTCTCCCCTAACGCTTCAGGAACCTTTCTCATGCTTTCAAGCTTCCACTTTTTCTCCAAAGCTTCAGAAGCTCTTCTAGCAAAGTCTTCTCCTAAGAAGAACAAGCCCAGAGACTTGCCAATTTCCACCTCTCTGTCAACTAGAATCTTCAAGTCCACTCCTCTTTTCTCTATTGCCTCATCCCCCGCTAACACATTAACAGGAGCCTCTTTCAAATTAGATTCAGTCCAAGTTGTTTTTCCTGAACAATCAGGCTCTTTCGACTCCATTCTTTGGGAATCCACCAGAGGGGAGATCTTTCTAGCCCCTTCAGAAGAGAGAGATCACTCCAAACATGGGTTCTCAAGACTCAGGGAACTAAGTTTAACCCCTTTTCTTTTGTAAATCCTTTTATACTTATTAGTCGGCCTAGTTCCCACCAAACCATCTTTCAACCTTGAGAAAACCTTCGTAACATGAACCACATTGAGCTTGTTTTAAACTCTAGTCTTCTTTGGGATCTCCGAAACCTCACCACTTCCAGCCAAACTCTTCTCCTTGCCCCTGCGGCCCAAATCCAATCCTAGCCTTCCAACAACCACTTTGGAAACCACATAATTGGCTTTGTTCCTAATCACCTTATCTTGGAGATACAAATCAACCCCCTTCTCGCCCTCAAAATCTGATAAGCCACTTCCTACCTCAATATTGGCTCCTTCCTCCCCTACCTCAGTTTTGTTGTTCGACCCTTCTTCCGCCTCCACCCCACACTCACTTCTCGCCCTCAAAATCTGAAAAGCCACTTCCTACCTCAATATTGGCTCCTTCCTCCCCTACCTCAGTTTTGTTGTTCGACCCTTCTTCCGCCTTCTCCACCCCACACTCACTCACTTCCTTCATTACTGACTCCCTCTCCAAGACTTCCTCCTAGAGACAAGAAACAAAACCCCCATTCTCCTGACTCAGCTCCAAGCAAGAAGATGAAGAATGCGGATCTTGCTTACCTTTAGCATCATCAAGAGACAGGAAAACCTCGCCCTGCGAATCTTTAAGTGCCTCACCCAAACTCGAAAAAACCTCGCCAGTCCCTGAGTCACACCCAATAAATCAGGCATTAGAAGCATCATCCTCCGACGAAATGGTTACCAAGACCTTCTGATGGATATTGAAAGCCGTGCCAAGCCTTGCTCTAGTTCTTCACTGAATTCTCCCCTTTCGAATTCCTAACATACCTTTACCCAAGACATGGGACCCACCCTCTTAAAGTTACTCACAATTCTCCTAAACTTGTGGAACCCACTCTTAACCTGACCAAATTCAGACATGAGGATAGTTGATGCAGTTGACATCATAATGTTACTTGATAGTTGATGCAGTACAAAAACAAAGGAAAGAATCCATAGAGAAAGAAATTGGTTATATCTCTATTTCTTATCACGTGACAATTTCATAATTTCTGGGTGTTTCTATTTTTGGTCAATTTGAATCTTTTGATAGTTATTTTCTAGTCTGATGGTGTTTTAGGAATAGGGTTAGTCATTATACATTAAAGGGTCAGATTAGTTTAATAAGTATTTTTTCTGAGAAAGATAACTGATTTCATTAAAAGAAAGGGAGAGATGTACATGAGAACATATACAAGGCCCCGTCAACAGGGAAAAAAAAGGCCCATTAATTACTTGGTAATGTATTTGCAGTTTTGCACTACACAAACAGTCCCTTCCCAACCCAAGTTTTTCTAGGTTATCTGCCAATTGATTTAACTCTCTGGGAATCCATCTGAAACTACGCTGCTAGCAGGAAGAAATCTCATGAATTTCAAACCAAAGGTGAGAGAGCTTCCAAGGACCAAGGGTATGTCCAAATGCCCAATTTATGACATTCCTTGAGTCCCCTTCTACTGAAATGGATCTAAACTGCTGCAAGTCTGCAACTTGGCAACCTTGAGGCCTTCAACGCAATGTTTTAAAAGTGCAAGGCGCAAAAAATGCACAGGGATCAATTTACACCTGAGGCGCAAGGTGCAAGGCGAGGCACGCACCTTTCTGAAGCAAGGCGCAGAGATACAAAAAAAATGCTAAAAAATAAAAAAAAATGTCAGAAAATTCAAACAAATGCCAAAAAATTCAAAAAATATTAATAAAAAATATAAACTTAAATTTTAAAAAACCTATTATCTAAAATTAAAATACATAAACATAAGATGTAAAGCATATTCAAATGAGAACTTAAAAATAAAATCAAACATATAAAACATTTTCAAGCATGTAAAACCTCTATTCTCTTTTTTCATTCAATTGCATTACTTCAAGTAGCTAATGTAATGTAAAACATATTACATCCTGATTCTACGAGCCGCCTTTGTGCCACACCCCTCAAGGCAAGCCCAAACAAGTCCACGTTAGGTCTTAAATTATTAGTTTTCACACAAAAAATAATGATTTTATAATTTTAATTGCTTTTTGAGAAGGCATTTTATTAGGATGAATGAATGAACAACATTACCAAATTGGGGGTTCTCGGAGCTTCGATGAGCGAGCAAACCTGAGCGGAGTAGAACCCCCAATTTGGTAATGTTGTTCATTCATTCATCCTAATAAAATGTCTTCTTAAAAAGCAATCAAAGCTATAAAATCATTATTTTTTGTGTGAAAATTAAGGGCCCGTTTGGAAAGTCTTTTTGAGAAGATCTTCTCGTAGCTCTGACGGTCAATAGACGCATTGAGCTTTTGACATAAGATTTGGGCAGCCTGAAGACCGTTTGGCAAACGTGCGTCTTTTCATGCGTCATTTCAGGTCTTTCCGCACAAGATTAAAACGTGAAAGACACGAGAAACTTCATTTGAAGCTTCCCGAAATCAGCCCAAAATGGGCTTTGCACGTCTTTTCGGTCTTCTCGGCTTACAAACGGGAATAGACCGATTTTCGGTCTTCCCAGCTTGTAAACAGCTGAAAGACCGCACAAAAAGACGCACCAAACGGCGCCTAAGAATTTAAGACCTAACGTGGACTTGTTTGGGCTTGCCTCGAGGGGCGTGGCATGGGGGTCCGGAGGCGGAGCCCCCAACCCAGCCGCTACGTTCAAAAAAAGCTAAAAAACGTCAAATTTTCAAAAGGCGCACACCTGGGCTGAGGCGAAAGGCACATCAGGCGCACGCCTAGGCACACCAGGTGTGCGCCTTTTGAAAGGGCTGCACCTAGGACCTAGGCGAGGCGCATACCCTGAAATGCGCCTCGCTTATGCGCCTAGGCGCGCCTTTTAAATCACTGCTTCAACAAGGACTCAAATCTCTGATTCCACAACATCATTTGCCTCAGAGGGGCCACTAAATACTTAAATGAAGTCTCCATTAGATCTGCACAAAAGACCTCCAATTCCAGCTTCAGATGAACTCTCAATGGTCTTCCTGAAACTTCCATCAAAGTTTAGGATATACTCACTCTCTTATCTTGGGGTGATTGTAATAGGAGGTTGAGAATGAAATGGGGAAGTCAACATTAATTCTGACCAATTTCTTTGCAAGACACCCAGGTTGAAATCAGCAAAGACTTTACTATTCACCATCCAGATATTAAGATTAGCTTGGGCACAAAATCGTAGAGTCTCCAAGGAAGAATATTTCTCTTCAAAAATTCTCCTGTTTCTTTCTTCCCAAATATTCCACATGACAGCATGAATAGCAGCTTTCCTAAAGCATCTTCCTCTCTTGCCAAATTTGATCTTCAGCCCTTGCCAACAGTAAATGAACTCCCCCTACAGAATTTGGGGGAGTCCAGCTAAGCTCCCCCCCCCTGCAGAAGTAAGTATTGCCACAAATTTCTAGCCACTTTACAATTAATAAGGAGATGGCCTATTGATTCACCTTCACTAAAGCACATGATGTAAACATTAGGGGAGATGTACAACCTGGCTTGAAGCTTTTTTTAGATTAGTTTAAAAAATTATTAGAGAGTTAGTAAATTTTCAAAAAGTTGAAGATGCAAACACGTAATTTTTCTTTCAACCTAGTTATTTTCTAGCTTGTCAGTGCCTTAAGGAATGTGGTAAGTCACTTAAAAGTGTCAAATTAGTTTAAAGAGTCTTGTTAAAGAGTCTCAGACTGGCAAGCGTGAGAAAATGGGTTCGAAGACAAGACTGAGAGCAGCCACTTTGAATAAAAAATGCCAAAGGGATAGGACCATGTCCGGTCTACCCCTCCCGAAACCACACATAGCTGGGAGCCTGGGACTTAACATTTGGTAAAGGCCTTTTAGTCGTGTTACAGAGACGGTAAAATTTTGAATAGTTGAAGATGCAATCATGTTTTTTTTTTTTTTGATCAGCAACACAGAAATGATTCATTAGATTAAAAGGACATGTACAACAAGAAGTTGTGGGTAGACGAAAAGTCCACAGAAAGCCCACTAATTACAACACAATCCAAGCATAACCCAACAAACAAATCCACTGGTTACAACAGTCCCCCAAAAAAAGCCAAAGGAATCCCACTAAGGCACTAACTATAGCATAACCCAGAACATAGATTGTCTTTGAACTCCTTGCTTAGCTAGACCATTAATGAAAGGGTGTCAATCTTTGACTGGATTTTGGTCTTCCTACTTTTAGTCAATCATTGAAGTTCCTATTTAAGTTGTTTTAGTCCTTACTTAAGTTTCTATATGAGTTACCTATGCATTTGCCTTAGTTTTGAAGCAGTTGGAGTTGTTTTCAGTTTTTTGTCTAAGGGTATGCTCGTTTCCTCTTAACTCTTATCTCTTAAGAGGAATCTTATAACTTTAAGAGGAAAAAGGGTGTTCGTTTACTCTTATCTCTTATCTCTTATCTCTTAAAGTAGAATCTTACAATTTTTTGTTTTCTAATGATACCCCCAAAAGGCAAACAAAAATTCTCATGTATGGGGTTAAAATGGACATTTGACAATGTTCAGAATTCAGAACAACATTCTCTGCATTTGGAGTTCAGAGGAAAGAAAAAGTTCACCAATACCAATATACCTCTTAATGTAATTATTGCACTTTCAGAGCAAACGAACAGGCCCTAAATTGGAGTCTGAAAACAGAAACCCAAGCCCCTATGATACAAACACGCGCACGCACGCACACACTAACATAATATGTATGTAGTATGTACATAAATTTGCATTGGGAAAAAAACTAGCCCTATACAAAACAAAAAATTAAGAACCATAAATTTCAACCAGAATAAGAGTTAAACTTCTAGTTTGTGCTGATCTATAGGAACAGAGGTTTCTGCAGAGGTTACCTGATTCAGAGAATTCAGTGGGGTTTCATACTCAGCTGCTATAAATACAAAAACCTGCAGTATTTGATAAAAATAATATATCAAATTTCTTAACTAAATCTTAAACTCAGTCATGCAAAACACAGTACAGCATCTCTGCAAGTAGAACAGAATAAAAAAAATGTTCTATAAAGCACATGTTAAATGAAATAAATTATCCCTTGAAAGATCTAAAGCCTTGTGGTCAAACAAAGAAACTACCAGTAAGAGGTCAATGACAAGTAGAAAGTAGAAACTTTACAAAGAACCCCAAAAGATCAAGCATCACTCTTCAGAATGTTGAGTATAAAAGCAATAATATGTATATAACTCAAATATGTGGATTTGCAACAAAGCAATTATCATGGTTAAGATAAAAGGGGTAGAAAAAAAATTGGTGGTGAATCTTCCACATTTCACTTTTTTGTAAATCATTGAAGGGTTTCATATAAAGTTGCTGGACATTCTATATTCCTTTAGAGGATCCACTTTTTCAGTTCATCTGAAGAAGTTGGAGAAGGAATACCAAATTAAGCTCATCCATAGTTAGTGAGTGATTCTCATTTATGAGAAAATTCTTCTGAAGCGGAAACAAAGAAAATTAAGCCCTTAATATGTATCCTTTTTATCAGCAACTAAACAATAGCATACAAGTTGTATTTATGCCAAGCAACCCTACAATGTTTGGTCAGCCTCCACCACTCCTTTTTTTTTTATAAGTAAAAACATTTCATTAATAATTCATAAATTCAGTACAGTCATTAAATCATTTCCCCAATTCAGATTACATCATATTACAATTGCCCAAAATAGAATAGGCCTGTCAACTCCTTGTTTTGCCAATATGTCCACCATCCCATTGGCAGTTCTCCTTACCCAGTTCAGATTACATCATATTACAATTGCCCAAAATAGAATAGGCCTGTCAACTCCTTGTTTTGCCAATATGTCCGCCATCCCATTGGCAGTTCTCCTTACCCAGCTCAAAGTAGCGTTGGACCTCTTTGCAAGGGTATCAATTTCCCTAAATGTTTGTCTGTATTTCCAAGGGGCTAAATTGATTTTCTTTGTCCAAGCAATGACTAATTGTGAGTCTCCTTCAATTTCCTGTTTCCTAATTTCAAGTTGTACAGCAAGCCTCATTCTGTGTAGCAGAGACCTTTTTTTTTGATAAATTGCAGAGCCCATATTTCAGCATGAACTGAATCTCTAAAGCCAACTGGACTTGAATACAAGGCCACTACCTCTCCTTGGTTGTTTCTGAAAACACCCCCTATGCCTGCTCTTCCTGGATTGCTCAACGAACTGCCATCAAAGTTCAATTTCATCTTATTCCCAGCTGGAGGTCTCCATTCCATCCATACTTTTTCTACAAGTCTATCTGATTGCAATACTACAGTCCAAGCCCTTAATATGTCTTTGATTGGAACTCACGGAAGATTCTTTGATTGCAATACTACTGTCCTAACTGTTATGACTTCAATCGGTTCCTTCTTAGACTTGCTCCTCTCACTGAAGATTCTTTGATTTCTTTATTCCCAAATGTTCCACACCACCACTGCTCTTACTATCCTCCACATAATCCTTCCTCTCTTTCTCTGTTGCCTCAAGAAGCTGGGGTTGAACAACTCTACCACATCCTGTGGGGGAACCCATCTGCAACCAAAGAGAAAGCAAATGTATTCCCAAATACAAGATACAAAGGAACAGAAGAATAACAAATGAGGAAGAGTCTCACCACTTTCCTTGCAAAGGAAACACATGAAAGGAGATAAGCACTTATTTGGCCTTCTTTTCTGTAGCAAGTCATAGGTATTGATCTTTCTGAGAAACACTTCCCAACATAGAGCTTGTACTTTAGGAGGGATGGGTTTGCACCAGACTTCTATTACCAGGAAGTTCACTACCCTAGGCTCAGATAAAACAAGAATGTTAAAAAAATGAAGCACAAGTGAAAATGCCATCAGGCAAGGGAGCCCAAACTCTACTATCTGAAATATTTTGGTCCACAAAGACATTTTCTAGTTTTGTGAGTAGGAGAATAAGAGACTTGTATTCACCATCCCTTAGGCCTCTTCTAAAACTGAAATCCCAATTCAACCCATTTTTTGAAGGCAGTCCAAATTTAGAAACAGGTTCAGCCTTGTAATTGGATAAGGAGTAAAGTGTGGGAAATTGCAAGAGGGGCTGGTCCCAATCCATAGGTCCTCCCAAAACAAGATTCTCTCCCTACAGACCACATCAAACTGGGTGAAATTGAGAAACGCTGGTAGTACCTCTATTGTTGCTTTCCATGGGGAGTTTGATCATACCATTTCTTCTACACATTTGTCTTCACTCTATAATGGAGAATAATTAGGATTCATTAAAAAAAAATCAATAATCCACTCATAGGAGAACCATTTCCCACATCAGGCACTAATATATTTTTAGCGTCTAATTAGATTGGGCAATCATTCAAATTAAGAACAGAAGCTCATTGCTTTTTGTTTCTCTATAATTAGAGCCATAGGGCTCTATCCATTTATTCACTTGACCCAACTTTGTTTGAATTTTGTGTATGAACTGCAAGTGCCAGCTTTGCATCCCAGCCATTTTCTGCAACACCATGAATGCTTTCAATGACCCTATACCACAACCTATCTCCTACAGGGTATCTCCAAAGCCACTTTCCTAGGAGGGTTGTATTTCTTTTGATTATGTTTCCAATCTCAAGACCTCCCAACTCTTTTTGTTTGTACACTTGCTCCCATTTTATCAAGTGGTCTTTTTTCCCTTCACTTGGTCCCCACAGGAAATCCTCATGAACTTTTCTAGTTGCCTTGCTATCTTAGGTGGTATTCTAAAGGCGGACAAGTAATATGCAGGTAGATTGGCTAAAGTGAATTTGATCAAAGTGACTCTTCCTCCTAGGGATATATAACTTCTTTTCCACAAAGCTAACTCCTTTGCAAATCTTTCTACCACCGATTCCCAAAAGCTTTTTGCTTTCGAATTACTCTCCAAGGGCATACCAAGATACACTAGAGGCTAATTTCTAACCTCACAACCTACCACTCATGCCACTAATTGAATTTCTTGTTCTTCCATGTTAATTCTTGCCACACAACTCTTGCCCCAATTCACTTTCAACATTGAGGTCATTTGGAACCCATCTACTAAAGCTTTCAAGTTTCTTACACGAGATTCATCACAATCCTCGCAGAAAATGATTATGTCATCTACAAATTGTAGATGCATAACAACCTATCTGATTTTCTAGATCAGCCTTGAATATTAGTTTACTAAGAACTTCAACAACAAATGTGAACAGGAAAGGGGAAATGGGATCTTCCTATCTTAAACCTCTTTTTGCTAGAAAGAAATCCCTAGCTACTCCATTTATCAAAATTGAGAAATGTACTGAGCTAATGCACCCTTTGATCCATTTTCACCATCTTCCTCTCAAGCCAAACTTTTCCAAAAAGTCAAGAAGAAAAGACTAATCCACCATATTATAGGTTTTTCCCAAATCTAACTTGCTAATTAGACCTCTCTCCTCCAACTTCCTTTTTTTCAGCCACAAACTCATTTGCCACTAGGATTTGGTCTATAATTTGTCTCCCTTTCAAAAAAGGCTCCTTTATTTTGAGATATCATCGAGGGAAAAAACAATTTCCAACCCCCTTGTCAAGACTTTAGCAATAATCTTATGCAGGCTTCCTATGAGACTAATGAGTCTGTAGTCTTTTGGAGTTTTAGCCTCTTTCTTTTTCGGCACTAGAGCTAGGAAGGTAGCATTTGCTCCTGGTGAGATTTTCCTTTCCAATGGAATTCAAAAAAAAAAAAACAACTCAATCATATCATCTTTTATTATCTCCTAACAATCTTGATAGAAGGCTACTGAAAAACCATCAGGTCTCAAAGCTTTAGATCTTTCCATTGAGAAAACTGCTTCATGAATCTCTTTCATGGTGAAATTCCTTTCTATGAAAGTTGTTTGTGTCTCAGGCACTCTGTCCTAATCCAAATCCTCCAAATCCCCCAAATCAAGGTGTCTATTTCCTAAGGTGACAAAGATTGATTTAAAATGATTCACAAAAATCTTAACCATTTCCTCCTCCCTATCTATCACCCGGTCTTCAACCTCCCGTTTGTCAAAGAGTGAAAGGATTTTGTATTGCCATCTCCTTTCAACAGCCATTTTTACATCTCAATTTGGTCTCCAAGAGATTTCTTCCTTTCTTAAGATCCCTTCTAATTCCACCTTTACGCTCCATCTTTCCATTCTTTCATCCACACTAAACTCCCTTCTGGTTTCTTTCTAATCTAGCTCCTCTATCCTTTTAGCTATTCTCTCTTTTGATTATTATAGTCTCCCAAATTCTTCTTTATTTCCATTCCTTGATCCTTTCTTTCAATCTCTTTAATTTCATAACAAATTCCACCCCCTTTTTCTCACATTGATTCCATCGTCCTCCCATCGAGCCTTTATTTGTTCAATGAATTTTGGAAATTCCAACCACATATTTTCAATCTGAAAGGTGTGGCCCCTAGGGGAATTTCCTGATTAAGGCATAAGGGACAATGGTTATAGGTTACCCTAGGTAGAGCTTTTAGAATTAAATTTCCCAAAAACTCATCCCAATCTACTGAAAAAAAAAAGAATCTGACTAATTTGGAGAATATTTGGTCTTCCTGAAAGTTTTCAGTTATAGGTTTCCTTCTCCCTAATAAAGCTCTCCTTGCCAACAGAACAGAAAATATAAGAAAAGAAAACCTCAAAAAGAAAAAGACAGACCAGTCAGGTGATTTAACTTCAACATGGCTGTCTACATTAAATGAACTCAATTGCAAGTGTCAAAATCTGACACAAACAGGACACAGGAGGTGCTGTAATCACAGATGCCAAAAGATGGGACTCAATTACTTTCCAGATAATACCTCAATTTTCTTATTTTATTTATTATATATCATGTATAAACACATAGGCCATTACATGGTGCAATGGTAAAATCTCAGGCTGACAAGTGTATGATTGCAGATTCAAGTCTGAAAACAGTCACCTTGTGCAAAAATGTCAAAGATTGCATCTGCATCCAGTCCACTCTCCCAAGCCTTGGATAGCTAAGACCAATATTGGTTAATGGCCTCATTGTCTTTTCTTTATTACCTTTTAAAGGGTTGGTCTGATGAATTTGAGCAACTACTTGATGCAAAAAAAAAAAAAAATGCCAAAGGTTAGATCTGTATCCAGGCTACCCCTCCCAACCCCATAAAACCAAGGCCATCATTGGGAACCCTTTTATGTATAAATACATGTATTGTTCCATACAATACAAACAAAACAAAACAATCCAATAATTGATTGACAAGGGGGCAAGTTGAATGTGAAAACATAGATCAATACAAGCAAGAGCAACACAAAGCAATTAAGGCACTGTGTCATTAGCTATATCAATCGCTAAAGAACCCAAAAGTCCTTGTCGAGCAATAAATATCAATAAGGATCTTGATGGCTGTTCTAGCAAGTCCCGCAGAAATCTTAAAGGGAAGGGCATTAAAGTGCAAAATTATGATATATAAACAAAGACACCAAGTGAAACAGGTCCCTTCTGCCCAATCAGTATATTCTGATTTTTGAATAGCTAGTCCCCTTATGATTGATCAAAAAAAAAAAAAAAAAGCTAGTCCCCTTACAGGAAATTCCACTCAGCCATAATTATCAAAAACTGAGGTTTCTTTTTCATCCATATCTCCATTTCCTTCCAATCCAATCATAGCTAGGCAAAAAACATGGAAATTCATGAAGTACCTCAGATAATTATTTTCAGTATTTTTTCACTTATTTATGTAGACTAGACCTTTAAATATTTGTAAAATAGCATGCCAAGAAATGCATCACTTAAAAAAGAGATATTCTTTATAAATCATATCTCTAACTAACAGATCATACAGAAAATAAAATAAAAGAAATCTACTTCAATAGTGTGAAATAGATTAATAAACATCACAAACATAGGCAAAATAATCCCTTTTGTTTTGATTTGTAACCTGCTTTGTGTTCCATGTAAACATTGATTGCAAGTTGGCAGACATGTTCAATGTCAAGCTGACCTGCATAAGACAAATTAAAGAATGTAATATTGAATTGAATCCACACACACACACACAAAAGAATTGATCAGTGAGGAGGGCAATCCATTGGTGTAACAGTTTACAATTCATCATATCTAAAAGAAAGGCTCCTCAGCTTTTCTTTTCTTTTCTTTTTCTTTGGGGACAGGGGATGGGAGCAGCTCTGCCCCCCAGTGCAATACATTCCTCCCTATGCCACCCCTGGTAAGATTTAAGATGAACTTTTCTTTGAAGAAAAAAAAAACAAAAACAAGAGAGGGCAGACTGGTTACACCTGTTAATTTTCTATCACCATTACCAAGGAAAATAGGAACAGTTTTTAATCTTATTTGAGTTTTTAAGCAGACTCTGAATTGCTTGGCACCCACCAGTCCAGTGTTTATACGTTTGGATCCTTTTATTGTACCGAACAAGATGAATAAATAAAATACTCGTCTTTTTCTACTACAATGATATTTAATATGCTTCTCCCGTAGTGAGATATCATTAGTTCTTATTTAATATTGCCAAAACACTAGATCTTGATCGAGGTTGAGGTGAGACTTCTCAGTTGTCTCTTAATTCTTATATTCTCTCTCGGAACAGTCTTCTATATCTTAATTTCCTTCTTTTTGTTTACTTGTGTCACATACCAAGCCCTTAAATATGTCAGTCAAACATCAATTAGCAGGACTTAATTCAAAAAATAATGAAAAAAAAACATATAATCACCTAGAACTCTCATGAACCAAATTATCAAATTAATAACGACGTCATGGTGATTCCTTTGTTTCACCCCTAAGTGTGAGTTCCCAGTAAAAAAACGATATATAGATATCATCTTTAATTAAACAATACGATAAAATGAAACCAATCAAAGAAGAAGAGGAGGAGGTGGTGGAGGAGGAAAAATTACCTCGTCGTTTCCGTTTGGATGCTTCTGAAACCAATTTATGTTAAGTACCTATAGAGATAAACAAAATTGGACATGATCATGGCAATAAATTGTCTAGGGTTTTGAACCCAAAACAGATCGAGGAAGAGACAAACAGCAAGAAAGAGAAAATGGGTAGATAGGGATCTGATTTAAGACAGAGAAAGAGAGTTTTGCCTGAACTTCAGCAGTGGGAGAGGGGACATTGAGATTGTCGGAGAAAGAGGCCATTGCGCACATTACCGCCAGTATCGTAACGGCGAAAGTTAGTAAAGCGTTGGCACGGTACACGAACGAATGCATTCTCTCTGCCTCTTGCTCTCCCTCTCAGAGCTTCTCTCTGTTTCTCGCCTCTGCAGTCTTCTCCCTTCTTGCTCGGTCGCTTGATGCGACTTCGGTCGAAACTGAGGACTTGTCAGGTCCACTGAGGAAAGATCCATCCATACATTTTTCTCGTTTTACTCCTTTCTGTTTTTTGGGTAAATTACAGAGAGCTACCCTATTCTTTTGAAGTTGTTCCTCTTAGCCCTCGAAACTTTGTTTTGCGATAAAACCCCCTGAACTTTTATATTTCATTACTTTGCCCCACCATTAACATTGATTCATAAAATATTCAATTAAATTTTCTGAATAAAAACCCTAAAATTACCCTTATGGCCTTATGTTATTTATTTCTCTCAACTTTCTCCCGGCGAATTTCATAGCAAGAACCACTTAAAAATGATTTGTGCTTGCTTTTGTATGGTTATTTATAGTTTCATTATTTTGATATTTGTGGCAAGTTCATCCATAAAAATCTTGAATGGGTAATTTAGGTGTTGTTTGGTTATGTTGGAGTCACATCATTGATTATTTTAGTGTTTGGTTGGCACGTCAATAATAAAATTATTATTAAAATTGGGCTAAAAAGAGAAATCAATAAATTTCATGATTCCTTTTTTTCATGTTGATTCTGATTAATTTTTGAATGATATGTTATTTGACATGGATATGGGTAAGGTTCAAAATATTGATATGTTTGATACGTATGAACGTATCAAGTGAATCGATACAGCTTTTGGTACTTTTTTTTTTTTTGCAATTGATTCAGGGGAGCTGGTTTAGGCCTCCTTCACACCCTGAACTGGTTAGACCCCTGATACATCCATTGTAGAGGCGTATCAGAGGGGTCTCAGAACGATATGTATCGGCCAATACATATCGATACTTTGAACCTTGATATGGGATATAATTTAGATAAATACAAAGTTGATTTTAATTGTTTTTTGACATAATTCTTATAAACACAAAAAAAAAATCAATGATAATAATCACTACTAAACAAATTTATAATTATTTTTGTGAGGAATTAAAATACATGGTACGCCTCGGATGCCACCAGCTACAATTCGTTCCTAAGTCGTTGAAGACCAGTTTAGTGGGAGTACATCCTATTGGGCTGAACTTGGATTAGTAAAAACACATCTTGCCGAGTTGAGCTCACATAAGAAGAAGAAGCACACGAAACCGAGATTGATCCACGTGTGGCAAAGTGGCAAGCAACAACCACATGGATATACGGTCATCCAATTTACCTACTGTGGGAGGGAGTGGGGCCCAGGTTCTCTCCACGTGCAGTGGCAGAGCCAAGAGGGGACCTAAGGGTAGGGGTAAGCATTATTCGGTTAAAACCCAAAAATCGAACTGAAATTTTCAGTTTTGGAAATCCAAATCAGTAATATATAATATATAATATGCTATATATTTATATATTAATATATTATATATAATGTATTATAATGAAATTCGGTTTCATAATATATATTATAAGTTATAATATATAATATTTTATGTATATTAATTAAATTTGGTTTTAATCAAAATAATCAACAATCGAACCGAAAGCTGCCACAACCTTTGCCACCACCCTGAAGACTTTGTCCAATGTGAATACCTTCCTAGGCTTATAAATATCAAATAGCATAAACCCAAAGAAGAGCCACACCAACAAGCGCTGAGCCTAAGCTCCCCCAGTCGAGGTCATTGTCATCATCTCGGGCGGGATGGCCCTTAAAGGGGAAACTAGGCGTGGAAGACCTACTCCAAAGAGCTGAAGTGCCAGTACTAAGATGTACCAACGATCGGCGTTGAGCACTAACAGCGGCCGAGCTGTACAAACTTAATAAATAAAGAATTTTCTACAAGCATAGACGATCAAATGCCCGCACACAATCCAACCAAACTCTGCGCTTACCAACAGTCGTAGTGCCATGACAACCTTGTCAAAGACTCGATCGACCTATAACAGCTGAGGCCTGACAACCATCACATGAAAGACCTGACCAACAATAGACGGTCAAGGCTAGAACAAGCCCCATGACGGGCACCGTGGGAACGACGTCCCCGCCACATAATGGCAAGAGGACGGCTACAAAGCCAAAGACCTCAGCCAACGTAAGACCGCGGCCACGAAGCCAAAGACCTTGGCCATCCAGCATAATGCTGAGGCCACTAAGCTAAAGACCTCGACCAGCAAAATACCAAGCGTCACCAACCCTGAAGTATGCTAACTTGAAAAAAAAAGCAAATAATGCACAAGAGATATGCCCGACAAAAATGGATTTTCATTAACGAAGTAAGTACATTAATAATGAGCCTGGCATATCGAGCTGAGTACACCAAAAAAAGGGAGAATATAAAAGCGTCATTCTGCGCTGGCCATGCTATCAACAAGGTTCGCTTCCTCGACAGCAACCGCGGCATCGTTTTGGGTAGGTGACGCTTCTAGAGTCTTCTCGGTGTTGAAGGGTTCGTACCCCGCCACAGCTATAGCTATCTTTGGATACTTGCACATAACCCTTCTCTAGCAATGAGCAAAACCAGTTTGCCACACGAGGAGGAAGATGAAGACATCTTATCAAAGAACTACACCGTGGAATACTTGAAACACCAGCTGAGGACTAACACTCGTCGAGCTCCTATGGTCACTCACTCAAAATGACAATGTAAAAGGGCTTGCCACCTCCCCTTTTATAGGGGCGACCAACGGTCCAAATCAACAACGTCAATTCGACGCCGCACTTCGCACACACATGACCTCGGGAAGATGAAACAATGCGTCTGTCGACTCATAATAGAAACGGCATGAGCAGTAAATCAGCTAGTCTTCCCAACAAACCGGTTTTACCGCAGGCTAGTCAGCTCAAAAAAACTAAAGTTCCTCAGTAGAGGATTGCAGAACTCTTCCACGCCTAGCTGCGACCAAGCACTACACTCATCGACTTCAGAAATGGGGGAGTGTTGTTCGGGTGATGGTTGAGCTGGCCAAGGATGCCACGTGGCTATCTCCATGGCCGTCGCCCCCCCCTCTCAGGCCACATCAACGCCACGCGTAATGAAAAAGCACAACTACAAAGGAGTGTTGTGCACAGACAAGGAAGTGGACTCTGCCAGGGAAGAGGAAACCTCCCGAAAACCTCGGCGGACGCTCTCATCTCGACAACCCCAGAAGCCCTATCCACCTGGGACACGAACACCCAACTATAAGTAGGTATTCTCCGCTCGAGGTAAGGGACTTTTGGAACGACACTCTTTGAATACCTCTTTGCACTATCTTTTTGGCTTGGACCAGCACTATCTCAACTTGCTTGTCCCGACCGCATCCTTCTCTACTCCTACTGACTTGAGTGCCAGAGTACTTACCCAGGGAACAACTCCTTGAACCTCTCTGACCTTTCTCCTAGTTGTAGATCTTGGTGCATGACTTCGTCATCAGATAGATCTGAGCTAGTCAATGGGGTGAAGTGGACCATATTCAGATCAAACTCCATGAAGCAAGTGAGCGTTGACGTGGCATGCTTGGCATTCGTTGATGGTGGGGAGACAGCTGATCAAGCGGTGGTGATTGGGACGTTCCAGATGGAGAACAATTTGTTGGAGTTTGATCTTGTTACCTCAACCCTAGTGTTTAGTTCTTCCTTGTTCTTCGTGAAGTCCACATGTGCTAACTTCAATTTCACTTTATGGAAATTGATTAATATTATCATCATCAGTCAAGGTCAAGCCATATGCCTCCCCGTTTTCTCTCATTAATTTCTTAGGCTGTGTTTGGTTAAGTTATTAAGTCATGATTCAATAAATTAGCATTCCAATTCTGTGACTATCATGTATTGTTTTGACATTATTAATCACACCACTACATATGTCATATACATTATTTAAATGAATTGAACCGAAATAAACCGTGAAGGATCAGACCGAGTCTAATATTGCTTGGATCCGTGTTCAATTTAGTGGTTATTTTCACTTTTTTTGAGTGGGTATACACGTATATGAAGAAGAAAACTTCTATTTGAGAGTGGGATAAGAAAGAAACCGAGTCTACTGCCGGTTCAGTGTCCGGTTTAGTTTCTAGGTAAAAAAGGAAGTATGTTGGTTTAACACGTGTGAGTAGTGGCTGCTACATTTATATTGTTAGCTGGATGACAGACTTTTCTATTATCTTTACTTGAAAAAGAATGGAATATCATAACTAATACAGTAGTAGCATCCAAAAGTTAGTAAATGGTCTTTGTTTTCTGTTCTTTAAAGAAGATTCTCTAATTTACTTCTCAAGAAACTAACACCCATAACTCCTATTGGAAACCCTTAGAGCTTATTAGCCTTTGTAGACTATTCAAGCATTTCCCATTAGTTCCTCTTTTCTCCTCTATCCTTTTGACACACCTGTGACCACTCCTGTTCTAACCCAAAATTTCCCATTAGCTAGGTTTGATCATGAATGAACTTACTGAAACAGAACAATTCTCAGGGCAGTGAGCATCTCTTAAGTGCTCCGGCGAGCGGGCATATATGGAGACGATGAATGAGAGAAGAACAAATGAGATTTGGAGCACGCTATCTACTCCGATCGAGCATTCACCTGCAACTGTGATTGCAGGAGGATCAAGGCCATCAACATGCATTCCAACTTCAAACTCTACTGCACATGGTTTAAATTCTGTCAAAGATGATGATCAGTCTCTAACTGAAGACCCAAAGAGATTGAGGGGCCTACAATTCATCATTCTTTCTAAAGAATTGGCAATTTCTACAACAACAAAAGAGGTAATTCCCATTAGCAGTACTGTTTATGAAGGAGTTAAACGTAGAAGAGATATAGATTTAAATGCAGAACCATCTGAAGATATGCTGCTTGATACAAATTCTAGTTCACCATTATCTAGTCCTTCAAGAAGGCACCTAGCAGAAGCATTTTCTGAAAACCTTACCACCATATCTCAACTAAGTCCTTATGCTTCACTATCAGTGGGGAACCAGGTAGAGTCTTCTCCTGCTTTCTCTGTTTCTACTCATCAGCCTGGTGTGTATCAACAAGCATTTCACAGGATTTCAGTTGCTGCTCCTTGGACCCCTTACAATGACCTCTATGAATGTACTAGATGTCACAAAATATTCCGCAGCGGCCGCGCTTTAGGGGGGCATATGAGTTCACATGCCAAAGCAAGGAAGAGGGAATCAATGTTGATAGACAGTCCATAATTGTTAATACTTGGTATGGTTTTACAGAAAGATCAGATTCTCCCATCAATGCATCCACCATAACAAATAACTGAGGAGAAGCTAAAAGTAAAGACATTTCTCATAGAGACGGGGAAAAGGAGATACAAAAAGAAAGAAGAAAGAAGAAGAAAAAGTTCTCCAGAAGTGGTGGACGAAATTAAAATTTGTTTGTTTCCTTCTGTTGTGATATTCTTTCTTTTTTTTCCCTTTCTTGAATAGCTCCTACTAAGCTTAATATCCAGAGTCCAAGCTTTTGTATTAATTGCATACAACTATAGTCACAAGGTTGTATGGAAGATATACTTTACATTTTATACCTGTCTTTTTTGTTTCTTGAGTGTTAGTGGTTGGTAAAATGTTTATCAGTGATTTTTATTTGAAATTGTCAAATTGCTATTACTTATATGGTTTATGCAGATTAATGAATTGGCAACAGATCTAGGGCTTGTCCTTTGTGGTTGTTTTGTGTCATGTGGACTATGCCTGGCACGAGCCCAGGCGAGCCTATACCAGACTGTGGGCCAGGCCATGGGTGGCACAATTTTCTTTTTTAGAAAATAAAAAAAAAATCTTAAAATTTTATACAATTGTTTACATATGAAATAATAAAATCAAATTAAAATAAATAGTATATATACATGGGCTGTGCTGGGCTGAGCCACAGGCAGTGCCAACAGCCAGCATGGCCACTTTATAACTCTATTTGCATTTGTGCTCTTTAATTTCAAGTTTTCAAATTATTTATTGCCAAAGAGGTTGACTTTGGAAGCTAGATAAAAAGGCTTCCAAAAATAAAATATCTTATTGGGTTCTGATTCACTTCTGAAATTGAAAGCAAATACCCAAGAAAAATGAGATAACTTTTTCTCCAAACAGTCTGGGCTGTTTTAAAGCTTTAAATGCATGATACGTTAGCATGGATGTGAGGTAAAAGAGTAATTGCAATCAATATTAAAAGTACAAACAAGGAACTGAATATGGGATCATGTTCATGTGCAGAAAGCCTCCAAAGAGCCTAAGTTTTTCCAAGAAAATATGGATTTTCACTGGCTTTAGAATTTAGATTGTGAAAATAGTGAGAACACATTAAATACATGGGTGTAGAAAGGGGGGGGGGGGGGTTAGCCTAGCCCATCCCCGGAACGAGATCTGCTCGTCACATTTGGGCGCCTCACATGCACATCCACCGTGCATTGGGAACATCTCCCAGGAAAAATAACTTACAAGTATGGGAAATGTTCCCAATGCATGGTAGGATGTGCGTGTGAGGTGCCCCATATAAGGAGCAGATCCGGTCTCCCATCCCCCAACCGAGGTGCTGACGGGATTCAAATGACCCCACTGAAGTTCAAAAAAGGGGTATGAAGTTCATGTACCATTATAAGGTTTTCAGCTATCTTTGACCTCAGTAAAAAAATTAAAGGGATAAGTTAACTGCAATGCACCTAGAAATCTTAGCTCCACCCTAGGAGCGGACTGAACTATAAAAACCCCACAATTAAATGAAAATGTAAAAATGTGGAATCAATTTAGACATTTTATTTGGGCTTTATGTTAATTGACTTTTAGACCACATATGTGAAGAGCCTGCTTCTGAGGACTTCTACGATGATTAAGCTGTATTAATAGAGCTGCTTTCAAGAAGCTACCTACAAGCCATAGTAGCTTCAAGGGAAAGTCGATTTTTGGGGCCATGTAAACCTAATTTTAGCTTTTCTTATTTTTCCCAAATAAGGTTTCACAACTTTGATGGTTTCTTGGCTCATCTAGAAACCACTACATGAAAGTCCTCCCAATTAGGCACAAAACGTCTCCTTCCCTTCTTCCCTACTACCAAATAATGTTTTTTCCAACTTTGGTTTTTCCCAAATAAGGTTTTACAACTTTTTTCATAAAAGGTAAAGTGCTTTCATAAAAGTACTTTTGTAAAAGTATTTTTTGTAAAAGTATTTTTTGTAAAAGTGTTTTTTGTAAAAATGCTTTCGTAAAAGTGTTTTCAAAGGGTATATTTCGAAAATTTGAAAGAAAATGAAGGGCAAAATAGTTACAAATGCTTATTTAAGTGTTTATTAGAGAAAAAGACTACCAAATGCTCAATATGAAATAAGTGCTTATTTTAAAAAATAAACACTTGAAAAAGTTGGGTACCAAATGCAAACAAGTGCTTATTTAAATAAGCACTTATGTTTAACTTAAACACTCCCAAACATCGCCTAAAACCTCCTGCATTACAAATTTCTGTGTATGGGACCTAGGCCATGTTTAGGAGTGCTTAAGTTAAAAATAAGTGCTTATTCAAATAAGCACTTATTTTATGTTGGGCACCCAAAGTCCTTCATTTTCTTCAAGTTTTCAAAATATATCCTTTGAAAGCACTTTTATGAAAGCATTTTTACAAAAGGATTTTTATAAAAGCACTTTTACAAAATAAGTAAAATTACTTTTGTAAAAGTGCTTTCATAAAAGTTTTTTTTTTGTAAAATTCAACTGGGGATAATTTTATAAGTGGTATTTTAAAATTCAACTAGGAATAATTTTGAAAGAATAAATTGAATAAGTACTTATTGTATAAGCACTTAAAAAAAGCTAGAAATTTGGACTTAAAAAAAAGCCTTTAATTTTAAAATAAGTACTTATTTCAGACTTATTTCCCAAATATCAATAAGTGTTCAATGACCCAAATAATCACTTATTTTTAAGCACTCCCAAACATGGCCCTAGACATGCAAAAGTGCTCTAAACTCTTATTTTACATTCACGCAACAACTTTTATACTTTTTAAAAAGTATAAAGGAACAAGTCCTCTTTGTGTTTCACCATTAAGTTGGTTATTGTTGTGGTGGTTTCTGATTTTTCTTAATTTGCGTAATGTGTAATTTGAAGCATCTATTTGACTCCTTTTTTGAGGCAAATGTCTTAAACTATCCTGGTTGTTTAGATAATTGACAAACTCTATCCTTATTCTCCATACATTCTTTTAAAATATCCCTAAATGACAAGGGAAAAAACAAAATGTCAAATGTGTCCTTTATTTTGATTCAAAATTTCAAATTTAATCAATCTCTTCAAGCTTTTTTTTTTTTTTTTTCCTTTTATATGATACCCTTTTTTGGTGCACCGCAACTCAGGTGGTGGATTCTTTTATATGATACCCTTTTTTGGTGCACTGCAACCCAGGTGGTGGATGGTGTTCACCGGATCCTTGTTGGAGTCGCAGCAAACAGACGATGTGTCTCAGCAACAAAAGTGGCGGCCATTTCTTTGGCGAACACCAGATCCCTGCCGGAGAGTCATAGCAAACAAATGATGGGTCTCAGCAACAAATGCGGCAGCCGTTTCTCTGGCGAATTTGGTGCTTCCGTAGCAAACCAGGAAATCCTTAAAGCTTGCATGTTCGTCTAGGGTCCGATCGACATGTGCATTTGATGCACCGATTAGGTCATACTCGTTGACCTTGGCTACCGTCACCGGTTTTCTCTGTTTTCCAGCAAACTCGCCAGCAACCAGTTTCATGCCCCCACCGTATACCTGACCTACGCCGGCAACTGGTTGCCGAAACCCGACTGGACTACTTGAATGAGAAATAACGAACTGGATTAACAACTGCAGCTGGTATGGTTATTGTCGGCAGGTGGATTAACAACTAGTATTTTGCTTTCTACACCGGTATGGTTGTTGTCAGGTTAATAGCTAGTATGGTTGTTGTCAGCAGCTGGATTAATACGGGTTCCATTAAAAAATCCCCAAAAGCATGTCAGGATTTCTCACGTTGGCCATCTACACCGTTCTCCTCTCAGGCCAGATTCCACCTGAGGAGCTTGGTGACTGTACCGAGCTATAAAACATCTCTACTTGTACGAGAACGATCTAAGCGGCTTTGTTCCATCTCAGTTGGAAAATCTACGCAATCTCAGCAATCTACTTCTTTGGCAGAACAATTTAATCGGCATGATTCTTCCGAAGCTTGGGAACTGCAAGCAATTATTGGTTATCGGCATTTCGCTGAATTAGATCACAGGGAGCATTCTCAAACATTTGGAAACTTGAGTTCATTGCAGGAGTTGCAATTGAGTTTCAACCAAATATCTAGCAGTCTGCAGACGAAGACAGAGGAAGAAGTAACGATATGATAGTGTCCGCTAAACTGCGCATCCGATAGTGTGGTGGCTGGGACAGACGATGGTATTTCCACCGCTGTGTTGAGTGACCAAAATCATGTACGAATGGTAATCGCATCCGACAATGGTCGTAGTGTTCCAACGACCGACAATGGTTTTTCCTGGGTAGACTTCTTAGTCCCTTACCTCTGTTATCCGGTCATGAAGAAACAGTGCTATAGAGTTGTTGAACAGATTGTTGTTGAGACCCATCGTCTATATATTCTTAGCGAAGATAAACGTTTCAGACGACAAAGACGGGCATCGGGTGTGAAGAAAAGGTAGAGTTAACCAATTAAGTTTAAGAAATTTGTCTTTTTTGCATAAAAATATGGAAAAGCATGGACAGGTTGAATGCAGATTTCGGAATTCTATTACAGATCTATAAACATTCAAAATGTCAAATACCCTAATTCTATGCACCAATGCCCGCGGTGAGTTAACATCAATAGAGTAAATGCATATCATGCGTCTGGCTTTCTTTTTCTTCTTTGTATCCATAAGTTGTTCACTTCTAAGTTTCTTTTTTTTTTTTCATTAATGTTGCTGTTCGACTATCTTGTCATTCATGTTTCTCTTTATTCATTTCATTTGATGCTTGCGAAGTGTGAATATTGACACTTGTATAGTGGTTTACAACGTTTTGTTTACCATTGTTGCTTGTCAATTAAATGATCTTCAAATTTTAGAATTTGGTACGACTTTCACCCCTACTTATGTGTATGGAATATTGTTTTTGTTTACTCTTTGATTAATTTTGTAGTGTAAATATGTATGTGCTTTGCATGTGACAACTTTTAATGTTGATTATGGTGATAATAAATAATATCTTTCCAAAATTTTTTACATTTATATGCGTATAAAAATTATTTTTATTTTTCATACTTATTTTTATTTATATGATGAATATACAATATATTAGAGATGTGACAAATGTTTTCTACAAAATTTTTGTGCTTTTTAGACTTTTGTATGTTTTCATATTGTTGTAATTTTTATTATTTAATTATGACACCAAAGGTTGACACATTTGACCCAAAAGGAAAACGGTTCCACTTTAGGTCCGTTTTAAATTTGTATTTTATTTTCATCATCAAAATAATAGTTCTTCTTTGTCATAGTTGTTTTTCTTTGATATGGTTAATATAAAATATTAGAGATATGTCCAAATGTTTTCCACATAATTTATATATTTTTATGCTTTTAGCTTTTTAATTTTGATTATTTAATTATGACATCCTGGGTTGATACATTTGACCTAAAAGGTTGAAGTATTGATTTGCCACCATAGGAAAATAGTTTCACTTTTCAGTTTGTTTTAAATTTTGTATTTAATTTCCATCATCGATAAAAAAAAAGGGATCATTTACTAAACCACCTCTATAGTTTTACAAACTTACTTAAACCTACCTTATAGTTTGCATTTTATTACAACACCTCTTATAGTTTGCAACCTATTTACTTAATCAATCTTTCATTAAGAAATATTTGTTTTGCCATCTGAAAATAGTAACATGATCACCTAAACTGAGTGGAAAATGCTCAAGGGCATGGACCCATGGTTGTTTATTCCAAAAGTACACCAAAATTGAGTGAAAAATGTTCAAGGGCATGGACCCATGGTTGTTTATTCCAAAAGTACCCCAAAACTTAGTGGAAAATGTTCAAGGGTGTTGATCCATGGTTGTTTATTCCAAAAGTAGCCCTAGCACTTTTTTGTATAGAAAATAAAATTGACCAAATAGAGAAAAATAGAGTGGTTGTCCATGTTTTAATAGGGGCAAAATGGCATTTTTTTGTTTTTAGTTTATTTTCATTAAATTTATTTGAATGGATGTTAGGGTTAAAAGTGTCATTTTCCACTTTCATCTAATGGAAGGTCAATTAAGTAAACAAATTGCAAAGTATAGGGGATGTTTTAGTAAAACACAAACCTTATGGTAGGTTTTAGTAAATTCATGAAACTATAGGAGGTTTTTAGTAAATGACCCTAAAAACAATTATTGTTTATCATGTTTAGCTTTTAATATGGTTAATATAAAAATATCATAGATGTGCCCTTTCTAAAAAAGTTCTATGTTTCTTTTTTCAATTTTTTTTGTATTTTTATCATTTAATTATGAGATTAAGGGTTGACATATATGACCCTACAGGTTGAACTGTTGACTTGCCACCAAGAAAAGAATTTCATTTTTGGGTTGTTTTAAATTTTAATTTATATTTCATTTCCAACATTACTAAAAACTAAGTATTATTTATCACAATTATTTTTCTTTAATATGATTAATATAAAATACTAGATATGTGCTCAAATGTTTTTTTTTTGGCAAAACTTTGATATATATTGTTACATAATGTTTTTGTGTTTCTTTTATTTTTTAAATTTTAATTAATTATGATATCAAGAGTTTACTCATTTGACCCAAAATGTTTAATTGTTACCCATCACTAGGAAGATAATTTTATTTTTGGATTGGTTTTAAATTTATATTTCATTCCAACACCAATATGAATAATTATTATTTATCACGCTTATTTTACTTTAATACGATTTATATAAAACATTAGAGGTGTACTGAATTTTTTCTATATATTCTTTTATTTTTTATAATTTTTTGTATTTATTTTTATTTAAAGTTTTTTATTTAATTATGACATCATGGATTGACCCATTTGACCTATATGGATGAATTGCTCACTTGGCACCAAGATATAAGAATTATTCCAATTTCTTGATCGATTTTAAAAAATATGTATTTTATATCGTTAAAAGTATTGAATATAGATATAATTGATAGAATTTATTAGTGAAAATAAATAGCTTAAATATAGGATTCAATGAGAGAATGGGAGTTAATGCCCCAAATATAAGAGTTAATGAGAGGAAAATGAATGGGGTGAAATGTAGTACTTCAAATTACATCTTGTGCCCTCACAATTAAAGAGTGAATAAATTAAAAAATAGGGGTATTCTAGTTAAGGATAGGGCTAAATGAATCATAATGGGAGATTGAGAGTTAATAACTTAAATATGCGATTTAATGAGGCAGAATTGAATGAGGAGTAAAGTAGTTGCTCAAATTACATTTTCTACCCTTACATTCATAGAGGGATTAAATTCAAAACTTGTGGTATTTTAATTTAGTCAAATAAAAGTTGAAATCTAAAGATGAATTATCTATGAATAAGGTATAACATGTATGTGTGTGTGTCTCTTTATGTATGTATGTATGTATGAAATTTTCTTATTAAAACTTACTTTCATGCTGTACTGGTATGCAAGAATCAAAGTATCGGTATCGGGTATCATATCAGACAACTTAGAAATGGACACAATTTGCAATGCGTGGATATAAATGAAAGATATGAAATCTACAACTGAATTATCTATGAATAAGGTATAACACATGATAAATGCATAATTTAATAGGTTATATGAAGAGAAACATTACAACCAACAATACCGGAACTCTAGAACATTTACATCATACAATATTATCACTCTATTTTAATTTTTATTATAGTTTTTTAATTTTATTAAATTTTTGAGAAAATTTATTTGTTTGTTATTTTTATATACATAATAACTATTTTTTAAATAACAAATATGTTTTCATTTTTAACATACAATTGTTTTATTTTACATATAATTATAAACTGAAACACACACATACACACATATAAAGTAGATAAAATAAAAATTATTTTATAATTTTTAGTTTTTATTAAATTTTTTGGGGAAATTTAATTTTAATCTTAAATTATCCACTTCAGTTTCTATAATTACATTTTTCTATTTTCTATTAATTTTGTTGGAAAATTTTATTTGTTAAGTGTATTTTATATAATAAATCTATTTTTTAAATAATAAATAGGTTTTCATTTTTAACATATAATTATGTGTAAAATAAAACACAAAAATCATTTAAGGTAGATAAAATATATTATTTTTTAATTTTTATTAAAATTTTAGGGGAAATTAAATTTTAAATCATTTATTTTAGTTTTTCTAATTATAATTTTCAAATTTTATTAACGTTGAAAAACAATCCAAAAGTGGTCAATATATAATTTTGTCAAACGCATATTGGATCATATCCATCAATATGACCTAGGAAAGGCAACGTGGCATCCCCTGCCACGGGGCGGGGCGGGGCATCCATTCCCCATCGGGGATGGAGAATTCCCAAATTTTCCCCACTCCAAGGCAATTACTTAAAAATTATCTATTTTATGTACAATTTATACATAGGATATATGCATTTGGGGGTAATTTAGAATTGAATTATAATACTTTAGGGGTAATTCAAAAATAAAATTATGGGATCTTAGGATTTTAAAAATTTAGGAAAAACTTAGAGATATTTTAAATATCAATATTAAACCTAGAGATATTTTACTAATTTACCTTTGGGTTCGGGGCGGGTTCGAGGAATTATATACAAAACCCATTCCCGCCCTGTACCCGATTCAGAGAAAAATTATTTTCTCCATCCCCACCCGTCCTTATTTAGAATCGGGGAAAACCCACCCCAATTTTACGGGGAAATTATCATCCCTAATACAACCCAATGCTATTGTTCTAATACGCATTACTCATTAAATATGTTTTCAATTGTCACGTATCCCATATCCATACTCATGGACAGAAATATGACACCTCATTTTGGGTTATCTATTATCATATCGATAATTTTAAACCTTGTCAACATAGCAGTATGAGTAGCATAACAACCCACATTACACAATGGCAAGGAGACAAGATGAACATGATATTTTTTGATAAGCAAACGAATATGAACTTTTTTCTTTTTTGGTAAATAGATGAACGCAAACTTTTAGTCATAGAGTAATTGTATCATCACACCTTGTGCATTCCCTTTCCGTATTTCTTAATGGGTTTTTCTTTGGGTTCGTTTGTCTAATCTTTCTATTTTTCTCTTCTCTAATTTGTAGGCACGCCAAGTCAATCCTGTCCTTGTCACCAAAAGAGATCTATGCTCCATGGGCTCTCGTGAACTTTGTCTCATCCATCACAATATCACGTACACCTCATCCTCCTCCAATACGGCATCTCGGATTAGCTGAACGCTTGAGCCCCATTGTAGAAGGTGTGGGTCCCATATGTTTTATTAGATTATATTTGACATTTCTTATTTTAAAGATTTGTCTCCTTTTTGTATTTAAAAATTCAGGGGCATCTTAATCTAACTGTGTAAAAAGAAGACAAGTCTTTAAAATAAGGAATGTCAAATGCAGCCTTACTGGCATCGAACTTTATCATTGGTTCTACAGCCAAACTGTTCAACTAATCCTTGCTCTATCTGGCTTTACATTGGTTAGAGACAAAATCTTACACACTAAATGAACACAAAAGTGTTTTATAATCTATAGTAAAGTGTGGGTCTCATACGATTGTACAGGGCCTATAAAACACTAAAGCTGCATTTGGAAATGGTGTAAATGCACATTTACATGCTACAAATCAATGCATCTCTGTGGTTCAGGTGAATGCAAAGTGGGATTAGTTTTTTTTTTTTTTTTTTCTCTATATTTTACACACTTTTTGTTTGGCAACTAACATGCAAAACATGGGTGCTTCTCCTTCACATCGTTTTCAAATGCATACAAATCAGGGCTAGACTAGGGTGCAATAATGCACTCAACTGGCATTTACACTGTTTCCAAAAGCAATCTAACATCTTCATTTGTGACCTTTTTTTTTTCTTTTAATCTTTGATAATGGTTAATAAAATCAAAAGGTGGTAAAAAAAAAAGTAGTCCAATTTGATGCATAGGATTTTCTCTCCAATCCATTTAGATGATGTTTGGAATCGATATTGTTTTCTGAGATTTGTTTTCCCATAAAAAGGTGTTGTATAAGCATATTATTTTCTCAAGCTTTCTATTTGATACCATTATTGTTGCTGCCATATAAGCGTTTTTTTTAATGTTAGATAGAAAAAAGAAGAAAACATAAAAAAAAAAAAAAAAAACATTTTTAAGAAGAAACGATATTATGCCGGCTACAGGCTGTGCTGTGGGCCCGATGGAATTAGTTTGAGAGTGATTTTCTGGTCTTAAAAAACATAAAAAAAAGGACTATTGAGCAATTGAGAGCCATCATTAAGTGCATATGGCCCGGGGTCAAAAGCCTATAGCTAATGCCAAATGCAATAGGCTAAAGCTAAGGTGTGGGGTATCCGGTGCTTTTATCTTCCTCTTTTTTCAAACCAAAAGAGTTGGATTTGGATACATTATAGTTCATAGATGAGCCAAAACCAAAACAGCCCAATTTTAACAAAGCTGAAAAACATCAAAGACTCCCACCATCCATATCCTTTCTCTTCAATGGACTGGATTTGGTCCCAACGTTTCCATCTCCTCTCTTTTTCTCTTCTTACCTTTCTCATTGCTCTATCGGACGCCCAGAAGCAGAAACCCTTCCGACCACATTCTTTCATCCTTCCCATCACCAAAGATGCACCAACTCTCCAATACGTGACCCAAATTAGGCAAAGGACTCCATTTGTGACGGTTGATCTTGTTGTAGACCTCGGAGGCCAATTCCTATGGGTGGACTGTGAATCTGCCTACTTCTCATCCTCCTACCACCCAGTCCCCTGCAACTCCTCTCAGTGCTCAGCCACCGGAGCCAATGGCTGTGGGCAATGCCTCTTACCCGCAAGCCCTGGCTGCAGCAACAACACCTGTGTTCTCTTCCCAGGTAACACAGTCACTAAGACGACCACCAGTGGAGAGCTCACTGAAGACATGATTGCCGTCCGCTCAACAGATGGGTCCTCGCCTGCCACCCGAATTGTCTCCGTCCCTCGCTTCCTCTTCACATGTTCCGCCAGATTCCTCTTGGAACGCCTCGCTGGTGGCGTCAAAGGTATGGCGGGGTTAGGCCGGGGCCCAATTGGGATGCCATCTCAGTTGGCAGCTGCATTCAGCTTCCCCCGGAAATTTGCTGTTTGTTTACCATCGTCGGCGAACGTCACCGGCGTAATATTCTTCGGTGACGTGCCTCATAACTTGCTTCCAGAAGTCGAAGTCTCCCGGATTCTGAGCTACACCCCACTCATCACCAACCCTGTAAGCGCAGCGTCAACTTTCACAAAAGGGGAGCCTTCGGTTGAGTACTTCATTGGCGTCAAATCGATTGAAATCAACAAGAAGCCCGTCCTGTTGAACTCAGACTTGCTATCCATCGACGGAGAAGGCGTGGGTGGGACAAAAATCAGCACTGTTGTGCCCTACACCACTCTGGAGACCTCCATTTACAACTCTGTAACTGGTGCTTTCATGGAGGAGGCCATCTCCATGGGCATTACGAGAGTGGGAGCTGTGGCACCATTCGGGGCATGTTTTAGTTCAGAGAGCATCAGAGGCAGTCGGATGGGAGCAGAAGTTCCCAGCATCGATCTGGTGTTGCAGGGGCAGAGTGTATGGAGGATCTTCGGGAAGAATGCAATGGTGGATGTGAGGGAAGGCGTGCTGTGTTTGGGGTTCTTGGATGGAGGTAGGAACCCCAGAACTTCGATCGTTTTAGGGGGTCACCAGTTGGAGGACATTCTTCTACAGTTTGATCTTAAGACTTCGAAGCTGGGATTCAGCCCATTGCTCCATTATAGACAGACGAGCTGTGCTAACTTCATCTTCACAACCACTGCCTCTTAGCTCCCCAGAACTTGTCGTATTAATTGATCTCAGTCCGTGCTTTTCCTCCTAATGAATCTAGATCTCGTTTTAATTATGCTTACTGTTGTTTCTTCCCTCGTTTTTGTTTACATCTCTGTCCAATTAATGTTCTCTGAATTACTATAAGAATTCAGATTAAAGAAAGTTTGATTCATATCTTCAGTTTTATATGGATAAGGCGTTGTGGCACTAATTCATCTCTCTATCTCATCATCTGTGGAGACTCTCTCTGTCTCAGAGAGAGAAAATCTTCAATTGAAACAACGAAATCTGTTTCTCTGTAGAGTTTTCCCCACACGAAATTTTCTCTGATTTCTGCAAATTCTTCTGCTCTCACATTAAATAAAAAACACTAGAAAATTATATGGGTTCGAACCGGTCAGGGGTCCGGTTACCGGTTCGAACGGTCCAACCGTTCGACTCGAACGCCGGTCCGTTCTGATAAAAATTTTAAAAATGGTCAAAACTATTTGAACGGTTAACCGGCCGGTTCAGCGGTTTGTTGATCAAAATCAACGGTTTTAGGAAAAAAACGGTTTTGAAGAAAAACGGAACCAGTCAGGTGACCGATTCCCGCGGTCCGACCATCCGATCCGATCCAATTTTGAAAACAGTGAGCAAAACCCATATCAGATTTCAAATGAATTTCCCAGATTTTTCGGTATAATACTGTTATTTGGGAATCTGCCTCTGAATTATCGAACCCATCCTTCTCCTTTAATGGAAAAAGTAAAATTTCATTCACATGTGAATATGTGACAGATATCCGATTACACGTCAGTAAATTAAAATTTACGTGTTTAATCCAAAAAAACTATGAAGAGACTCTGCGAATCGGACGGAGGTTGAAGTCGGAACACGTCATTTGTCTGGTCAAGAGCGAAGAACTGAACCCCAGTCTCGAAGCACCCACATCCAACAGTACAAGATTGTTCTCTAACTGAAACCCTCCCACCACGATCGACGTCCTTGCGTTCGGCCCTCCGTCCAGGAACCCCAGACACATCACATCTTCCGATACCTGAACCATCGAATTCGCACCGGAGATCCTCCAGTACACCATCTCGCTCTGCAACACCAGATCGATGGTGGGCACGGACGGACCAGTTCGCGTGATATCCACGCTTTCCGAGCTAAAGCAGACGCCGAAAGGTCCCACCGATGCCACTCTCGTCATGTTGAAAGCGGCAATGGCAGCTCTTTCGAAAGCTTTGGTAAAGATTGCATAGATAGAGCTCTCCATTGTGCTGTACGGAACAACTGTGCCGAGCTTGGTTCCTCCGGTGCCTTCTCTGTCGTCGATCGAGAGCAAGGATGCATTCAACGATAGCTTCTTGCCGCTGATTTTGATGGACTCCACTCCGATGAAGTAATCGTCAGGCAGTAGCGGGTTGACGATCACAGGGGTGTACTGTAGTGTCTCCAACAGGTCGATGCCTGAAACCACCGTATAAGGCCCATTGCCGAAGAAAACAACTCCGTCCGATGCGGTTGACGATGGCAAACAGATGGCGAACTTCCGGTCGAAATTAAACGCTGCTGCAAGCTGCGACGGTAACCCAATTCGGTTGCGACCGAAGCCCGCCATTCCCCTGACACCGCTCGCTAGATGAGCCAAGAGGGGAGTTGGGGCACACGAGAAGAGGAAGTGATGGGCGGTAGCAATTGGGCCAGGCTCTGATCCGTACGCAGAGGGAAGGGCTATCACGTCTACTGCAAGCTCGCCGCTGGTGACAGTGCCGGTGACGGTGTTCTCTGGGGACAAACCACAGGTGTGATTGTTACAGCCGGGGCGAGGAGTAGAGAAACAGAGGCCGCAGCGTTGGGCATTGGCGGCAGCGCACTGGATGGAGCGGCAGCGGACAGATCGATAGGAGGAGGAGGAGTAGCCGGAGTCGCAGTCAACCCACAAAAATTGACCGGCAAGATCGAGGACAAGGGGGAAGGGGGTAAGCGGAGTGCCTTGATAGATGCGAGTCACATATTGGTGGGTTGCACCATCCTTCGTAATGGGAAGGAACAGAGTGGCTGGTGTGGAAGCCTCAGACAGAGAAAAAAAGAAGAGGAAGAGTAAGAGGAGACGCAGAATTGCCATTGATGAAGATTGAAGAATGAGAGAGAAGAGAGAGGGGAGATGGCCAGATGGGTGGGTGGGTGGGTGGGTGGGTTATTTTACTGAGCTGAGTTGTGGTGCGGTGAGGCGACGCGGATTGTCTTTAAACTATTTTGTCGCTTTCCAATCCAACACAAGAAAAAGTGGATATTGGATAAGACCTCCAAGAAGGAAGCCACGCTTATCCAATCAAACGCCCTTATCTTTTTCCTTTTGCCTTTTTCCTTTACTGTGGAGACAGGTGGAGCACATGGTTTTTTGGTGCATCCGACATGAGGCGAAAGGAATTGTGATTTACTCCTCATATAGAGCACCTCACACCGATCTCACAACCCTATCCCACCGTGTATTGCGAACATCTTATTATAAATAACAACACAAATTACGGCGTTGTGAGGTTGATGTTAGCAGCAGATCCGGACTCCGCGAAAAGAATAAACCTCGTAGATACCTTATTCGAAATGGCCATTGAACGAGGGAGAAGTGGGACTTATCATCTATCTTTTTTTGTTCGGTGAATAACCTATCATCTATCCATTCTTCTACTTCTACTTCTATAAGATATTTTAATAAATTATCCGTAATGGGCAACCGAAATTAATTTTGTTATATAAAAATAATATAATAAAATTATAAATAGAAAATAAAAAAATAGAATGGTATTATTGAAAAAGTAACAAATAATTTGGGTTAAAAAATATTGACTTCATTTTACCCTTATCTCCATTACCTTGACCCTGGTCTACATCATTTGCATTTAGTAAAAATGTGAAAATTTTGCAATATATCCTTACCATCCACTCAATCTTTCAAGCATATGTACATATCTAGGATTTCATCATTCATCTGGTTTCTATTGTCATCCAACACCCTAGTACCTACACTTAAATGAGACTCTCATGGAACTGTAGACACTGGAGGGGTTAGAAGATCACGTGCCATGGTGGCAAGAAATTGATAATTCTTCCATGTTCATTTCACTAGGCAAAAATATCAAAATTATTTATTTCCTTTAAGTCAAAAGAATCATTTAAATTAGAAAATTTAGCTTGTAAATAATTTTTTTGCCTTTTATTTATTAAAGACCAAAAAATTTCTTTTCCACTACTAGAATTAGATGTTTCAAAAGTGGAAGTTGCACTTGTACAAGTTTTCCTATGCCTTAAAAATTGAGACTCATATAAACTGTATATTTCAAATAATAAATTATTAATTTCTTGTTTTTTTATTTCCAATTTTAGAATTCATATTTTCACAATATGATAGTAAAATATCAAAACCATCTTTCCTAATCTTAGGATTTAATATTGTAGCTAAGCAATAAAGAGGAGAAAATTTTCCTAATATTTTTTAAATTTACATTCCATTATTTCAATAATACTTTAAATATTGAAATATTTCTATATTTTGCAAAACATTCACTAATCATAAAATGATTAACTAAAATACAACTAGTTGGGTAATAGAAGCTTTCTTCCTTTTCAGGAAGAATGACTAAACAACTAAATAAAACCTATATCATTCTCATTTCCAAAAATAATAGTCCTGAAAAAGCAGAGCACTTTAGACCAATTAGTTTATGTAATGTTATATACAAGTTAATTGCCAAAATCATGGAAAATCTTATTAAATAATATACTGATAAAATGATTACTAAATATCAATAAGCTCTTGCCCCTAGAAGACAAATTATGGACAATATTCTAATTGCCCATGAAATATTCCATACTACAAGGAAGAAAAAAGGTCAAACAGGATTTGTAGCCTAAACATCGACATGGAAAAAGCCTATTATTGATTAGATGGTCTTATATAAGGAACACTTTTGAAAAATTCTAGTTAAATTAGAAATAGGTAGATTTAGTTATGGAATGTATCTCTACAATATATTATCAAGTATTAGTGAATGGGTCACCAGGGGAACAATTTGATGAGGGCAGGTTTGACCCTCTAGTGACATTGTGACTCCACAAAATTGTCAGATGACAACTCAGCACCACGAAAGTAGACTTTGGAAGTACGACAAGCACCTCGCCCCTATTGCGGACTCCTCGACCTCACCTTGGTAGGACAACCAGTAGATAGATCGAACTACACCAGGTCGGCATAAGAGGTGATATTGTTAGACAATTATGCCCTTAGCTCCAATCAAATTGATGTATTTTTTGACATTTATTGTAAATGGATAAAGTACATAATTGATTCATGTCATTGTGGTGTGTTTCTGTGTAATACCCTTAAACTGGACACTTATGAGACTCGTGTTAGTTTAGAATCTTCACAACTGTTGGATAGATCTGGAGAGATTTATCCTACCAAGGCTGACACTGATGTACCGCCAAGTTGGTTGGGGTGGCTTGTCTCAACTGCTAGGGTGAGACCTGAGGTACATGCAGTGTGAGTTTTCTTGAAACCTAAACCATACCAAAATTCCAGTATTGCCCTACACCTTGGAGATAGATTGGCAAAACTAAATGTTACACCTGACCCCTAGACTCAATTATGGTACTACACTAGGTGTCGGATCGGGCTGTCTTTGATATGACAATCAGTGAGATCCTTAGAGGGGGTCAAAACCTGAGTATGTTGGAACAGTCTGAGAATTCATCTGAGTGGGTGATCATAGTGATAGGATCAGTCCATTTGTTGGACAAAGTGAATGATCGGGGATGCACTCTCTCTGATGGAAATCTAAATTGCCGGCAGTTGATTTCAACCATTGAAATTTGTTTTTGCAAAATATATTTATATAGAGATATACATACATACATATATATATATATATATATATATATATATATATATATATATTATGGTTTCAAAATGTTTTGCAAAAAGGTTTTAATTCCCATGATCCATGTGAGTAGAAAGTGCAGCACTGTTCCTTGCAGCTGAGGGAGAGGTCATCTCTTATTGGATAGTGTTTGATCATTATGGGCTGAGAGATTAAGTGTAAGACCATTGAGGGTTTTCATAAAGTGGCTGGACCCAAGGACCATTTAGTGTAAATGTTGGGCCAATTAAGAGTCCATAGTGATGGACTCGGGTTTCACTGTCTCCTACAGTGAATTCGGCCAGACCTTGTAACAAAGGTTGGGCTGAACCCATGTGGCTAATGTGTAGATCAATGTTTGGGTCCCATGCCATACAAAGAGAGCCAACTGGGTAGCATGTTAAGAGGTTAAGTGAGCACATAAACTTAATGAGCCTAAAGCCCAATTTCGAACTGGGTTAATTAGATTAATTAAATAGGGGTGGATCTGAGAATGGATCAGCAGATAAGGATAAGAGGATAAGTCTTATCCACTTGAAGAGTCCAGATCCAAATAAAGA
This sequence comes from Nelumbo nucifera, assembly GCF_055504915.1. Taxonomy (NCBI): domain Eukaryota; kingdom Viridiplantae; phylum Streptophyta; class Magnoliopsida; order Proteales; family Nelumbonaceae; genus Nelumbo; species Nelumbo nucifera. The sequence continues at coordinate 88,581,962 of NC_142652.1, read as the reverse complement.
TTTGGATAAGGAAACTTCTAATTTGATTAGGATTAAACTGATCTCGATATGCAGATAAGATAAGGGATTATCCTTATCACTTAAAGAGTCCAGATCCAAATAAAGATTTGGATCAGGAATCTCCTAATCAGATTAGGAGGTTGTCTCTTTAAGGCTATAAATAAGAGAGTAGGAAGGACATGAAAGAGACACAAGATACAACACAACAAACTACAGAGTTCTTCCCTATTCTTGCCGCCCCTACCCAGTTCGATCTCCACTTGTGGGAATGATTAAGAATTGTTCTTGATATTGCTTCTTGGTAGAAGAAGCAATCTGAAGTCGTGCTCACCAGCCCTCTACTCCATTCTTGCTAAAGAATTCGGTTCTTGCTGAAGAGTCGTCCTGTTGATCCTGCTTCACCACACACTGTGTCATCTTCAGTGGAAGCGGGTTTTGGTTATCTCCTTGGGTGTGAACACCTTCATTGGGAGTTACTGCTACTTCATATAAGGTATATCCCTCTCCTCCCTTTTGGTTTCAGATCTGGTCCGGTTTGGTTCAAGATTGATCATAGAAAATGCAATTTTCTAAAATAGAGAATGCGATTCCCAGATGGAAGAGAGAGAAATTTTTGAAATTTCGCCCTACCTTCCTGCAGGGTTCAGCCATCCATGTGATGGATCTCTCATCCCTTTAGATATGCCTCTGCAGACCTAGTAATCACTCAGTTAGTGGCCTACGCGTGAGTTTTTGTCTTCGACTTCCTTAGGATCACGACGCCACGTCGGAAGAGCTGGTTATCACCCCGCCCTCTTCGAGCGCAACTGGATAGCCACTACCCACTTACGTGGAGTCCATCTCCAGGCATGAAACCACCTCCGAACCAGACTGGCTAGAGATCTTGGACGTGCTTCGTGAAGCTCATGGTTGATGGCCTATATAAAGACATCCCCTTTCATAGAAGAGGTAGGAGCGATTTAGCTCTCACAACACTCTATTTCTCTAGCTTTCTTGCTATCAAGTACCAGTTGGCTGACTTAAGCATAGGAGTGCCCACCCCGGATATAGCAACCCAATACTCTGATCTCTTCTTTCGCAGCTCAGCTAGGCGACTACTTAGTTCAACGTCTGTGTTGTTTGCTAGTAGGGAGCACTAAATCGTGCACCATCACAATTCAACCCAACTAGGAGTATCAAATAGGGGGATCCATTATCTCCTTATATTTTTGTCCTCTGTAGTGAAGCCCTCAGTAGGCAAATTGTGAAAGCCTCAGGAAGAAGGAAAGATGAACTTAGAGTTCAGATCTCAAAAAAGAGTTCACATCTGTGCCCCACAATGCCCCACAACACATCTCGACCTTGTATTGGGAACATCTCCCAATGATAAGTACGGGAGATGATAAGACATCATCGGGAAATGCTCTCAATACAAGGTCGGGATGTGCTGTGGGGCATTGTGGGGCACAAATGTGTATTCCTCAAAAAGGCCCAAACATTCCTATTCTTCAATTTGCATACGATTATTTAATCTTTTTAAAAGCATCAATTGAAGCAACTTGGAAAATTAAGGAATTTTTAACAAAATTTTCTAAGGCATCAGGTCAATTGCCAAACTATAGAATATTAGAAGTCAACTTCTCACAAAAATCTCCCTGGGAGATTGAGGAAAATTATAGCAAAAATTATCAAAATCCCAAAAAAAGAGATAAGAGGTAAATATTTAGGTGCCCCTATCATCAAAGGGAGAATGACTAAAACAACATTCTAGGAGTGTCTAGATAGAGTTAAAAAGGAACTAAAAGGGTGGAAAAGTAAAAGTTTGTCGAGAGGAGGGAGGCTTAATTGCTTGAGCTCCTAAAGGCATTGATATGAAAGACTCCCTAATATCTAATGAGAATTTTTCAATTCCCAAAAGTAATCACCAAGAAATGGATAACTCCAACACAATTTTTTTTTTTTTGGGGGGGGGGGATCAAAAGACAACAAAAAACCTCTTTGTTTGGAAAAACGGAGTGTGGTAACTAGAGCAAAAAGAAATGGTGGGCTAGGGATAAGAAATTTAACTCATTCAAACAATGCCAACTTAATGAAATTAGGTTGGAGGATTATTCGAGAAGAGAACTCCTTATGGGTGGAGGTAATTAAATCCAGATACCTACAAAATAAGGAATTTCTTCAAGCAAAAGTAAGAAGAAATTCATCATGGGCATGGAGAAGCATATGTAACCAAGTTAAAAACTTAGAGAAGGGAGTATGTGGAAAATAGGAAATGGGAGGAAATATAAGGTGTGGATAAATAAATGGATAGAGGATATTCCATTAGGAGAAACAATAAACAATTAGAGGGGAACATATAGGATAGAAGATTTAAAAGTAAGTGAAATCATATCCTTAGACTCATAGACTAGAAGCCAAGACAAACTTAACCATCTATTTGATGAGGACACTGCTCAGAAAATAAATTCAATATTGCTCCCAGTAGATGATAAAGAAGATGAAATGGTTTGGGGGAATATCTCGAGTGAGGAATTAAAAGCGAGATTGGCTTATGAAATACTCAATCAAGAGGAAAGCCTAAGCAACCCCATAAGATTAGTGACTAAGATCCTGAATAATTTAATTTGCCCTCTAAAGATGATTATCTTTCTATGGTTGGCCATGAGAGATAAGCTTCCAACTTTGTGGGGAGACTGATGATGCATTACATCTATACTACTTTAAAAAGCACGAATAGCCTTAGTAATATTTTTGGAATTTTTTAAGGATAAAATTTACCCTTCTATATTTAAATTTATTGATAAAAAATGAGGATAAAAGGGTAATTAATTATTAATATTAAATGAGTTTAAAAGATACAATTATAAGATATTCAATGCATTCAATTTCTTCTCATTAATCCAACGCTTAAGGTATTAATTTGCATTCACCTTCATTCAATCATATATTTAAGGCATTTTTATTTCTTATCATCATTAAATTCTATTAATTAAATCCATACATAATAAATTAATAATTCTAATAACATAAAAACATACTTCTAAAATCTACTTGAGTAAAAATAGTGTTTTCATCTAGGTAGTGGTAAGAAATTAAACCATTTTGGGTCAATCCATGTTGTCACAATTAAATAATAAAATGAAAAAATATAGAAATTTAAAAAACAATGGAAACATTTTTAACATCATATATTCGACATATTAAACAATAATAAGTATGATAAATAAGAAATGATTTTATTAATGATGGAAATGGAATGTAAAATTTAAAACCAATTAGAAATAAAACTGTTTTACTATTCTCTTCATTAAATCTCATATTAAGGTATATTCTCTTATTAAATCCACAAAATTAATTTTAATATTATAAAAGTAAACATTTTGAAAACAAAACTATTTTCTTCCCTCCCAATGGTGGGTAAGCAATTCAACCATTTTGGGCCAAATGAGTTAATAAATAGTGTCATAATTAAATAATAAAAAAATTAAAATATATAAAATATATAATACAAAAAATAAAAAGAATTGGACATATCTCTAATATTGCATAATCATTATACTAAATAAAAATATTTATGAAATGTAAGAAGTAATTTTATTAATGATGAAAATGGAATGCCAATGTTAAAATCAACCTATAAATGAAATGATGTCATAGTCAAATAATAAAAATTTTAAAAGTAAAAATATAAATAATAATAAAAATAAAAATAGAAAAAATTTGGGCACATATCTAATTTTATGTGTTCATAAAAATACATATTGGGTACACCTCTAATATTATACATTTATTATAAATGATGGAAATGTAATATAAAATTTAGTGTCAACCTAGAAATCAAATTATTTTCATTTTTGGGTTGTGGGTTAGTGGTTTGGGTTAAATGGATTAACTGATGATATGATAGTTAAATAATAAATCTTTAAAAAATAAATAGTACAAGTAATCAAAAGAATATATAAAAGTTATATATTAATTATGTCAAACAAAAATTAAGTATGATAAGTAAAAATTATTTATATAATGTAGATGATATATAATTAAAAAGAAAATTCATAAGTTATTTTCTTATTTAGATGGTGGGTCAATGATCCAAATTAATAATAATAATTGTTATTGTAATTTAAAATTTCCACATGCAATGCACGTGCACATTTACTATAAGGATTTGAGTTTGTTTTTAATCTTATTCTTACTTTTGTTAGTTTTCAATTTTTATCTTAATTATGATATATCTAAAATTCAAGTAATTAATATAAAAAAAATTTCTCACGTGTAATGCATGTACCTAATTACTAATATTTTTATAAGGTGCGAAATAGCAAGACAAGTATGGAGAACCTTCGGAAACAACTTGGTAAGTTTAGAGCAGAATTACCAAAGTTTAGTAGATTAATTGGTGGAATAAAATTCAGGCACCAAGAAAATTTAAACTGGATGATAGAATATGGGAGAAAATGGGATATATAATGTGGTTCATATGGAAAAGTAGGAATGAGAAAATCTTCAACAATAAACCCTTCAACCCACCCAAGATCCTAAATCTAGCTCTTCATCGATCCAAGGAATATATAGAAGCCCAGGTAGTGATGGGTCTAAAAGAAACCCACCAAGCAAAAAAGGATATATGGATCCAATGGGTCTGAAGATTAATTTTGATGTTTCGAGATGGGATAGTAACAAGTGCGTATATGGCTTTATAGTCAAAAATCATAAAGGTGAAGTAGTTAAATGTAGCTCTCATCAATTGCTATAGGAAAATGAGGGCTGCTTTTCAAAGCCATAAATGGCTAGATTCCTTTGTAGCGGAAAGAGTGATAATAGAAGGCAACTAAAAAATGACCATCGAAGCATTAAGGAATGAAGGTTCAACAATGTGGGCGTGTGAGACAACGAGAGACCAATGCAGAAGGAGGGCAGGAAAAGCTAGATATCCAATCTCCCATGTTCACATCCACATGGAAGGCAACCAAGTAGCATTGGCTTGCAAACAAAGGTCACAAAGGAGAACTTCATGGTGTTCTAGCAGAACACCTTGAACTCAGACTTCTTTTGTTAGCTTATGTATTAGGTGTTCCTTTTTTGAGGCATGTGTGAGTGTGTCTTACTTGTATGTCAAGAAAGAAATTCATTAATTGTATCATAAAAAAGTTGTAAAAAATCTTTTATACAAACTACATTTCCCGGTCATCTTCAGTTAAAAAATCATGTGGCATTTTCATTATAAAAAAATAGTAAGAATATCTTTGCATGAAATACAACTTTCTAACATAGACTAGGTAGAATTCCACCTATGTTGAACATCTAATACAATTTTTTTATATTTTAAACCTTATTTTTAACACAAATATTTAAATTCTTGTTTTCTTGTTCCATAACTTCTAATATATATAATATAATTTCTACTTTTAAAAATATGATGAGAAATAATATTTAAAGCATCTTGAACACATAAATGCAGGATGTGACATGCACATATAATATTAAATAACTTATCATTCAAGCATAGTTTAATTAAGATTTTAAAATATTTATTGCTTAATCATTATTACTAGCATTATCAAAACTAATAAAAAAGTTTATCTTCAATTCTATAATTATGTAAATTATTTAAAATACTTACAACAAGTGCTAGGTCAATATGTGGCCAATCAAGCCTGGTAAAACTTATAATTCTTTTTTGTAAAAGTCAATTTTGATCAACAAAATGTCTAGTAACACAAATGTAACCTATATTATATTTAGAGGTCGAAATATTAAAAGTAATTGCAACTTTAGAATTAAGTGTTGATAACGTAGGAATTAAATTTTATTTATATGAATGAAATTTTTTTCATAGCATCTGATCCAATAGTATTTCTATAAACTTTTTTAAATTGGGGATATATATAATGTTGTAAAAATCTTTTAAACTTAGTGTCTTTGGCTAATAAAAACGATTGTTCAGCATGTACAATATATTTGCTAATTCTTATCTCATTTTTTATTGAGAATATCTAAAATTATCGAAAAAACACATGCTCAATTTGTGTTTATGATGATTGTTTATCTTATTCTTCTTCATTTTTCTCATGAGTGGCCACATGGCAACCTAAATGGCTAGTACCACCATTGCTAGTATAACTAAAGTCACTTCTACATTTGCGGCAAACAATTATTTTTTCTTTACCCTCAACCTCTTTTGTGCTAAATAATTTCTAAACTGGGTTAGTCAACCTATTGCCCTTCTTTTTCTTTTCCCTACTAGCAGTGCTAGAGGTGGAAACTCTAACAACATCAATAGCATCCATATCGATGTTGACACTATCATACTATAACTAAACATCGTCAAAGTCGAATATGTTGTGAGATTGGTTTTGAGAGGAACCAACCATTTTTTTTAAACTATAGTATTAGAACTCTAAAAAAATAAAAATTAATTTAATTGCAACTTACCCGGTCTGTCAGTTTGGAATCTTGACTTCCCCAAGCCTTTCAAATTGCTAACTTGAGATACTTGAGCAAACATTCTTCTTTTTGAAACTTGAATAAAGTTGAGAATTGAAGAATAGAGGAGTATGAGAGTGTGTACAAGAGAGTATGAGAATTGGTGTGGTGAGAATGGTGGAGGATAAGGGTATTTATAGGAATTGAAATTAATTTAGTTACCCAAAATACACTAAAAATTTGCCGGTTTTTTAGTTGTTAAAGGGGTATTTTGGTTATTATAAAGTTAATTATCACTTTACGCAAATCCTCCCAAACTAGTTATTGTATAGCTGTTGAGGGCATTTATTGTTATTATTCCTTCCCCGCAAAACCAAAATACATAAATACCCTCTAACTAGTCGTTTATTTGTTGGGGGTATTTATGTAAAAAACTTCTCAAAAAGCAAAAACTAGCCATTGGGAACCCCCTCAACAGCTATATTCTACGGACAGACTGTGCCACGTGTCGTGTCGGGTCATGGGTCCATGCCAACATGGCCCACACTGTTGTGTCATGTTGGGCCAGACCGTGGTTCTGATATCTCAAGCCTGACATGAACCATACCTTCGTGTCGTTCTTGGTATGGCCCGCATGCTACAGTGACAGGCCATGCCGGGCTGGCCCATGTTGTGGGTATGACTTATTTTATAACTCTACCTCTCCTAACAAGATTAGAGCTCCTCGACGAGTATGATACTTCGTTTATAAATAAAAACACTTCCAAAAGGTAGTGTGCAATGCAATCCTCTTTTTTGTCTTTTTGCTTTCTCACTTTTCTCACTAATCAAGCTTTTATGTTCGGTCCAGTGATTTATTGCCTGCGACTTAAGCATTAGAGAGTTTCAGGGACATATCTCGAAATTTTCTCCTTTTTTATAGGTCCTTAAAAACAATTTGATTCAAATAAGTATTAAAATTTCTAATTATTAAATTAAAACATATAAAAAATATATAAAGTATCAATTATCCTTCACATAAAATTCAAAATATTATTAATTCGACATATAATGTATAGATTCACATGCCTTCCAATAATATACAGTTCCTAGAGAATTGGGTTTAGCCTAATACCTACCCGTTCCCTTGCTAAATCAATAGAAAATCTACTAAGATGCATCAATTTTTAATGGATTAGAACTTAGAAGATAGAAATTGGAACTATCAGAGTGGACTAGGCCTGGACTACATGAGACCTCAATCTAACTTGGGATCAACCTCGAATATTGAAGCCCAAGCCCAGTCCAAAATCCAAGAAAAAACTAAGCCCATTAATTTTTGAAATCCAACCCATGTAAAAGTAAAACATTGAATGAGGGAGGTAGGATCAGACTCGGGTTCACCGTCTCTAAAGCACTGATCACACCACATGTGAGAAAGCTTTTATTTCATCGATGATTGAACTCACTCTTGCATGCATATAAGCCTAAAATCTAGGAGTTTCAATCGTCTAAGTACTACTCTTCGTAGTAGAACTGGGCCAATCACAATATGCCACATCAGCCTGATATGTGGTGGTGTATTGTGATGGTAATTAGCCTAGTATAGTCTGGACAGGATCTGGTGTGCATAACCAATTCCAATTTCTTTTGTAATCCATGTGAGCAGTAAGTTTAATAGGCCTATTGCGTCCACTGAGTACCAAAGCACCATCTAGAGGCTGTGATAGAACTGTCTCTGTTCTGATTTTCGACTAAACGCTTGAATTAAGCCTAACCCGAGGATCGAAAATTAAAATTCAATTTATGTAAAATTTTGGACTGGAATTAGTTCAGGATAGAATTGGGCCCACCCAAATTGCACCCTACTATATTATTTTCTGGTGTTTTTGTTTGGAGCAGTTTATGCTATATGGGCATTTTTCTGTTTGGTAAGGAGATTTTTTATGCCGTTTTTCATGTATTGATTAGGCGCTACTGTATGGGATGATGCATGGTTAATTAACCCCATCAGCCACATGGCCACACCTACTTAGTATGTGTTTGGAACTGTGGTTGTTTATTCACTAAACGTTTGTATTTGATTTGTTTGTAAAATCGAGAAAAACAATAATAAATCCTTTTATTGACAATTAGGTGCCATTAAGCACCACAGTGAATAAATGCCTACACATTGGGGGAAGCGCTAAAATGAAGCTTCCCCTAATGGTAGACATGCACATAAATCAAGACATGCTTTTGTAAGTTTCTATGGGCAAAGATTCGCATAATGGGATAAATGCTAAAATGACACCCATGTGATAGCGTTTATTCAATAAATGCCTACGGTTTCAAACACAGGCTTTAATTTTGATCTAATGGCCGAAATGTGTCACATGAGTATTTTATATTATTTTGAATTCAAATTCAAATTCAACGGTTCAAATCAGTTGTTGAGCACTCAAATTCAAAACAAACGGCTCAAATTCATTGTGGGTCTACTTTTTTTTCTCAAATTCAAAACAAACGCCCATATCAGCATTGAACTGAAACAAATGTATTGCAGAGGCACCGGTATGTTGAGTGAATTATACGATAGAGAACGAGGATGAGACACACAAAATAGACCGATCAAATCCAATTTCCTAATGAAAAGGAAACAAATATTTGAATACGCTCAAAAATGACCATCCAATAATAAGTTAGGGTCTTTGATTTGCAGTTCGGAATGGTCTATTCCTACAACTTATTTGGAATGATCATTCGCTCAAATGAAAAAGTGCTATTCCACCATAAATGGGAATAGGTTTTAATTCTGTTCAATCAAACAGTTGAAATCAGGCTTTCGATTCTGATTCCAGACCCTAATTCCCGATTACCAAACAAGACCTGATATTAAAAGACAATTCATCGAATTACATTTCATCAAGCCGGAATGTTTAAGAAACATTTGGCAAGCGATGATAGCAATATAAACCGATTAAAAACCTGCAATGTTCAAACAGTGATGGTCAAAAGCCATGAATTTCCAGTGAAAAATGAAAATGAAAATAAAGAAGACAAGCAGAGATACTTACTGACCACGTCTGATTGATAGTGAGTTATTAAGGGTGGCAACGAGCCGAATTTTTTACAAGCTGTTGCTCAATTCATTGGTTCAATTATTAAATGAGTTGAGCCCGAGCTTACTAGAGCTCGGCTTGTGAGGCTCGCGAGCTGGCTCGGATCTATATATAATAAAGTTATAGAAAATAATATATATAATAAAAATATTATAATTATTAATTATTATAGTTCTTAATTTTTTTTTAAATATCAAATAAAAAACAGTTTTATACATAATTTTTTTTTATTTTTTTAAAATATTTTTTCTCAAAATCGAGCTCGTGCCGAGCTCAAACTTATGAATTTTTTACTCGAGCCAAGCTTGAGTTCAAGGTTCTTGCTCGAACCGAGCTCGAGCCTTGTAGAACAATCTTGAGCCGAGCTCGAGCTTGGTAGTATTCGGCTTGGCTCAGCTTGAGTCTATCCCTAATGGTGAATAGCAGCGATGAGAGGAACACATGTCTTCGCGGTGAAAAACAAACATAGAGGGTGTTTGGTTCTGTGGGCGTTTGTTCAATAAATGCTGCTATATTACTACATAGGTGCCACTTCAGCAGTAGTTCCTCTCTCATGCTCTTCTGTATGCATCGAGAATGACAAAAGTGGATTTCAGTTTCTGTGCACGCTTACCGTTTGGAGAAGTTATTTTTTAAAGCTTCTACAAATAGTTATGCGTTTTTTCACTGTTATGCCTAGTGACGCCTAATTGTCATAAATGGTTATAATTATTACCTTTCTCGGTTTTGCAATCAAATAAAGTACAAACATTGGATGAAAAAGCGTAAACAGAACCAAACACATACATAGAGTATGTGGGAAACCCTCAAAACCTTGTACCCAAAAAGTCAAACCACGGAACGAATTGGTGTACCACGAAGCACCATACAGCATTACTTTCATTACACATCAAATGATAGGTTGGATACACGTTGGCTCTAGGTCACCGAGCCATTAAGGGCAACACTAAGCTGATAAATAGGGTGTTTGGTTCCGTGGGCGTTTATTCAATAAACACTACCACATAGGCACTACTTTAGCAGTTCCCCTCTCTTGTTCTTCCGTACGCATCGATAATGGAAAAAATGGACTTCGGTTTTTGTGCATGCCTGCCGTATGTAGAAATTATTTTTTACAGATTCCACAAATGGTTAAGCGTTGTTTCACTGTTACGCTGATGTGGTGCCTAGTGGCGCTTAGTTGTCATAAACGGTTGTAATTATTACCTTTTCTTGGTTTTACAAGCAAATAACGTACAAACGTTGAATAAAAAAACGTAAACAGAACGAAACACATACAAAATAAATCGGCCCAATCTTGATTTTTGAGATGTGGCCTATGTTTAGTATTCTTTCAAAACGGCTGAACCAAACAAGTGTTTTTCACTAAAAAATGGCCATGCCAATCTGACACCTGGGGTTGAACACTTGTGTTTGCTCCAAAACCGGATTCTATTTGACCAAGTGGATAATTATTATTTAAGGGATCTAATAGGCACATTTTGGGGATGTTTGGCATCGATGCTGATTTTTCTGAAAATCACTGTCATGTTGGAGACACATCACTAGCACGTTAGAGGAATCGGCACTGAAATTTGTTTGGTTGGCCGGTTTTGGTGATTTTCAAGAAATCGGCCAAAAATCGATTCTTGAAATTGGCCCTTTTTCAGGGATCACCATTTTTTGTGATTTCTTGATTTCCAGCTGTTTCTGATTTTTTTTTTATGATGACATGGCATCGAATAATAATCCCAATGAAAAACTAAACGGCCCTTGAGAATCAGTATAAAAAAATTGGCTTACATGGCAGAAATGAATTCAAATAAAAAATTGCCAATTTTTGAAAAATCATTGATTACCGATTTTTGAAAAACCGGTAAAGAAGAATCAGCATCGATGCCAAACATTAACTTGGTGAGTACTGGATCTGAACACATATCTCTTTGTTTTCTTCACCTTTTTCAGTATTCGATGATGAAAGACAAACAGGACTTGTGTGGCCAACCCCATATAGATGGGAGTTGGGACAAGGCTTATATGATGATGATAAAAGGGGAATTAGTGCCAAGAAAAATCCAATATCTTTTGTCCTCATTGTTCAAAGAACTAGTGTTTTCAATTTATCATTGACCTGGGCTATTAAACTGTTCAAACCATAACCCAGACATGATTTCAGGTCCAGTTCTCCTAAAACTTGGGCTTTGGTAAAAAAACATTGACATGGTCAAAAACCATTTGACATGGGCAGTTTGACTGTTGACTTGTTTGACCTGATGACCGGGTTATGGGTTGCACATAAATGTGTTTGCAAACTTGTGGAGGCCATAACTTTGTGCTCGAATGCTAGAGTGCAATTTTTAATATTTTTATAAATAAAAATGAAAAATTGAATATATAATAATGCATATATTACATGTAAAATATAATTACACTTTATTTATTTTGTTGATGTGGCAAGGTCTGATCCATTTGAACCCAAATGGTCGAACTAGTGACCCATGACCCAGAGGCAAAAATAGTTCAACCTACAAATCAGATTTCAAAACATTGGAAGGAACAAGTAAGATATTTGGTTTTTCATTAAAACTTGCATTATCATCATTATCATCATCAAATCCTTGTATTCTTTAACACACCTCCTCACATGAAAGTTCATTAGGCTTGAAGCATGGGCAAGCATAGACCCACCCATACCTTGCGCTGAATTTTAATTAATTATAATAGTGGCAAGGATCAGAATACTAGCCCACTTGGTCAAATGGGCTTTAACATTATCTCAATGAACTATTCAACCTAAAAGTTTAGGTTGTAATTAGTACCCGAATACAATGTTTTTGAACTCTTGTTGACTCAGACGATCGAACCATTCGAACCATTTGTGGTAGAAACCATATAGATAACCGGTTCTGTTTCACCCTTAACCCGTTATTGGGCCAAAAACCATTGATTTGGTTAAAGAATCATTGTCCTAGGCGGTCCAAGAGAGAGAGAGAGAGAGAGAGAGAGAGAGAGAGAGAGAACAGATCTATGAGATCTCAGATTTGAGATCAGAGAGATCCGATGTTGGGTTTCTGTTGCCGCTGCCGTTGTCAACATCATCATCGCCATCGCTAGTGAACATTAGATGCCTCTCCTCCTCCTTCCCTCCTTTTTCTCATTTCTTTCTTTCCTTTTTTTATTTCTTTCTCAGTCGAGTGCCACTACCAACAACTACATATGTAAAAGAGCAATGGATATTTGCCTTAAACCGTCTGAACCATTTAACTGGATGGTCGAACCACTGACCATAACAATTCCGTTTCCGGTTTTTAAAACCTCACCCGAATAAGAATTTGTTCTCTAACATTAGAAAGCTAGATTGTTTATTAGTAAATTCTCTAAGGCTATGTTTGGTTTGAAGGAAAAAGGTAAGTAAAGGAAGGAAAATACAGGAAAACCTATACAAGATTTGTAAAGATTTCCTTACATTTCCCTTCTTTTCCCTACTTTTTCATTCAAACCAAACACAGCCTCAATGCCACACTGTTCTAATGAATGACAAAGACTATGCTTTTAAGGTTGTCAATGGACCAGTTTTGGATTGGACCCCATCCAGTCCAAAATCAATTTGGACAAATTGGGCGGACCAACAAGACATATTGGATTGGACTAATTCAGTCCAAAATATTTATTAGATTGGATTGGACCTGGTCCGTGTATAACAAATTTATATTAGATTGGGTTGGATTAAGTTAATATCTGGTCCATTGATATAAGATAAGAATATATGTGTCAATGGACCAAGTTTGAGTTGAAACCAATCTAAATCAAAATGAATTTGAACATATTGAATGGTCCATATATTGAATTGGACCGGTCCAAATTGGTCCAGAACATTCATTGGATTGGATTGAACCTGGTCCATTTAAAATGGACTCACATTGGACTGGATCAGATTGGATCAAATCTGGTCCAATTGACACCCCTACATGCTTTGTACTACAACCCCAGTTTGCCCATTCGTACAAGCATGTTAGGATTTCTTAAATACCACTTTTCCTCAACTTTCTTTTTTTCTCTTATTTTTCATCAAACCAAACATAGCTTAAGGTGCTCATTTGCTTTCTCTGCTCCCACAAGACATTTTGGATTTTGTTCACAATTATCCAATTCTTTCTTTGGTGGTTGTTTGTTGTTTTTTATTTTTATTTATTTTTTGATATTAATGATATTTCTGCTTGGCTTTCTTACAAAGTGGTAACATAGTTTATCCAAAACTACATCTAGGTTCTCTTTTAATTTATCTAGAAGACATAATCCTCCCCTATATTTCTTTGGAAAATTGTCTAAAATTCACCCTGAGTTTTCAGCATTCCTCTTAAACTCACAACTTTTCAAAATGTCTAAAACTCACCATGTCACTAACTTGACGTTAAACAAACTAACGGGTGTTAATATATTACCATTTTAACCTTCATAGGAAAATATAAAATATATACATATATTTTAATAATTAGACATGAAAAACAGGAAAAAGTTCAAAAAAATATTTTCAAATGTAAAATACATAAAAACACAGAAATTTCAAAAAATATAAAAAAGTATAGAAATTGCAAACAAAATAAAAATTATTTTCAAATTATAGAAACTATAGAAATTGAAAAACTAAATCAGAAAATAAAAAATGTAGAAAAAACACCAAAAATTATAAAAAAACACAGAAATTGCAAATAAATAAAAAAACATAGAGGAAAATTTATAGATTGTAGAAAATAGAAAAGTGTAAAAAAACATTGAAAATTATAACAAAACACTAAAAATGCAAAAAATAACATGAAAATTGAAAACTGAAAAAGACCATTTTCCTCTAACTCGCCATTTAAGGGTAATTTGGTCATGAAAATTGTTATTTATGCTGATGTGGACACATCTGTTAAGAAGCATTAATGGTGCACTAATGGAAGGTAAGTTTTGAAAAATAAAAGCTTACTGACATGGTGAGTTTTAAACATTTTGAAAAGTTGTGGTGAGTTTAAGAGATGCTGAAAACTTATGGTGAATTTTAGACAATTTCCCTATTTCTTTTCATGGCACATGTTGATCGAGATCACATCTGCGCCCCACAAATGCCCCACATGCACATCTTAGCGTGCATTGGGAATATCTCTCAAAATTGTCAGTGAGAAATGTTCCCGATACACGGTTGGGATATACTGTAGGGCGTTTCTGGGGCTCCCTCTGTGGGGCACAGATGTGAATTCATGTTGATTAAATGCTATTTATGGAAATCTGCAAGTGTAAATAATGAGATATAAAGATGGGGAGGTGCTCATCAAAGAAAAACCACATTAACCCTAATAGTGTAAATACATGGTATCCAAAAATCGAAGTTAGAATTCAGATAATTCAAATATTATAATTGATCAAATTGGGAAACGAAATGTTTATGGTACCTGTAGCACAATTTACTTTGATATTAACAAAGTCTAAATAATATATAAGATCTTGTGAATTCTACTTTGTTAGTAATTTATAGATTATGCTTTATGACTAGGCTTATGAATTTGATAAAAATGGAGCATTGAACCTTTTATCCTTCATAGACCAAAGACATATAAATCGGTTCATGTGCTGGGTTTGGGCTCAGATTTTGCCAAAATTTGAATGGGTCTGGCCCAAATCCTTAGCCCAATATCTGGCCCGTTAATTGGTCCCAAGATATGTATTGGAAATAAGTGAAAGTGTTTTTCTTTTCTGTTTTTATATCAACCTAGGGGGTTTTCTATGATATGAATGTTTTTGTTTTCATTTATTTTTTAAATTGTTACATCAGCCAAAAAAATAAAAAATATGTTCTTGAACTCTGTTTTTTTTTTTTCAAAGGGAAAAATAAGTTGGTTTTGTTTCAAAAAACAATACATGTTTTTGGAACCAACAAAATATTATTTATAAGACAAAAACAGATGGTTTGATTTGTTTTCTTATGTTTTTGTTTTAAGAAGCAATCTGTTTTCAAACAAGATGGTTTGATTTGTTTTTGGAACCGACAACAAGAAAAAGAATTCAAATTCTAGAAGCTCTTATGAATAGTTTTCCTATTTGGCTCAGTTTGGAACCCCAAACATGGCCTTAGAAACTTAAACATGAGGGATCAAGATACCCAACTCTTTCCTCATTTCTCATAGCTACAGTACCTACATTAGAAACCAAAGCTTCAGCATCAGGCTAAACCCAACCCAAGTTATCTTGTAGAAAGCCCAAGCTCAAAGTTTCAATCTTAGGGATGAGAATGAGTTCACCCTCAAATTGCACCCCGAATTATGTTGCATTTAGTTCCATAGTCATTTTTCCATGAAACATTTAGGGTTGATAAATAGAAATGGGTGAGAAATATGGGTTGTCGGGTCACATAGGAAAGTCACATCAACTGAAAATGTATCGCTGTTTAGAGTTGAAACATCAAATTTGACATTTCAATATTAATAGCAATTTGTATTTATCAATCCAAAATGTTTCTTAATATGTGACATGAAAATTTATATTTCATACCAATTTCTATTGACCTGAAATTCCAAAGGTTTCATAAAGAAACAACCATGATACCAAACACAACCTGTTTATGACATAATCACATAACCCAAAATCTTCTGAAATGTTTATAACATACACCAAATCTATAGGTTATTTTGCTCATCAGAAATCTATACTACTTTAAAAAGTATGAATAGCCTCAAGAATATTTATGAAGTTTTCTAAGGACAAAACATACCCCTCTATATTTAAATTTATTGATAAAAAATGAGGACCAATAGGGTAGTTGGTTATTGATATTAAATGAGTTGAAAAGAGGTTCTTTTAAGATTTTTAATGCATTCAATTCTCTCTCATTAAATCCAATATTTAAGGTATTAATTTGCATTCACCTTCATTGAATCATATATTTAAGGCTTTTTTTTTGTTTTTTTCTCATCATTAAATTCTATAATTAAATCCATACATAATAAATTAGTAATTTCAATAACATAAAAACTTATACTTTTAATATCTACCTGGAAAAAAAGTGTTTTCATCCAGGTGGTGGTAAAACGTATACTTTTAAACCATTTGGATCAAATGGGCCAATCCACGTTGCCACAATTAAATAATAAAATTCAAAAAATATATAAATTAAAAAATGAGAATGTTTTTAACATCATATACTTGACATACTAAACAATAAATAAGTATGATAATCAATGTTTTAAAAACTAACCCAGAGGTCGACCCGCTTTTGCCTTCGGATCACAGGTCACCGGTTTGGCTATCAAGGTCAAACGAATCAAACTGCTCTACGTCAATACTATATATGTTTGTGTGTGTGTGTAACATTTATTTATGTTTTTTAATTCAGATTTTAAAAATGTACGAATAGCCTCACGAATATTTATGGAATTTTCTAAGGACGAAACTTACCCCTCTATATTTAAATTTATTGATAAAAAGTGAGGGCAAATAGGGTAGTTGGTTATTGATATTAAATGAGTTGAAAAGAGGTTATTTAAAGATTTTCAATGCATTCAATTCTCTCTCATTAAATCCAACATCTAAGGTATTAATTTGCATTCACCTTCATTGAATCATATATTTAAGATTTTTTTTTGTTTTTTTTCATCATTAAATTCTATAATTAAACCCATACATAATAAACTAATAATTTCAATAACGTAAAAACTTATACTTTTAATATCTACCTGGAAAAAAAATAGTGTTTTCATCTAGGTGGTGGTAAAACTTATGCTTTTAACCCATTTGGGTCAAATTGGCCAATCTATGTTGCCACAATTAAATAATAAAATTCAAAAATATATAAATTAAAAAAGGGAATATTTTTAACATCATATATTTGACATATTAAACAATAATAAGTATGATAAACAATGTTTTAAAAACCAACCTGGAGGTCGACCGCTTTTGCCTTTGGATCATAGGTCACCGGTTTGGCTATCAATATATGTATTATGTAACATTCATTTATGTTTTTTTAATTCAGATTTTAATTTTTTATTTACAAAAAATATTAAAATTATAATTTGGGCCAACAAAGGGATTTTTTCATGAAAATAGCAAGGCAAGGCATCTAAGGCCCTTGGGATGTATAGATCTTGAAAAGTTACTCAAAATGAAAAAAAAGATAACCCCAATTAGACATCGGAGTGCAATTTTATGTCTTTCAAAAATTTGCACATAATTAAGTGCACAACCTGCAACCTGGTTACTAGGTAGAATAAGGCAATGGTTGAACCACCCGGGTTAGACAATTTTTAACTGAAAGGGGGAGTTTCAACTGAACCAAAGGTAGGATCAAGGCCAAGTGACGGTTCAAACGGTTCAATTGGCCAGATTAACAACAGGTTGAAAACATTGATGATAAATAAAAAATATTTTTTTATTAATGATGGAAATGGAATGTAAAATTTAAAACCAATTGGAAGTAAAACTATTTTCCTATTATCTCTCATTAAATCGCATATATAAGGTATATTCTCTTATTAAATCCTATATTTAAGATATATTTTTCTCATTATTAAGTTCTACTAATTAACTCCACAACATTAATTTTAATAATATAAAAATAAATATTTGGAAAACAAAACCATTTTCTTCCCTCTCGGTGATAGGTAAGCAATTCAACCATTTGGGGTCAAATGTGTTAATAAATAATGCCATAATTAAATAATAAAATTAAAATATATAATACAAAAAAAAAGAATTGGTCACGTATAATGTATATTCATTATAAATGATGAAAATGGATTGCCAAAATTAAAATCAACCTAGAAATGAAATGATGTCATAGTCAAATAATAAAATTTTTGAAAAAAGAAAATATAAAGAATCACAAAAATAAATTTTGTACATAAGTTATAATGTTATATATTTATAATAAATACAATATTGGGTACATCTATAATATTATACATTTATTATATTGAACGAAAATAAATATTATACATACGATGTAATTTTATAAATAATGGAAATGTAATACAAAATTTAATGTCAACCTAGAAATCAAACTTTTTGTTGGGTCGTTGGTTAGTGGTTTAGGTCAAATAGATTAATTGATGATATGATAGTTAAATAATAAATATTTAAAAAGCAATAAAAATTATTTATTAATTATGTCAAAAGAATATATAAAAATTATATATTAATTATGTCAAATAAAAATTAAGCGTGATAAGTAAAAATTATTTATATAATGTAGATGAAATATATAATTTAAAACTAATCCGAAAGCAAAGCTATTTTCTTATCTAATTGATGGGTCAATGATCAAACTTTTCAAAGAAATTCATGATGTCATAATTGAATAATAAATATTTAAAAAAAGATTGAATACAAAAATAAAAATGTACAGAGTTTTGTCAAAGACATTTCATAGCATTTCTAATGTTATATAATCATCATATTAAATAAAAATTATTTTTGTTTAAGACAGAAGTGAAACACAAAATTTAATAATAATAATAATAATAATAATAATAATAATAATAATAATAATATTGTTATTATTATTATTATTATTATTATTATTATTATTGTAATTTAAAATTTCTGCACGTGCACATTTAGTACAAGTATTTAAGTTTGTCTATAGTCATATTATTACTTTTATTAATTTTTAATTTATATCTTAACTGTGATATATCTAAAATTCAATTAATTAATGTGAAAAAAATTCATACGTGTAGTGCACGTGCTTAATTACTAGTTAAAAAAATTATAGGTTTAAATTAGTTTATTTTCTTAGAAATATTTCACACTAAAAACTTTGGGTTTTGATTTCGGCCATCTCGTCCATCTCCAAGTATCTCCCCCACCATTTAGGGGTGTCAATTGGACCGGATTTTGTCCAGTCCAATCCGGTCTAATATGAGTCCTTTACAGATGGGATGGACTAGGTCGAATCCAAACCAATGAATACATTGGACCATTTGGGATCATTCCAATTCAATGTCTTGACCATTCAATCTATTCAAATTGGTTTTAGTTTAGATTAGTTCCAACCTGAACTTGGTCCATCGATATCTGTATTTTGTATCTTCTATCAATTGATTGGATATTGGTTCAATCCGACCCAATCCAATATAAATCCATTACAGATGAACCTGATCCTATAAATACTTGGAAGCATTAAGTTTGGATTGGTTCAACTAAATTTGTTCACTGTTGTTTTATTGATCCGTCCAATCTATCCAAATTGATTTTGTTTTAAATGATTCCATCCCAAAACCGGTCCATTGACACCCTACCCACCAACAAACAAAACTGAAATTGAATAAATTTTGATGAAATTAAAAACCATGTATGGGACAGAGTCCTTTTAGCTAGGTCCCCAGTTTAGACATTACAGTGTCTAGTCTAGTCGAGCCTCAATGAGTCTTTCCATTCTCTAATTGCTGAGTAACCAACTTGAATCTGGATTCATTTATTCCACACTAAGCCCAAGTGGAGTTATGGGTAGAATAGGCCTCAGTGTGGACATCATCTGCTCATATCTTTTAGTGTTGGTATCTGGTCCACCCAAAGTGGTCCCGCCCATTTATTTATCTCGTTCAGAGGAGGAAAATAAAAGGTCAGAGAAGGGAACATTGAAACTCTCCCCCCTCCCCCGCGGAAGGGAGATGGAATGGAACAAAGTTCTCTCACTCCGGGCTTTGTTCATTATACAGTTCAGACCGTCAAATTAAACCAAATTGAAATTTATAGTTTGGTTTGGTTCGGATATAAAAACGATTTTATTCGGTTTACTAAACTTTAGAAACTAAACTAAACCTAAACTATAAAAATACATTTTATTATATTAATGAAGGTTCAAAATATTGATATGCTGGTAGAGGCGTATTGTTAGTTTTTTTAGTTTTTTTCCTAAATTTGGTTCAGAGGGGCCGATTTAAGGTCCACCCCAAACCGGTCAAAACCCTGATACATTCTCTGTAAGGGTGTATCGGAAAGCTTTCGATACGATATGTATCGGCTGATGCATTTCGATACTTTGAACCTTGATATTAATATATAATATTTAATAAAATAAAGTTTGAATACTATATTTGATGATTAACGAATTGACCTTAGGGTCTTAAGAACTTATCGTTTTTACCAAATTTAATGCTGTCAACTAGTCGGATCTGGGTAGAATCGGAACTAAACCGACAAGAAATATCAAGGAACTGGAGCTGAATAAGACCCTATAAGGTCTGTAATTTTAGACCCAGAGTCGAACCAATCGGTCTCGGGACACTCAGGTCTGACCCATTGGATAGAAGCAATTGGTTTAAAGTGGAAAAAAACCGATAATAATCAAGACAGTAGATCAAGAACCTGAATCGATCAATCGATACCAAATCCTAGAACTAGAACCGGTCTAATTGGTTTGAGTCGATCAAATTAGACTTAACCCATTGACAGTCCTGTATAGACTCTGTCTTTTGGCTGTTTATAAGCTGGCTATACCGATTTTGGTCTGTTCCTGTTTGGTTCACCAAAGATCTAACCGCCAAAAGATGGAGTGCCAAAAAGATGCGAAAAGCCCACTTTGGGCTGATTTCGGGAAGTTTCAAATGAATCTTTCTGCGTCCTTGGCGTTTTATTTTTGTACGGAAAGATACGAAAATATGCATAGAAAGACATGCATCTGCCAAACATGCTTCAAATTTCTCAGATGTTCATGCAAAAGCTCAATGCGTATTTTACATGTAAGAACTACCTGAAAATCTTCCCAAAAAGATGCACCAAACAGGCCCTATATTGTTTGAGCTTTAATTGATTTAAACATAATTGAATGGCAAAAGCCATAATAATGTTTGGTTCAATTTAATTTGTTCTAAACCAAAATGTTTGGTTTGGTCTGATCCATTCTCAGACCGTATTTTATTGGTTTGGTCTAATATCTCCAAAGTCCAAACCATAGCGAAACGGCCAAGGAGCGTGTGTGAATGAAACTATGAAAGCTGTAATCGTCCAGAGAAAGAAAGAAGGTTGACCAGCGAAGGTGAGTTGGCGCTTGTAGTTGCCGCTCTTAATTGGGCAAGCTGGGGGCGTGACGTGAGACGGTCGTCATAAAAGTCAATAGTCCGGCTGGTGGGCCACGTCCCCACATCATACAATATGCCACGTGTAAGGTGGTGAGAGGGCGAAGTAGGTCAGTTGGCCGCGGCGGGAAGGAGAGTAATAATGAGGCGTGTGTGCTTTGTCTGGGGGTGTGGGTCCCACGCCCTTCGGACCTTTATCCCATACACCACCCCGTACACAAAAGATTCCGCTACAGATGGGAGGGAGGCTTCAGGCTTCCCTAAACCTAAATTCACAATTTCCGCCGTTAATCGACCTTCCGTCATCGTTAACTTTTACCATTTTGTTTTCTTTTTAACATAACAGTTTTATTTATTTTATTAATGTTAATATATTACCAGCCTTCCTTTTAATTGTTCGGCTTCGCTCGGCTGGGCTGGGCTCGGTTTAAGCCTCGGCAGAAAAGACAAAAGCTCGAATTCCCTGTAGACAAAGCATACGTTAACGTTCGGTATTCTCAAATTTCAACGCGTCGGAGCGTCCTCCCCTCCCCTCCCCGGTTTTTTTCCTTTTTTACTTTTGCTTTTTATTTATTAATCTACCTTATATATAAGAGTCATAAAGTTTCTCCGTGGAAATCCTAGACGCCCATGCAAAATGACTAAATTGCCCTTATTCAAGTGGAGTGTCATGCGATGAATGCTGATTGTGAATTTGTGATCGAGCTGGTTCAAATAATTTATAATTGGTAAGTGGTATACACGTTTCTAGATTTCAGATCCTCATTAAATGGTCTAGATTTCATCAACATGAATGAGGTGGGCCCACAAACAGCGAAAATATCGAGTTCCCCTTGTAGGTCGTTGGGGGGGGAGGGGTGTCATAACTCATAAGGCCCAAGTGCCCAATCCTCTCTTCTCTCTCCTGTGAAGGACATGTGCCTCTGTACTAGGTTTTGGGCTACAGACCTAAACGGCTAGGGCAAGGGCTAGAGCTAGACCTACAAAATAGGTCACATCAGTCCTAACTCGAAAACAAACATTTTGGCACAAAATGTGAGGACATTTTGGTCATTACATGGGGCAAAAAAAAAAGTACTCAGTTCCCGTCCCCCAAACAAAGAAGTGCATTGTCTCTTTGATCAAGTAAATTGTACTCTTTGTATCCTTTTCGGGGTGTCTGTCTGTAAAATCATCTCATCAATTCAAATGGTTATCTTTCCTTCTTCTTCTTTTTTTTATTCTTTGAGAAATGGGGGAATGTGGAATGTGAATGCGTTACTGTAACTCTGGAGTCTGGACTCGGGCAGCAGCAGCAGAGAAGAGAGTCGACTGAAGACGAAAGTGTGTTGTGTTCAAACAAAAGTGGAAAAGAAGCTTAAAAGCAATAAATGTTCATAATGGTGGAGGCTCTACACTAGGTTTTTTTACTCCTTATCTGTGTGTTCACAGTGTTCGGACCCTTGATTTGTTTCAACACACAACGATGTAGTGGGTGGTGAGTGAGCCCCAATCAATTTTGGGCAACTGATTCGAGTAGTAATTTTATAGAGCAAAAAGAAAAATAAAAAGAAAATATTACGGAGGGCCCAGCCAGGTTCGAACCGGCGACCTCTTGATCTGCAGTCAAATGCTCTACCACTGAGCTATGGACCCTTTGTTGATAAAGGCTTTCCTTGTTTTTGGTAATCTGGAATTCTTAGTTGTTTTTCGTTTTCTATTTTTCAATCCCAAACTTTACATTGGGCTCAGATCTGATACATATAAACTGTTTTTACATCTTTATCCATGACATATTACAGCTGTACATTAAGAATATCTCTCTTGTCATTCATTGGAAGATGCTATGAATATATAGTAGTGGTGTTCCGTGGATAAGGATGTAGGAACAATTTGTAAATAGCAGATTCGGAGTGGGCATTTGTTGATATACCATAAAAAAAACTAAAAAAAAAACATAAAAGTTTTACCTTTCAAAAAAAAAAGGAAAAATTTATGATGTCAGAAAGATATAATACTTGAAGGGTTTTGACTGATCAAAACCTACCCGTGTATTTTGATGAATTCCACCTAATTGGTTAATACATCTATGATACTTGTTGATTGATCACAAATTTTTCAGATATGATGTTTTTGTGATATCATAATCAAAGTCCAAAAGGGAAAATATATATAACGGAAGATGATGATTATATTATAAAATATTGCAATAATATTGATTTGATAATTTCATAAACTAAAAATTAAAACTAGGAAATTGTAATACTAGGGATATCATCACGAATTCAACACCGACTTATTCCAGAAGACTTTCCATATGAACGAAAAATAAAATAAATAGATGGATACTCACTTTTGTAAAATAGCGAATATCTCTCATTGTATAATATCATTTTGGTTTTATTATTTTCTCTTCTTTACATACAAGCATGACATGATAAATAGATGGATGATGAATATTAACATGTATTCATCTTAGTTATGAGGAAAAAAAGAAAGAAAAAATACACTTCTTAGGCTCTGGTTGGGTGGGTAAAACTTTGAATGAACTATTTTCACTGAGCCACTCTAAACAAATTACTAAAAAATGCTTTCCGAATTTTTATCGCACTTACTTTTGATAGTAGGATAGAAATAGGGCTGCAACTTGTCAGGTTGAGCATTTGGTAAAAGTTGAATGGGCTCAGCCCGAGGGTCCAAACCCGATGCTGTGTAAATTTCATCAAATTAGGTATCCGACATGCATCCCTAGACAAGAAACTGTGGTGAAATACCCATTTAACAATGGGTTTCCTTTTTAAACGCAGCCTTAATCGGTGTTTGAAATCGGTGTAAATCAAAAATGATGTAAAAGTTCATACATGTTCGATTTTGTCGACATTTGGTAGAGTGTGTAATCATGATTGGCGTAAAACTCCACTTTGGTTCAGTTTTGCATGTGTTTGGTTGGTGTAGAGTTTTACGTCGTGAATCGATGTAAAACCTCATTAAACGTAAAGTTATACATCAATTTTTATCGATGTAAAACCTCATCAAACGTAAAGTTATACATCGATTTTTGTCGATGTTAAACTTTACACTGATCACATCACACTTTTCAAAAGTTCAACGGTCACTTCTTCACGGTTCAGTCTAAAATGATGACGTTTTACACCAATTCCAAAACCATGGCAGTGCAAATGACTTGAGTGTAAATATTGACCTATTTTTGTTTCAAAGTTTAGCTTATTTTGTTTGATTGTAGTACAAATGAAGTAAGGTTCCATTTGGCGTGTCTTTTCACATGGTCTATTGGCTATTTACAAGCTTGTGACAGACTGTGATTTGGTCTTTTCCCATTTGGTTTGCTACAGATCTAGCCACAAAAAGCCGATACGTTAAAAAGATGCGAAAAGCCAAATTGGGCGATTTTTGGAGAGCTCCAAATGGAGCTTGTGTTTCTTTTTCTATTCATCTTTGCGTGGAAAGACATGCCTTAACCAAATGGGCTTCAGGCTGCTCAAATCTTAGTGCAAAAACTCAATGTGTCTTTTGATTGTCAGAGCTATTAGAAGATCTTCCGAGAAAGACTTACCAAACGACCCCTAAATTAATACATGAAACAGAATAAAGTAAAATCCAAAACAAAAATAAACAAGAATTTGCATTTTTTACATTTGCACTCCAATGCATTTGAACTAGTGCAAATAAATTTGCATTACAACCAAACACGGCCTTAATCTCTTACAATATGTATAATGTATAATAAGGGTGTCAATGGACAGATTTTGGATTGGACCCCGTCTAAACCAAAATCAATTTGAACAGACCAACAAGACATATTGAATTTATATTCAATATCTGATCTATTGATAGAAGATAAGAAAATATGTGTTAATGGACCAAGTCTGAGTTGGAACCAATCTAAATTAAAACAAATTTGAATAGATTTAATCGGTCCAAAATATTCATTAGATTGAATTGAACCTGATCCACTTACAATGGAATCACATTTTGCTGGATCGGATTGGACGAAATTCAGTCCAATTGACACCCTAAGTCATTGTATAGTATGTAATAGCGAAAAAAAACAAAAAAAGAAAATGTTAATTGTCATTGATGCAAGGTGTATGATGGTCAGAGTCATCCAAGTCGAAGAGCACAAAATGCAAGGGGGGGGGGGGGGGGGGGGAACGCGGCTTTTATCATGTATGGGAATGAAGATTTGGTGTGGATTTTTAATTAATTTTATGTTATCTATATTTTTGCTTTGTTTGGTTAAATATATAATTTATATTTTCGAGGGAGTGTGCGCCCGACCCAACATGGATCCATGTGATCTCTAAAGTCTAAACTATACTTACTCGGTCCTTGTGCTTTCAAAGTAAGAATTTCCTTTTCTTCTCTTTCTCTCTCTAGTTTCAAGAAGAGGAATAATTCACTCAGTTTGACTTCTTAGCATTACTTTATAAAAATTTTAAACAAATATCGTTTCATTATTATGTGCAGCTTTGTGTGAGAATCAGGTTACTTGCTTCTTTTTTTTTTTTTTTTTTGGGCTTCAGAATACTATAAGAAACTATGGCTTTTTTATGTTGATGATGGAGGCATGAAGTGAAGGGACTTTGTTTGTAATACATGTAAATACTTAAAAAATCATTTTTTTTTTATCAAGAAAAATAGTTCTTAAAATAAGGAATGTCAAATGCAGTCTTAATCCTTAAAAACCATCATTGAAACAAGACATGAAAAGGCCACCGCTTCTCGGTTTTTATGATACATATATACATATACACATATAATCATAGATTAAGAGGGTGTTCGAGAATATAGTTGGTCTTATTCTTGAAAACAAAAACAATTTCTACATGAGCAAAAACAATACACTTTTGCTAAAGTGACAATTGATTTTGTTTTCAAGAACAAAACCAACCATGTTGATGTTGATGGACATTGAATATGATTGATAAACAACTCACATTTTCTAAATCCAGTTATGGTAAAATAGATATCAAAATTAACTTAAATAAATTGAATTCCAATTCAAACTAATCAGATTAAACCCAACCTATTTGTAACCCTATCTTAGAATATAATTCAATCCTGATTTGATGGTGGATTGCTGATAGTGAAATTAAAACTTCAATCAAAGACTTGGAGGGTGCAAGCTGAGTTTCAGGAATTTGGGGTCCCAGCTGTCTCCCTGAGGGTTTTAGGGGATATCCGAAAGAGCTTCATACACATAGGTCCCACGTGGTTCACAAGGTCTGAAGTTAACTCTGAATTTGCAGGAGAAGGAAATCCAATCAGACCCAACTCAAATTCTAAGCAAAGTATAAATGAAGTAAAAGCCAATCATGTGAAGTAAAAGTAACCCCCAAAAATCCAGAACAAGAGCCAAGAGCCAAAAAGCCAAAACAGCTACAGTCAAAAGCCAATAGCTAGAGACAAGGTGACACCCACCTGCGTATTTAACATTTCATCTCAACATACATCTCCAATCTCCATCTCCATCTCCTGCGTGGTGAATTAAATGCAGAGCTGCAGTAAAAACGTCCAAAGAGTTGCAGAGTTCTTCATTCATCTCTTCACCAAAAAGCTTTAATTAGTACACGAGTGGAGAGGAATCCGTCAAGAGTTTAGTTATAGACCTCAACAACAAAAACAAGTTTCTCCCTCGTCTGTGTCAACGTACAAGCCAACAAAGAACGGGAATTATGCCACCAGCCCACTACTTGTTTGTCAATATACATCACATAGCGCAAATCAAAGCTCTTTGTGAATCCCACTTTTTAATTCTAAATAAATATAAAAATTCCTTTTTATACTTTGTTTTTTGCTTATTATTTAATTAACTATTTTCCTCCATTTTTTTTTATAATTCTGTGAAGACAAGTTGGTCACGCGCTCAAACTCAAACGTGTAAACTTCAAGGTACTTCCTTGTCCTAAGTAGGACCATTTGTTTATTTGATAGTGTGAAAGGTAATAAATTACAAAGGGCCACCTTATTCTTAGGGGCTTGTGATACTTAGCCTCTCAGAATTTTGTTTTGTAAAAATGACCCTCTGAACTTTTGGAATCCAGAACTTCGCCCCTGCTTTTAACATTCTGTTGGTTAATATCATCGAATATTCCTTTAAATATTTCTAAAATCCTATATTACCCTTATTTAATTCGACCATCCTGTACATTTAATTTAATTTTTATAAAATTCTAATCTAGATATTCTCTGAACTTTCTTTCAATAAAATTCATCTCTAGAACGCCTTGAGAACGATTGGTGGTTTAGAATGGTTGTTTTCATTATTTTGATATGAGAAAAATCTATGGTGATGAAAAGATATATTATTAAAAGAGATTTGATCAATCAAAGCCCACCTGTGAATTTTAATAAATACCATCTGATTGGTTAACATGTGTATGATACTGATGGTATTATAATGGAACCCTTTAGTTTTAATATCTGCTATTAGCCCATAAAATCTTAAACAGACAATTTAGTAATTTATTTTATTTTATTTTTCACCATTAGCCCCGTTAATGGACCAAGGGCAAAGTGCTGGGATCCAAAAATTCATGAGGGAGGGGGCTTAATTTGTTGTAAAATAAAGTTCGGGGGGTTAAGTATTAGTACCTCTTAAGTACCGGGTAGTTACCTGTAATTTATCTTAAATTTTATTCTTATATTTATCTCATCATCATTCTTAGCTCACACCTCGTATTATATACTGCACATGGATCAGCTATCAAGAATCGAGATGTGAAATATATTATTAATTCTTGGTCAAGATTGATTAGACGATATGTGGTGGTCACTGGAGTCACCACTTATTTATCTCTTGATCTCCTCTCAGTACACCACACTACCACTATTATACCGAAAAAGAAGGAAGTTGTCTTCAATTCTCAGTAGATTTTGGCCACTATATTCATTCATGTCGGGCCCTGCCCATCCAACCTAAAATCTGTCCCCATGGACCCACGAATTTGGATAAATGAATATGATATAACATCTCGGGGTTTGGTTCACGAAGCAATATTATTCTTAATTAATCATCACTATTACATATTAATGATTAATAAGGGAAATAATACAACTTTTCCTCTTTCTTCTTTTACAAGATTTTTAAAACTGAGTCGAACTACAAACCAATCAGGTCCGATTTTCAGATCGAACGGTTTGATCGTTCGAATCGAGCAGGCAGCCCGTTTTGATAAAAAATAAAAAACAATTAAATTGTTAAACGGTTCGAACAACTTAACCGCCCGAATCAACGGTTTATTGACTAAATCAACAATTTTTGGAGAAATGATGATTTTTGGGTAAAAGAGGGGAATGAGGGGTGATCATTCACAAGCCTTACCAATCAACCAGTAACCAAGCAGTTTGATATTCATCAAAATTCTCATAAGATAAACCTTTTTGGCATAATAGATTTATCCCCTAATACATATTATATATAATATAACATATTATACATTATTTAATATTTTTATACACATGTCAGGCCCGGAACCCGGGTCAGCCAGCCCCGGGCCACAGCTATATAGTCTTTATCACAGCTGCTAAACCTGGCCCGGCCCATGATCACTCCTACATATAAAGCCAGTGAAATGATAAAGGGGCGTTCTCCAATGTGAAATGTTTTTCTTCTGTGACTTGTGAGTTCCAAAATAAAAACAAAATCAGCAAAACAAATTTGTTCTTAGAGCAAAAAATGCAGAAAAGCCATTATTTTGATGGTTATACATTTATTCTTTGTTTTCAAAACTGAAACCTGATTTGAAAACATGCTTTCCTCTGGTTGTTTAATATCATGGTCCACAATCATTCGACTTATACACTACAATTTTTGTTTTTGTTTGAAAATGGTTTCAAAACATGTATTTTTTTTAAACAAAAGCAACTTAATTACTTTTTATTTTTCAAAACAAAACTTGTTTTTGTTTTTTGCTGATGTGTCAATTTCAAAAAAAAAAAAAAACATTGAGGTAATAAGCTATAAAACAATAATCAAATGGCGAGTTGGGAACATGCTTCTCTTTTGAAATTGCAACTTGGTTAATTTATTTATGAAAAATAGTAGATCTCAAAATGAAAAAGCATTTTTCCCTTGAAATCATTTTCCACGTGTTCGTCTGCCTTGTAAAATGATTGTAAACTAAATGCTTTTCTCTGAACATAATTTCCTTTTTTTCCCTGTCTTCTTCCCCTTTTTTTCATGGATGACTTGAGCTCAAATTCTCTTTTCTATCATTTTCTGCTCTTTCAATTGGTGTGTTAGGATTTAGGAAGCTGTGTGAAGCACAGTTCCTAAGGGCAAGCCCAAGACTTGAACTACTGATTCAACCAACAACTAATCTAGCTACTGAATTAATCCCATCAAATTGCTAAGAATGGATAGTTTGTTCTTCTGGGTAAAATTAAGATTAACAAGTGTGGAATAGAAGAAATTGAGAAACAGTTCCAACTGATAATGATGATTCCATGCTTCCTCAAATAACCGTACTCTGTTTAAAGTTTAAACCAAGATCTTCCTTTAATTTATTCTCCTTTGTTCAAAGTAGAATAATTAATAAAAAGAAAGAAAAAAAACTGGGGTGTCCCTGGAATCCAACCAGCAATCAAGCATCACAGATCCACCGACACGTGAAGCAAGGTTGCTACTTGATTCGAGAGATGGACAAAGAATGAAAGCAAGCAAGCAAAAAAAGGAAAAGGGGATCAGTGAGAACAGCTTACAAACAGCTTTTGTTCGCTTCTTTGGGGCTCCCCCCCAGTAATATGTCTCGTAGACAACTTCAAAGCACCTCAAAAGTTCAGGACGATCTTTATCGTATTGTACAATTCAATCTGTAATCCTTGTTATTTTATTGTTTTCTCCTTTCCCTCTTTCCCACTGGGTCAATCCACCCATCTGTCTTACTGCGACTGAAACGTGCTCCTTTCGTCCTTTTTTTATCTTCTACTTTAACGCCTCCTCTCTGCAACAACGTAAAAAACAGAACTACTGGGTAGGGTGGTTTTGAATGCTTGATAAAAGAAAATTACAGATTTACAGTCTCTCTCTCTCTCTCTCTCTCTCTCTCTCTCTCTCTTAGCAGAACAGAACAGAACAGGCCTCACTGAAAATGCCTGCTAACACTGCCCTCATTCCTTTTTCCTCTCTTTTTTAAACTGAAGAAGCTGGCCGTCCTAGTTTTAAGTTTTTACTCCATTTTTTCTGCCACCCACCACCGGTGACGGTGGTGGTGGTGGTGGAAAGTTCCGGGTATTTGTATTGGTTTAAGCTAAGCATGACTGCATGAGCCATGCACAAGTGGACTGAGAGAGTGAACAGTTGGCAATCAAAGGGGTCCACGTGGCAAAACAGATGGGGTCGTGCATATGAAGAGACAAAATTTTCTATTTTGCATAGTATTCTGATTGAACAGCGACTGACATGATGGCAGTTTTTAAACACTGAGAATCGAAATTCACGAAGTCAAATGTAACCCCTCTTGTGTTACTTAACACTTGACACCTCTCAGGCTCTCACATGGTTCCCTTGTTGCTTCATCAACCCAAAAAGACAAAAGACACGAAGACCTTTCACGTTACAAAGCAGCGCAGAGGGTGAAAGGAAAGCCCAATTCCTCGTTCTGAGGGTAGGTTTGGCGTTCGCCCCAGAATAATACGTACTACATGCTAGCCCCTCGACGAGTAGGGCTTGGCACTTCCGCCATTTTCTCATCCCCAAGGCACATGCACGGAGAAGATACGCGGCTAAAATTTTGGATTCGAACTGTTTGACGAATGGCCACAACGAATGTCACAACTGAAAAACTCGAACCCCAGTAACAGTATGCAAAATACAAATTGTTTCACGGACGAACAGGCTGTTATGTCACACATGATCCTTCCTCTTTCCTCTCCCTGGTCAATTATCGATGACCACAGCATGAATGTAACAGACGTCCACCAAACTAGTGTCAAGTCACTCAAAAGTCTCTTCTCTTCTGCTTCCAGTCAAATCCAGCTAACAGATTCAAAGCAGAAGATCCAGATTTTCTTTTTGGCTTGCCCTTTTAAAGTGGGTCCCCCTTAATCCATGCAACCTAACAACCCCACGTATGTTATTGTGCTTAATTATGGGCTGTTTGGCAAGTATTTCTAAGTGGATCTTTCAACATTCCGGTAGATGAGAATTGAGAAGACGCTGGACTTTTGGGGTCAGGGGAGGCTATTTTAGCATGGAGAGATCAAGAGTTTCATTTTAAGCAAGGTTTTTAAAACTGGACCGGATAGGGAATCATTTTGAGTCTCGTTTTTGGGTCAAACGGTCCAACCATCCGGCCATTAAAAAATAAAAAATGGTCAAAACCATTGTCTAGATCAACAGTTTGATGATTTGACCACCCGGGTCAACAGTTTTCTAATCAAATCAATTATTTTAGGCCAAAAGTGGTTTTGAGGTGAAATGAAACCAGTCCGGTCAGATGATCCGTTTCCAGTTTTTCCAGTTTGGTCCAGTTTTAAAAACATTGGTTTTAAGCTTCCAAATTTTTGGCTTTCACGATCTTTTTCTGCACGCTCATCCTCAAGTCTTTCGGTCTATGCAATACCAAACTATAAATGACAAGAGGCAGGTTATGGGTGGGAAAAATACTCCCCACTCCTTACGACGACTTTGAAATAAATCCCAAATCCTCAATCCCGGATAGAGATGGATTCCCGTCAGAGACTTGAATCCTCAAAATTCTTAAATTAAAAGAAAATAGATTTACTTAAAATAAACATTTTTTTAATATAAAACCTCTTAAGTATATCTTGATATATAATTTAAATAATATAAATAGTATTATATACATATATATTTAATATATAAATATATGTTTAATACATATAATCGGGATTAGGGCAAGCAAGAATTCACTCCTCATCCCCATCCCATCCGCACTTATCCCCACCAAGGCAATTTCCATCCCTAACCCTTGGTAGAGGGGTCGAGTATCCAATGGGGGTGGGAAAATTACCATGCTTATACGTTATATCAAATAGGAAAAGACCAATGTTTTCAACCTGCATTGACCCGATTGGTCGAACCATCACCCGGTCAGAATTCCGAGTTTGTTCAATCAAGACCTGTTAGATGATAAAAAATCATTGACTTGGTCAAGAACCATTCGACCCGGTCGGTTTGACCCGATGACTAGGTCACGGGTTGCACACTCAATGCATGCAAAACTTTTGGAAGCCATAAGTTTGCGCACTTCAATGTTCGATTGGGATGATTTTTTTTTTTTGGAAACTTTTCGAGATCTATGCATCCCAAGGGCCAAAGGTGCCTTACCCCACTATTTTCGCAAAAAAAAAAAGAAACTTTTTGACCTCAAATTGCAATTTTTAATATTTTTATAAATAAAAAATTTAAAACTAAATTAAAAACATATATTAAATATATTATTTACATATAACATATCTAAAACATATTTATACATTACTAATATATATATATATATATAGCCTGGTCTGAACTGTTCGACCCCACTGGTCGAACCGATGACCTACGACCCATAGCCAAAAACGGTTTGGCCTATGGGTTGGTTTTTAAAACATGGGAAAATACCCTTTTTTTGTGTTAACATGCCAAACGCCCCCTTAACTTTATCCCATATCAACAACTCAAAATTTGTTATTTATTTGACCATGATAGTGTACGTAGTACCATTCACCAGTACTATGTAGGAGAGAAATCTAGTGAACACAATGGCAGAATCCCAAGGCCCACATTAAAGAAAAAGGAAAACTTCACCGATGCAACGGGGTCCACTCGTATTGGGGCCTTGGGGGCCTCCTTTGGTTTGTATACTCTGAAGATTTGACTTTGTTTTTTTAGAAGGTGGACTGGTGGGCCCAGCCATTCATTTCCCGCAGATCAAGGGCAATTTGGTCAATTTAAATGGTGGGAACCTCGAGTCGGGAGCCGGTCGATGTGCACGATTACAACGCTGCGTAGGATAGTAGGGGGTAGGGGGTTTTTAGCTTTCGCGCGCTCCCATGGATGGTGGGCGATTTCTTTTTAATTCTCTTTCTCCAATCTTCTTCCCATATTTCGATGGTGTGGGTGTGTGCACTACGCCTCCTTCTGTTTTGCTTTTTTTATTGTTTTTTTTTAATTAAATTCTTTCTTTTTTCTAAAATTATTAACGGCGTTTGTCCCCCTCCGTTAGAGGAGATGCCGCCTTGCGCATTTTGCTATTGAGCAGTGGGCCCCGGTCACATGGAGCATCTACTGAGAAGATGAGAAGACCAAACAAGGAAACCAGTGGGGCCTACGTTTTCATTTCCTCTCGGCCTCCGCACACATTTGGATCTTTGTGGGGGATCCTTTAATTTACCAAAAGCCCCTCATCTCCTATGGATTTACATCCACGACCCCGGAGGCGGAAAGGCGGAAAGTAGTTTTAGAATTTAGACAAGTCCGGTCGGGTCGGTTCGGTTCGGATGCCCATCGATCACAGTTGGGTGGGGTCCAGAGGGCGCCATATAAGGGATTAAGGGGGGGTCGATCCCATATTCCCATCCCAGACCGGCAGACCCCATTTTGCTTGCAAAGGCCAGGGTGCTCAAGTAAAGGAAAATATGCCGGAAAAGAGTAACATCTGTCATCATTGAACGAGTAAAGAGGTGGGGCCAATTGGTATTTTGGGTTCAATCTCGGTCAAATTAAGAGGCCGAAGAAGAATGAAAAGAAAGAAAAGAAACTCTGTCATCAGCTTCATGATTCAATGCTCTACCACTTTTCTTTCTTTCTCTCTCTCTCTCATGTTTGCTGCATGCTTAAAGCTCAATTCTGGAGACCACTTTAGCTCAAATTCCCAGGATTTCCTCCTCAAAGTCGGCTTACAATTATATGCCAAAACAGTAATTAACTCATTATCACAGTCAATAACACACAAAGCAATATTAGATAATAAATACCCCTTCACCTTCACTGACCTCACGGTATCAAAGTTTATTTGACCAAGTGGCCGGGGTTGAATCTCTTACCCCATTATAATTAATTAAGGCTCTATTTTGTTTATCTTATTTAATGGAGGTAAGTTGGTGTAAAAGTAAATTGATTAGGATCCCTAGTCACTATATTAAGTTTTATGATAATTGAATATATTAGAGAACAGCACTATTTATTCAAGCAAATTTTATTTAGAAAGCACTCATCTATTCTCTTCTTTTGTGTGATGGAGTGAGTTTGAGAATAAATACCCATTTAGGAACATCACCTAACAATCGCATTATGTGAATTAAAGACTAACCAAATATAACCGTTGAGTGTTAACACCACCCTCTCTAGTCTCTTCTCTAGGCAATGGCGCTGCACATGTGGCCAGACACATACAAACTCTCAAAGTACACTTACTCGGGAGCTACCAACATTAAATGATACCCAAAGGCCTCAGAAAAAAAGCCAGCATCAAAGCAATTCATACCCTCAAGTCTGAACTCAACCATCTTTCCTTTTAAATCCCTAAAATCAAATATGTAAGCAACCAAATATGAGATGGATCATCATGGATGTACTACTACTACTACCCCTACAGTACCTCTTTACTAGTTACTACTTACTACTACCTCGTGGGCTGTTCTCTCATCTCGGACCTTGGACCTGGATCTGGATACTCTCATTCTCTTTTTGTGTTGAGTTAAATGGGGGAGAGAGAGAGAATCTGATACCAAACTTCATCAAGGCCTAATAAGCCCTCCTCTTTCTATTTCCAGCATGGTCACTGCCGGCTCCACTCTCGCATCATTGGACGCGTGGCTCTGGCTCAGCAGCATCACTTCACTTGCCCCACGCTGCACGAAACTAATCTGAGCTTAACTGGGCACGTGACTGGCAAACAATGTTGATGTTGGGACTTGGGAGTATGGGGGTCCCACTCCCACACCCCCCCTAGCCGTCCGATTGAATAGAGATAGATGGCTTTGATTGCCCACATCATGGTCTGTGTGTTTGTGGCTTTGTGCGTCTGAGTGTGAGAAACAGAAACCCTAAAAATATCCATCTCATCGGTTAAGGGGTCGTTTGCTTTGCTTTGATTTAGGACATATTCTAGCGTTACCAACTTGGATTCTAGTGAAGAGTGTTTAGGTTTGGCAATTACCAAACAAGGAAAAAGGAACAAACCTCTACACTATTTATTTATTTGCCACATGCTACAGGCCTAGCAGCCTACTACTGGCTACAGCCTACGGTTACAGCTACAGGGACTCTGAATAATAGAGCTGATATGGTCAAATAAAATATGAGGCCCATCCATTAATTTAACAATCTGTGGATGTGGGCCATCATCCATATCACCAAACGCCACAATTTAGGTGGGTGGGCCCGACGCTAGAGGCCCAAACATATAAACTAACAAACTTCACGGAATGATGGAACTCATACTCATCGTCTCAGCCCCACCCCCATCACACACTTCACTATATATCTAATCCATCTACCAATCAACCCCACATAGCATATAGTCTGAGTCTCTCATGGAGAATGCAGGACATGCGCTTTCACAGTTATCATTTACTTCCATCTGCACCAAACAAACATTGACAGAATAGCTAAAAGCCTAAATTTGCAGAGAGATAGAGAGTGAGAGAAGAAAGAAATAGAAAATATTGAATGAAGAGATTAGAGAAGTTCAATTGCAAAGGATAGGCTTTCTGCCCATCGTCATTCTTCTTATTTTTTTTTCCAACTTATAAACACTTATAAACACATCACATAAGAAACTACAAGTCTACAACCACCATCAGTCCTCCCTGCATCTTCCGTCTTATAGAGTCATAAGAAGCTTTTCCTCCCCCAAATCACTCCAGTCTCCTGAGCTGAGATCTCTGCAAGTCTGAAATCTGAATACTCCTACATCTATATATCTATATATAGAGAGACCTATATACTATCATAACCGAAAACCTAACTTCAACCTAAGAAGGAAGAAGATATTAATAATGTAAAGAAAATTAGAACTGAAATTGACCCATTTCTTTATGTGTATTAAGCATCAGACCTTCTCTAGTCTTTTACTATATGGTTGAAGATGAAGAAGAAGAAGAAGCAAGCACCACCACCACAGTAGGCTCTCAACAAACAAAAACAAAACAGAACTAAACACCCCGGCGGCCCGGCCGGGGTGCAATTCACATGACATTGCAACTGCTGGTGTTCTCGTCGCTGAAGAAGTGAGTGTAGGGGTCAGCGGCCGGCGGCGGAGGATAGTAAGCAACTGCCGGTGGGGGCCTGGCGTACATCATGGGATGGAATCTTTCGTTCCCATTTGCACGTTGCTGATTCATCATCATTGCTGCCAAGTACTGCTGTTGTTGGTATGGGTTCCCGGGGAGCATCTGGGGTCCCGCCCCTTGGAAGTATCCGCCACCACCGGCATTCATTGCTGCCGCCGGTAGGCCTTGAACTGCCGGAATGTTACCCATCTGGTGGCCCATGGGCATATGTCCCATTTGACCCATATTCCCACCACCAACGCGAGTAACATCAATGTCATGGAAGCCATGATGCATGTTGTTCATTACTTGGACGCCCTCGTTCTTCCCTCCGCCCTTCTTGGCCCCGGCAGGGTTGTTATTACTATTCCCACCACCACCACCGCCACCATTGCCATTATTGCCGGCCTTGTTGTTTCCGAAACCGCCATGGTTACCATTTTTAGCATCTTGTGGAGGCGCACAACCATTTTTACCTCCACTCTTAGCAGCTCCACCAACTTGATGATTTTGATTTCCTCCATTGTTGGGATTGTTGTTTCCACCAACGCCTCCCTTCTTCCCCCCATTTCCATTCTTCCCGTCATTGTTTCCTCCGGCACCCTTTCCTTGTTGTTGTACATTAACGTCCCCACCACCACCTTTCTTGCCGTTGCCGCAACCACCATTAACACCTCCGCCTCCTCCCTTCTTATCATTCATGGCTTGGGGATTCATCAGGTGTGGTGGACAAGCCATCATTCCATTTCCTGTCATCATCCCATTGACCCCATGTGGCCCAAGGCCATTACCCATCATGGGTTTCTTGTTCGGAGGATGATTTAAATCATCAAAATCATCATCGAACTCGTCATCATCAAAATCATCGTCGTCGAAATCATCAAACTCATCATCATCACTAAAGTCGTCATCCTCAGGTAGGTTGAACTTCACAGATTTCTGGTCCTTCAAGGGCATCTTTAGGTCTTTGAACTGGGGGGGCAGCTTCAGATCATTCAACCCTTTCATCTGGAGCTGGTTCTGTAACTGTGGTGGTTGCTGGCCACCCTTTTGCTGCTCCTTTCCGCCCTTCTGGTTCTTGTTATCTTTCCCACCTTTACCATTCTCAATCTGCATGTGTTTGAACTGAATGTTGAGATGGTTCTGGTTATTGCTGGGAGCCTTTGGAGCCCCCCAGAGCTCTGCATGCTTCCCTGATTTCGCAAGCTTCTTTATCAGCGTTGCTGGGTCAACATTACCCGAAACTGTTACCTTCCCCTGCTCAGAGTCTATAGTGGTAGTGTATACCCCTGACCAGGAAAAAGGAAAACGAACAGAAAATCAACAAAAATGGCTTAAAATACCAACAAATTCCAGTTAACCCACTTGAGAAATTATAATGCTGGGAAAATAAAATGTTTCTACACAAAAACCAGTATTTTTTTTTTTTTGTAAAAGAAAAAAGTTTCCGGAAATGAAAATATACCATCAATTTTCTGCAACAGTTTCTTCACCTTCCGCTTACATCCATCACAGTGAATGTTCACTTTGAGAACACAAGTCTGCAAGGACAAGTAACCCAGGCACAGAGAAACCGAGAGAGCAAAAAGAATATCAGGGACAAATTTCGATTTGCAAATGGAAGAAGATAAATCGCAAAGAGATGAAAGAAAGCAGAAACAACACAAGGAAAAGGACACCTGGATCTTGAGCTTAAGACAAGCAAAGCCTAGTAAAAAGAAGAAAGAAAGAAGAGGAAATGGCGTACCTGAATCTTCAAGAACTCTTCTTTACTCATCCCTTGCATTCAAAAGAAACTAGAAAATTATACACAATGGGAAACGAAAGAAAGCTGATGGATCTCAGTAACCAAATAGCTGAAAAAGAGGAGATAAATTATACAAAACCCAGATAGTTTTTTTCCCCAGCTATCCTCTTCTGGGAGTTTTTCCAACCAAACACAGGGAACAAGAGAAAACAAATTGTTTCTGAGCACAGGAGAAGAAAGACAACAATGTTCAATCTTAAATGGAGAGAGAGAGAGAGAGAGAGAGAGTTCAGAGGAGGTCGGTGAACATTAAACAGCTTCTCATTCCTGCCTTCCTCTATTTCAGGGCTGTGTTTGGCTCTGAGAGAGAAGAAAGAGAGAGCTCTAGCCTCCCCTCTCTTTTGCCTTTATTTATTGATTGTTTAATTTTTAACTTTTCTTCGTTTCCTTTACCTGGTTTTTCACTTCAATCGGCTCAGGTCGACGACATCGACTAGGCGTGAGCGTGAACTCTCGGCTTGGCTTAGCTAGCTCAAGCTCAATGTGAGAACGAGAAATTGAGAATACAGAGATTAAATTAATATTTTGCATTAAAAATAATTGCTGGAGGTGAGGTGAACGGTGAATGGAACCTGTCAGCCAGCTTTCCTCCAAATTGCACTGTACAATTAATAACAAAGGATTAATGTTGTCTGCATATTATCGAATTTACGTTCTCACCCTATTTACTAGGCCCAAATTACAGGGGAATGCATCCTAACTGTGAATTGATGTGGTTTATAGGGGGACAGGGCTAATTATAGGGGTTGGAATTCAGAATTCTGCATCGTGACCTAAAGTGGAATAGAGAAGGAAATTTTAGTAAAAAAAATGAATGGGGGAGGAAAATAAGAAAACGGGATTCAGTCGGTGTAAAGTCTGTTTAAACGGTCATTATAGCATTGGAAATATTTTTTCATCAAATAAAACACAAAAGTATGGATGTTCCTGATGTAAGATTATAAAGTCTGTTCGAATATCATTCGAACGGGCCTTATACTGACTGAATCCAAGGGCCAGCCATTGGAATGGAGAGTTTGGGAGGAGGGAATTTTACATAGAAAACTCTATTCCAAGTAGAGAATTCTGGACCATAGGGGGGAGGCATGGCTCCCTTGGGCCCCCTAGCTCCGCTCTTGTTCAGAATAACATCTTGCTTCACACTAGGACGTAATGGGTTAGATAAATGGTAAACCCGGTTCGAGTTAGATCAGGTATATTTAGGATTAAGGTCGGGTTAGGGTTTTGATTTTTTGTCCGAAGTCTAATTTGGGTTTTGACTGATCTGCACCCGGTTAGGTCATGATATTACTATATATAGGATATTCTTGTTATTTTTGACTTCTAATTCTATAGTCTTAAAGGTTAGCTTTTCATATTGATTTTAGTTTTTCTTCTTTATCTAATGAAAAAAATAATACCTTCAAAAACTTATAAAACAAATTCCAACTTAAATTAATGGTTTTTAGGTTTTCAAAAATGTTTTATAGGACATACAATTGAAAAGTTGTGAATTGGATTAGTGTCGAGTTGAACCCTAAAGGATTGAGTTAGGTCAAGTTGGGTCGGGTTAGGGTTGTGGTAAACCCATACCAAACATGACCTTTTGACTAAGGGTGCTCAAGGCAAACAAAAAATTGGAAAAACCAAACCAAAAAATTCAAATACTCAAACAATCGGTTTAGTGTTATTCAAAAACTGGTGGCATCGGATCAGTTTTGGTTAACCTAAAAGAAAAACCGATGGTTAATTAAATCGACTGGTATACATATATATCTATGTGTGTGTTATATTATATAAATTTATATGCATTATATATAAATATAAATATATATCATTTTTATAATTTTCTATTTATAATAAATTATATATTTGTAGTATTTATAATATAATATAGATATTAATAATATATTATAATATATATACATATTTATATTATATTGTAAATAAAAAATTGAGAACCCAAAGAACTGAATCGATCAAAAACTGAACCAATCAACCAGTTAGTTAACTGATTGATTTAGATCCAGTTTTGATTCACAAATTTTCAAAAATTGATGGTACCGGTTCACTTTCAAAAAAGAGTTATGGTTCGATTAACCGAATTGTGAGCACCATTACAAAGTGTTTGACATCCCTACTTACACCATCAGATTGGAATTTGTGTATATCTCATTTCATACCAATTCAATGGTTAAATGTCCCCCTTCATGTGGAACCTTTGTACGTTTGTAGTGGTGATAGATAGGCTGTGCTTGGTATAGATGATTCGAGTTGAGAAGGGAACACCACTGGTTAATTATGCGGTGTTCCTACTTGACTTTCTTGTTTAGCACGTATGTCTATAACACACTTAAGAATTTTGTTTCTTTAATGAGGAGGTTTGGTTTGAAACCAACTGATGGTGGCTCATTTGTTAAGTTTTTTGGCTGATTGTAGTAGAGATTTGGGGTCAGATCCCATTGTCACTAAGGCTGTATTTGGTTGTAGTGCAATTTTATTTATACTGGTATAAATATATGAGAATGCAAATGAAAAAAAATATAAAGTATAAAACCTTATATTTTATATATATTTATATTTATACTCTTTCCAAACTGAGCCTAAGGATAGGTTTTATGGGTACCCCCAATTATGTATGTTTTTATTTTTATTTTTTATATTTTTCACCGCATAATCATTAGAGGTGCAGGGGCAGAGCCAATATATTGGTGAGGTCCTCCCAAACTTTTTGTTAAAACCATAGAAAATTCCTGACTGCACCACTTATTAATGGGCTCGGACCCACATCTCAAAAATTTTAAATTTTATAGAAATTTCTATATCGTGTATCGAAGTATATCTGGGTACAGTAATAAAATGTATTGTATTGAAATTTAATCTTTGGCCCCATGAAAACACAACATAAAGGCTATTTGATAACTGCTGAAATGGCTGAATTTAATGGTTTTTTTTTTTTTTTTAATTTTTTCTGAAGCCCTTTATAAGCCACTTATTGCTTTGTCTTTTAGCGGTTTAAAAGATTAAATAATAAAATATTCGAAGTTGTAGCAACCAACCCAACCTCTGCTTCAGCCATTAAGGCTAGTAACTTTCTAAATAACCTGTTCACTAAAAGACATAACAACAAGTCATTCAGTTCAGTCTCTTCTGCTGCTATCAAATGGCCACCAAGACTGAAATAGGGCAAGAATTCACTAGATTTATTTCATCTGTTTTGCTGTATTGATTGTTTTTCCCATCTGATCAGACGCTGTTTTTTTTTTGGTATAGAATTGAAGTTTAATACTAATTTGCTTCTATTATTGAAGTAAACTAGATTTTGGTGAAAGCTGATATTGATTGCATCGCAAATTTGCAAGGGGTTTATCCAGGTAATTAAAATTATAACCAATATTATAGCAAAGAATGTTGGAATTACATCCATCAACATTGTTGAAATACCAGATTACCAGCCCCTCAAGAGTGTAATGAAATTGAGATTGAGGAGGATTCACAGATGATTATCAATTGCATATTCGAAATATCTCCTTTACATGCATTTGAAATCATAAGAAAATATCTCCTATGCATTCAAAGTGTGTAAAGTTTTTCCTAAGGCTGTGTTTTGTTGCAATGCAAATAAATTTCCACTGATACAAAACTATGGCAGATTTGAGTGAAAATTTTGACCTATTTTTGTTTAAGATTTCAGCTTATTTTGTTTGATTGAAGTATAAATAAAATAAATTAAGATATGAAACAGAATAAAATAAAATCCAAAACAAAATTAAATGAGAATTTACTTTTTTTTTTCATTTGCACTCCTATGCATTTATATTAATGCAAATAAAATTTCACTGCAAGCAAACACAGCCTTACAGAAAATCCCATTGCACCACCATAGGGATCATCGGTGTTGATCATTAGGAATGGGATCTGCTCCTCACACAAGGACGCCTCATATGCACATCCACCATGCATTGGCAACATCTCTCGTGAATAATAAGTTATAAGTATGGAAAATGTTTCCAATGCATGGCACAATGTGCATATGTGAGGCGCGAATAAGACGCCCTGAGTGAGGAGCAGATCCGGTCTCTGATCATTAAGGACATACAAGTATTATTTCATAGCAAGGAACGGACGATTAGTCTATGTCTTTCATGTACATCTACAGAGACGAAACAAAGAAAGTTTGGCTTGATCCTTATCAACATTGGGCATCACAGTTAGGGTTTTGAGGAAAACCCTCGTTTAAGCTGGTACCAGGTTCACAAGTAAAACCAATAACAAACCAACAATTTATCCACAATTTTCTACAGTCCCATAAAATTAAAAAAAATAATTCAAAGTGACATTAGAATAAAATATACATAGTTTGTTCATCATTTACAGAAGAACCATTCATTTTCCCTCAAGCTCAAGCCCTAGTAACAGTTCACCAAGCCCTAAGCTAAGGCAGATTATCCTCTAAACATGGACACAAGAGATTGAAAATTGGTTATAAGAGACTTCACGCATGGAATTAATAGCTAGACATGTGATATAAGGCTATGTCTGGTTTGAATTTCTTTTATTTTCTCTCACGAATGTGGGGTAGTGTTTTAAAAACCAACCCAGAGGCCGAACCATTTTTTCCTTCGGGTCATGGGTCATTGGTTCAATCATTTAAGTTGACCGTGCCACGTCAGCCATATGGAAATTCAAACATATGTAGATATGTATAAATATGTATTTTATCAATAAATAATGTACAATTATGTTTTACATGTAATATATGTATTCTTTTATATTTAATTTATGTTTTTTAATTTTGTTTTAAAATTTTTATTTGTAAAAAATATTAAAAATTGCAATTTGAGGCCAAAAAATGGGTTATTTGGCAAAATAACTAGGCAAGGCACCTACTGCCCCTTGGAACGGATAGATACCGAAAAGTTATCCAAAATAAAAAAAAAATCACCTTAGTCAGACATCGGAGTGCAAAGTTATGGTCTCCCAAAGTTTGTATACACAATTAGTATGTAACCCGCGACCCAATCACAAGGTCAACCAGATCAATGGTCCAACCATCCAGGTTAGATAGTTTTTGACCAAGCAAACAATTTTTTACCTTTCTCCGGGTTGTACTCAAACTGGACCCAAAATCTTGATCGGGTGACAATTCAAGTGGTTCAACCGGCCGGGTCAACAACGGGTTAAAAACAATGATGTGGGGTATTCATCTCAATTATGTATATATAATTGATAGAAGCTTTATGTAATAATAACAAGTGAGAAGGCATGTGCAATATTGATTGATAAAATGCCTGCCTTGTGTAGATTTTTCACGTACCCTCCCTTAAGTGCATTATATCCGCTTTATATAATAATAATAATAATAATAATAATAATAATAATAATAATAATGATTGATAGATAGATAGATAGATAGATAGATAGATAGACAGATAGATAGATAGATAGATAGAAAGTTAGATAGATAGATAGATAGGTAGATCAATGTTTTAAAAACCAATTCAGAACCGAAATCCCTTTAGACACCAATTTCTACCTTTGTTTGGGTAGAACGGGTTGACAGTTCGATCACCCAAGTCAGTGGATCACTAACCAAGTCAACAATTTTTAGCAAAAAAATAGTTCAAGAGTGAAATGGAACCAGTTGCCTAGCCAAGTTTTGGACCATGAGATAGATATAAATAGATGGACAAGTTGTATATTTTATATCTTCAATTTACAATTTAAGGCACTGTTTGGGAGGTGTGAATACAAATTTTGTCATTTTCATGAGCCATGCATATTTATATTTGCACTGAACATATTTGCTTGTCCATGTGATGCCTATATTTTATATGAGCATACACGATAAAAGATGAGGGAATAATAAATACATCAATTGAAGAAAACTGAATTGGTTGTGGAAAGACTTAAATAGTCCTATATTTGATTTTTTTTATTTTAAAAAATTATAAAAAATATAAAGTAATATGAAGAAACACATGATTATTACTAAATTTTGGCTACTTTTATTTTATGTAGTTTCTACTACATTTGTTTATCCTAAAAAAAGCCACCTCCATTGTTCAAAATCTTGCTCTCCCTCCTCAAGATTGCAAAGAATTTTTACTCAGAGAAATTTCTGTAATTAAAAAAATAAATAAATATCAGAATCAAATTAATTTGACTTGGGGAAGGCTTAGCGACAAAACTGTCTGATTTGGCCAAAATGTACCCTTAAATTATATATTAAAAAAAAAATTATGGGATTTTCAACAAATGCACA
Organism: Nelumbo nucifera; assembly: GCF_055504915.1. Lineage (NCBI taxonomy): Eukaryota > Viridiplantae > Streptophyta > Magnoliopsida > Proteales > Nelumbonaceae > Nelumbo > Nelumbo nucifera. The sequence continues at coordinate 88,537,172 of NC_142652.1, read as the reverse complement.
GTTGCATTTTGTCTTAGTTCTCTGTAATTCCAAAGAAATTCAATGACAAGAGAATCTAATGAGCCCTAAGAAAGATAAACTTTGAGTCAAATTGCAGTACTATTTTTTCCCAAGTTTGGACCCTTCTTTTGTAACCAAAATTATTGTTGTCGCTCTTAAAAGACTAACCCGTGAAGAAAATGTTGTCCTTTTTTACTTCCTCTTTTATTTTCTAATTTTTTTTCCTCTTCTCGTTTGGAGTGGTCACTTTGCCTGTGAAAAAGAGACATGAATGGTGACAAAGCACCCCAAAACCCGAAAAATTTTGCCTTACAAAGCTTTATAGGCAAATGGGTAGGCCACATAATGAGCTTTTCTGCTCGTAAGGATTGAGTCTTCATGTCAATTAGCATGTTTCATCATTTTGTACACAGAACATACCATGGTTTAGATGATAATACATGGAGTTGTATTGAAGTACTGGATGTGAATGTGAAGCTCTCTACCCTCAGATCAGATATGGCTAGAGACTGGAGACTGGAGCTGATGATATTTTATATACTTGCTTCACATGGTGGTCCTTGAGGACTTTGGAATGTCTTGTCCAACTGGGTATTGCCATTTATGTTCCATAGTCGGCAGTGCTGAACCAGGCGTCCAACTTAAAATGGGTCCATCCGAGTCAACCTACTCCACTCGAGTTACAAACTTAAATCCATAATTGTCAGTGAAAGTAGATTAGGATAGTGTCCAGACTTGCAATGTTGTAGAAGCACATTTTGTTTGGTTTCAAATTGCACCAGGGCAAATATGCATTCTTTTATGCTGATAGGGGTGTAAGTTGGGTTAGGTTAGGTTAAGGATTAAACTTTGCAACATATATATGGGAGTGTATCGGTTGTTATGTATCGTATCGATGACTCTCCGATATGTTCCTATAGCAATTGTTTTAGGTTTTACCTGTTTTATGGGATAGACATTGACCCCCTTCAACCACCTTCAACCAGTATGGAAAAAAAATAAAAGAAAAGGTACAAGCGGCCAAAGATGGAGGCCGATACACTCCTGTGTCGATATTTAGAACCTTTAGGTTGGGTTTGAGGTCAATTGTAACCCAATCCAAGGTATAAAAGGAGTTGGTTATCATGTTTTAGAAAAAAAAAATACCTTTGAACATAAATTTGCTGACATGCATGCATGCATACATTAATGTATGCATAGTTATACATATATGGATACATGTATATATATGAAATTAAATCGGGTTCAGGCTTTTCAACCTTAACCCTAACCCTAACCCGAACTTTAAACCAATTCAACTCAGCCTGGCCTTTTCAGATCGGCAGAGGCGGAGCCAGGAAATTGTTATAAGGGAGGCGGATCCCCCCTGGCTCTGCCCCTGCAGGTTGGGTATGAGTTGGGTTCGGGTTAATCTGGCCCAAGTTGTAAACCTACTGGCTTAGTTTGGTTCAAAAGTACAAAATATTATAGATTATGGAACGCACTAAGGCTATGGTTGGTTTTAAAGAAAAACTAGGGAAATCTGAACAAACTTTGTATAGGTTTTCCTTCCTTTCTTTACCTTTTCTTTCAAACCAAACACAGCCTAAAATCTCTTGTTCCAAGACACCACCACAATAAACATTACCAAAAATGTGGTGAATTTCCAAAACCTACCATTTCAAGCATGAATGGAACCACAATATAGAACACCCCTAGGCTATAAGGTCCCATTTGCTTGGTTTTTTTTTTGGAGGGGGAGTTGGTCAAGGGGAAAATTGACCAACTTTCCTATATTCTTTTACTGGTGAAGTGTGAGTTTCATGGGAAACAAAAGTTTTTGGCATTTACTTAGAAAAATTTTACCCACCTGAGAAGTGGGTAAATTACCCATGGAGGGGGAGATTGGTCAAAGTATCTAGGACTAAAATGTCATTGCCATAACAAAAAAAAAATAGAAATCATTTAGAAAATTTACTTACTTACCCATATGGCAGAATAACATGAATAAATGTATTTATATGGGTGATATTTTTCAAACAATTACCTGAATAAATGCATTTATCCAAATAAATAACTTACCACCAAACAAAGAGGGCCTAAATTTAAACATGTTTGACCTAATTACAGTTGGACTAAAACCTAACGCTCACCTAACGGCCTGGCTAGAAAATTTTAAAAACAGAGTACTGACTAGTCTCAGCTGCTCCAGACCAAATTTTCTACTTTCATTCCGCTAATGGCCTGATCCGGCTATTATGAATTTATGACTATGATATTATGCACCTTTTTTTGCTGTACTTTGTAGGAAATATATAGCAATTGATTTTTGCTGTATTATGCAGTAAATAATCCAAGTGAGCTTTGGGCGCCCAATTCTTGATAAATGGGGCGCATGCCAAAGCCACATAATCTCTATTTAGAGAGAAAGAGACCCATTCCAAACCTAGCCTGTTCTCTTTGTGCTCATATCAATTGTGAACTCAGCTCCTACTTTGGAAAACCCTTCTAAAATGTCATACAAAAGTGTGAAAAGAAAAAAAAAAATTAATGTCCAATTCTCTAAAATATTTCTAATATGTGATTTTAGGGTTGTCTTGTTTTCACATAACAGTGGGATTAGATTGCAATGTGATAGTGAGTTCTTCCTTTTTTTTTTTTTTTTTTGAAAGAATGCGAGTGTTATCTCTTTTATAAGGAGATATATTTCTTATATAACAAGGAGACTGAATGATTTGTATATAAAAAGTTTATTTTTCTTTGTTATTGTAATCTCTTTTGAAGGAGAAAGATGGGTCTTTTATGGAGAAAGAAAAAGAGAATTTGAGAAAAAAGAAATATATTCTTGGTAAAAGAATAATTTTCTCTCACTAAGATACTTCAAATTTAAGATAGAACAGGAAGAACAAGTCTACAAGGGTTTAAAATTGGTTTAGGTTGTAGATCACGAGTAATCATGTTCTAGTTTTGGCGATTTCTCATAGTGAAGAATGGATCTATTTTTCTATTTTTCTATTTTTTTTTAAGTGAGGGAGACTTACATGCTACAGACCATGTGGCAAGAATCTTCCTTACACATCACAAAAGCAAATATAGGCTAAGCTACCACGCTTAAAATCTGATGAAGCTACACAACAAGAGTGACCCTTATTTGCTAACCAGTCAGCCGCATGATTGGCTTTCCTTAGGCTGCGTTTGCCAATTAGTGTGAATGCAAATTCGTAGAGTGTAAAATGGTTCATATAGATAGTAAAGTTGGGTAAGTTTTGCATTGACAAATTTATCTTCTTACCAAACAGATTTTTAACTGTAATGGATGCAAACATGAATTCCACTAAAGTATATGTTTTTTTTTATCAAAAGCCCACTTGAATGCAAATTTACTTCTTTTTTATTGATATACTTTAACATCTTATTATCAATGTAAATATGTATTGGTCTGTCATTTGTCAATTCATAAATGTAATATTGCCAAACACAGACAAAAGTGAACCAGAGTGCAAATTTACCCTGAACCGGGATTTACACTCCATTTGCAAAGTTTCCAAATGCAGCCTTAGGCTCAGTTTGGAAGGAGTACAAATACAAATATGTATAGTGCAAAACCTTATATTTTGTATTATTTTGTATGTATTTGCACTGTTTATATTTGCATTTGACTATTTGTGCTCTTTCCAAACTAAGCCATAGGATTAGACCTGTTCATGGGCCGGCCTGGCCTGGCCCGACCCCCGGATGGGCTTGCGCATAGTTTTTAACCCACGAGCTTGACCTCGGGCTTAAAATCCCAAGCCCGACTATTTTACAGGCCGGGCTCGGGATTTGCCACAAAAGCCTGGCCCGGCCCGACCAAATGTAACCTATTCTAATTTCTAAACCCTAGCCGAATAAGTACCCTTTCTTATTCCCTCTTTTTAGCCTTCATCTTCTTCTCTCCTCACTTTCACTCTCAAGAATCAACACAAACCCAGACAAGCAGCCACCATTGTCAATCTCAGAGGCGACACACAAGCTCAGTATCGGCGATCTCAGGCACCGGTCGTCTCTCTCTCTCTCTCCAACTGTAGTCTTCTCTCTCTCTCTCTCTCTCTCTCTCTCTCTCTCTCTCTCTCCACCAGTCCTCTCTCTCTTGCAGTTCTCATTCACTAAGTCACTGCCGCATATTCTCGTTTTCTCAGGAACCAGTGCCACCAGTGAACTGCGTCGGTGAGTTCACTCTGTGTGTGTGTGTGTGTTACATCTTCTCAATGTTCTCATTCTCACCAGTGAACACCAGCGCTACCAGTGAACTTCGGCGAACTCATTCTCACCGGCGAACTTAGGATGCAATTTTCAACAAAAGTGAAAAAAATCATTGTTAAGTTAGGCTTCGGGCTTTTTAAGAGGGTCGGGCTCGGACCCAAGTTGTAAATCTGTTGGTCGGGTCGAGCTTAGACTCGGGCCTGAAAAAAATTTATTAATGAGGAGTGAAAGCCCGACCCAACCTGACCCACGAACAAGTCTACATAGATCTATTTCTCCCACTAGCAAATGTACCTGTACATGAAATTTCTTTAACTTACAACCCACCAAAAGTTCTCATACTCTATTTTGTTTCATCGTATAAGGTAAGACATATGATGATGTATAATGTCTCACAATTAATTGAGAGTGATCTATTCAATTTTCAAAATTGGTTGTATTCTACATTATACACAACTTTAGGGGTGGAGGAGGCATTCTTCAACATGAATGTTATTGTTTTCATTTGCTTTTGGAATAGTTATGTTAGCAAAAAGCAAAAACATGTTATTGAGTTCCGTTTTTGTTTTCAAAAGAAAAAACAAGTTGACTTTGTTTCAAGAAATAATACATGTGTTTGCAACTATCGAAACAATGGTTTTTAAAACAAAAACAAAAAAAAAAACAAATTTTTTAGTATAGAAATTATACGATCTAGGGAACATGATATGAAATAACAAGCTGAAAATATGTTTTTGAAACCAGAAACTCAAGAACATATTTTTGGTTTCACTCTTGAAAACAAAATATACATGCACAATAAAGACCATTTTTTTTAAGAATTATCTATTTTCAAATCAGATGGTTTTGATTTGTTTTTGAAACCGACAAAAAAAAACATGTAAAATGACCCATTAAAAAGTTAAAATCAATAAATCAATGTACATCACTTTATTTTCTTGATTTTATAGAGTTCCTACCTGTAAGGCTTAGTGGATGGAAGTAGATTTTTATTCTTTTTATTTTGATGGACCCTATACCCTAAACATCAAATCATTTTTTTTCATTTCAAAAATAGTCTCACAATTCTAAGTATGGACTTTTTTAATTTAAATTTTTAGTCTATCTTTTCCTAATTCTTTTTTTTTTCATTTCAAAAGCAACACCACATCCGGCCAATGTTCAAAACATCGTCACGTATCGGCTCATATACATATTGTATCGGAGCTTTTCCGATATTCCCCTATAGGGGGTGTTTCAGGTTGGAAAGTGGTTCAGGGGGTAGACCGGCCCTTCTAAACCAAATTAAAAAAAAATAAATAAAAAAAAAGAGTATCAATACAGGCCAATACACCCTATTGGCATATCGCCCTATATGATATTTTGAACCTTGCATCCAGCCCCAAGATTGTACTCGCAAGAAATAAATCCAATAATTTATTTCTTATTCCTAATTTTCTTTTTATCTTGCTAAACATAAGCATTTTTTTTGGTAGTGTAGATAATACATAGATGAACCACTCAACCAAAACGAAGCTAATTGGTGTCGTATTTTGCATGAAAGAAGGGTTGTACTCATTCAATTATGTTGATTGCTGGGTGTACCACATGTTAAACTGATGACATCAACTGGCTAGCATATGAAAATAATGATCAAAACAACTCTAAAACAAACCCAAAACTCATATTTTTCTTCTGCACTTCCATGCTTTCCGATCCGATATGATATGTGCCACATGCATTTGCTGCTTGAATCAAGCAATTGAGGGGTCCGGGTTTAATTCAATCTAGTCAAATTAAAGGTATAAGGAGACTATATTAGAAGTAAGAAATATATGCTGTTCATTAGGAGTATCAATGGGTCGGGTTTAGATTCGGCCCCGTCCGAATCGAAATCAATTTGAATGAATCGGATGGGCCAATAAGACATATTGAATTGAACCTGGTCCTTTTCTAATGGATTTTTATTGAACAGTGTCGGATTGAATCAATATCCAGTCCATTGACATAGGATAAGAGTACAAGTGTGAATGGATCAGGTTTGGTTTGGACCCAATCTAAGTTAAAACCATTTTGAACAGTTTAGATGGTCCAAACTTTGAATTGGACCAGTCTAGAATGTTCCAAAGTATTCGGCAGATTGGATTGGACCTGGTCCATTTATAATGGATTCATATTGAACCAGATCAGATTGGTCCAATATCTGGTCCATTAACAACCCTACTGTCCACACATACATGTCTAAGTATCTAATTTTAATTCTTTTTTAAAGAATATATATAACCTAATTAATGATATAAGTGTTTGTTTATATAATTTGCACTGAATATATTTGTATTTTGCAATCTTCCCAAACGGAGCCTAAATAGGAAGGCATTCAGGTTTGATGCCTACCAAGATGACATTAAACAGAGATGGACTCGGTCATTCAATTTATATGTTTTCTTCTGATAGGGTGTAACTAAGATACCGAAAAGACATGATATCCAGAAAACTTTTAACCAATCAGGAGGTATCACTAAATCTTAAAAGGGGTTTTGATTGGTCAAAATTCTTCCGGTACCATACCTTTTTTTTTAAGGTGCAGAGGCTCGATGTCTAATGAAGAAGAAGAAGATTTACCTCTTTTGATCTCATAGGAGGAATTTTAATAGTAACTCTGTTCCCTATAAAAAGCACTGTTAGAATCAAGTTTGAAGAGGATTTTCTGCCCAAATGAATCTCCATGATTGGATTGGGTGCCCATTACGGTGGGCCCAGATAATCTGAATACAGGACGTAGGACAAATAATGGCCCCAGACCGCATCTCTGGGGGTCATGTCGTAGGCAGCCCAGGCCCAAGTATTTTGCTAACAGAACAAAATACAACTCATCTCTCAGCGGTACAAACGCACATTCAAGTTCATTTATTCTGCTGTTGCTTCTTTGCATCTTCATTCTTCAGCTGGGTTGTAAATTGTAATTTTTGTATTGGGGACAGACGATATCTTAATGAACCTGTGTCAGCAGTCAGGTAACAGAATAACAACACTCCAGGCAGACGAAGAAGCTAGCTCAGAATAAAAGCTACCATCATTGAGGTGGCATGCAAATTCATCAGAGTGGGGTCCATGTGTTTAGCCACGTCATCATCTCATCTTCTGGTGTCTTATCTCTTAACTGTTTGTAGTGTATATATTCAGTTGGCCCATTTCAAAAAAATAAATAAATATCAGAGGGAGAGAGAGAGAGAGCAATATTTGGAAGAGTATGGAGGGTGACATGTAGAATGAATGAGTATGAGATAAGATGAGATGAAGGAGAGCAACAGCAACCAACCCAGTGAACTCCTTTAGAAGATTGTTTCTCAGAAATTTCTTTAAGTCTGCGAAATCCGTGTTCTGCTGCAGAGAGGCTATTGCTGGTTGTCCGCGTGATTCTTCTAGTGAATAGTCTATGTCTGTGTATTGTCAGCCACTCTGGCTTGGATCGGACAGATCGGTCCAGCCATTTGGATCCTCACCCAGTCACAACTCACAATATCTGTCTTTTAAAATTAAAATAACCCATTTTTTCCATATTGTTGACGACTTCTTCTTCTTCTTCTTCGCTCATACAGATGAATGCTCGATCATACTAATCTAGGGCTCGCTTGGGAGACCCAGGATCCGAGAGCACATCTGCTGCAACTGTGGTTGCACATTGTCACAGCCATGGTTTTGAAAACTGGACTGGCCGGTTGGACTGGAAAAACCAAGAATCGGTCAGGTAACTGGTTCTATTTCACCCTAAAATTGCTTTTGGCCAAAAACTGTTGATTTGGGCAATGTTCAGCACTGCATAAATTTCGTGGACGGGACCATTTTGGCCTTGTCCACGGGATTTGGTCACATTCGGCTGGGTGTGGATGAGACCAGTCTTTTCCACACCCCAAATCTCGTAGTTGGGGACCGTGCACACTTGATTTTTGATCCCCTACTTCATACTTTCCTTCAAAGGCTATCCTATTGTCTGTTTTACATTTTAATATTTTTGTCAATAAAATATTAATTATTTTACTTAATTTTTTAAAATTTTAATGTTTTATCAATAAAATTATATTTTAAATATTTAAAATATATTTTTTTAAAATTTTAATTATTTTACTATTGTTTTTATAAAAAAAGAATATTTATTGGTTAATATTAATTCATTAATGCATTTTTCAATATATTTATCATATAAAATGCAAAAATTAGATATTTATGATTAACTATGTAGATCAAGGTTTTCAAACCGCCATTGACCCAGACGGTCGGACCATTCAGCCTGGGAACCATCTAAGCAAGTGGTTCCATTTTACCCCAAACCCGGTTTTTGGCCAAAAACTATTGACAAAGTCAACAACCCGTTGACCCAAGTGGTCAAACTGTTGACCCGTTTCAACAGTTTTGTTGGACCGTCGACCCGAAAACCGGTGGCCAAAATGGTTCTATTTCCGGGTAATTTTTTAAAATGTTGGTGTACATCATTCATAAATGTATATGAGATACATGGAATCAAAAAGTGTGGTGTGGATTGGTCCACTCCACACAACACCTATAGAATGCCACTATGGGTGTGGGCTGGTCCAGTCCACACAATTTGTCCACAGTTAAGAACAGTTGTGGACTGTGGTGTGGTGTGAATTGGTTCCTGCCACAGGGTGTGGCATGGACCAGTCCACACCTACTAATTTCTCATCCATACTATAGAACACCCGCTTGGTCAGTGACCCGCTGACTTGGGCAGTTGAACCATCAAATAATTGACCCGAATAATGGTTTTTAGCCATTTATTTATTTATTTATTTTAAGTTAAAACGGGCCATCCATTCGAACTAGACAGTCAGACCTTTCAACCTAAGAATCAGCCCCTAGAACGGTTCCTGTCCATTTTAAAAACCTTGATCACAGCACTTGCTACCCTCAATGAACTACAAACAAGCCAATAATGGAAATAAATTAGAAACATCACATGAACTGCTTTTTAATTTCAATTGTTGGTGTTCCCATGTTTCATTGGTGGTCGCAAGAGAGTATTAGGACCACAGTCACAGCAGATTGGTCTCTAGGATCTGCTAATTACTTATGAATGAGATCTAAGGGCTGTTTAGTTCCATTTAGACCTGTTCATGGGCCGGGTGGCCCGATGGGCCGGCCCGGCTCAGCCCGGCCCCTGGACAGGCTTGAACAGGTTTATCTATTTTAAAATTCGAGTTGGGCTCGGGCTTTGCCAAAATAGCCCGGCCCGAGCCCGACCCGGCCCAACCTATAGTTAAACCTAAGTAAAAACCCTATGTGATGTCCATTTGAATAAATTTTTTGATTTAAGAAGGTTGTTGATTCACTTGTAGGCCCATTGTTCATTTAAATAGGGGAAAAAGCATTTGAATTAAAATAGATAATGTTCATTTGGATAGGGAAAAATTCGGATTTCTTTTATTAGGTCGGGCTTCGAGCTCGGGCTCGAGATCGAGCTTCGGGCTTTTTATCAGGGCTAGGCTCGGGACCAAGTTGTAGGCCCGTTGGTCGGGCCGGGCTCGGGCTCGGGCCTAACATTTTTCTGTTAATAAAGAGTAAAAGCCCGACCCGATCCCGGCCCGGCCCAGCCCATGAACAGGTCTAGTTCCATTGTTGCTTATTAAATAAACATTAGTTATACACCAATAGACACCACATAAGATGAATAGTGAAAGAAGCCAAAGTGTTGGGATAACGTCAAAATGACATTTCTCCCAACAGATAGCTTTCACACAATTTGAGAAAAACGCTTATTTGATAAACAGTTTAATTAAACAATATTTCAAACTTCATTGGAGGAAATGTCTATGTGGTACTGAGCTAGTATCCATTTTTTAGATAAATGGAAATGAAACCAAACACTATCCTAATATAAAATGCACTTTCAAGCATGTAAATACAGACCATATAATGTATTTATGTGGCAATAAATCCTGTACTTGTATGGTTTAAGGTGAATTCCTATTGGGGATTTAACAATAAATCATGCTATAGGTAGTTTAGCTGTTTCAAAGAAGCTAATGAAAGATAGGGTTGAGAAAAAAAAAAAAAAACAAATGACCAAAACCAAATCAAAAAATCGATTAACCGAACCAATCAGTTCGGTTTCGATTCGGTGTTTTAAAAAAACCGAAGGTACCAGTTCGGTTTCGGTTAACCAATATAGAAAACCGGCGGTTAACCAAACTGACCGATATACATATATTTCTATATATTTTATATATATTTATGTATATTATATATATTTCATATTTTTATATATTATAAATTAATAAATATGCATTATATATATAAATATATGTTTATAATTTTTTATTATATATATAATATATTGTAAAAATTAAAAAACAGACGAACCAAATTGACGGTTAATCGAACCGGTCAACTGATTAACCAATTGACTTTGGTTCGATTTCAATTACTGGTTTTTCAAAAATCGATAGTACTGGTTCGGTTACATAAAAAGGCCCACGGTTCGGCTAACCAAACCGTGAGCACCCCTAATGAAAGAAACTTGTTTGGATAACCACTCAGATGCATCTTTCAAACTTCAAAGTATAGGGCCGCCTTTGACCAGGCTTAGCATCTATAATAAGGGCTATATATATACCAAAAGATGACAGAGCATGAAAGCCACTCCCAAACAGACACTTGTTTTAAGCTTATTTTGACACAAAATAGGATATTCCTTGTTTTCCAAAACAAAAACAACTGCCACATCAGCAAAACCAATTAGTATGATTTTACTGATATGGCAGTAGTTTTTTGTTTTAGAATTAGAAACAAAATCACGTATAAGTAACACATAAGATATCTAAAGGTCTTATCAGATTGAACCCAATAAAACCGGTCAATAGACCTAACCCATTGATAGCTATACACTCATGGGAAAGGCTAAGCAGTGATCTGTGTGACTGCTCTCAAAAATTGCAACACCAAACACATGTTGAAGACAAGTATAGCATGCAGTGGTTGTGTTAGTTAGAACCCATTTGGGAGGGGTTCTGCGGTGATTGAGCTGCATTGAGCCGCTTATGAGAAGTTACCTATGATAGCTTCACTAGAAAGTTGATTTTAAGGCTCATGAAAAGCATTTTTTTATTCACTTTTCTGGATTTTTACCAAACAAGGCTTACCGGTTTTATGGGTTTCTTGGTTCTTGCAATGCCAGAAGCCGCTGCATGAAAACCCTCCTAAACAGGCACTTAATAGCCAATGTTGGCAGCAGATCCAGAGAGTAAATTGACAAGAGAGAGAGAGAGATTGGTGGAAAGTTGAAACAGAATGACATAGACCACAAACCTGGCTAGCTTCCTCGTTGGAAGAGAAAATGAAGCAAACAGTACAAAATGTACACAAGATGATGTATAATACAGGCCGACAATTTAATGGACCCAAGGATGTGCCGGACTTCCAAGGCAGAGAGGGGTCACCAATGACAATGAGCACTGTGTTTGTAACCTTTCGGGCATTTCAATGGTGCCCAGACTGCCTGCCTGTCTTTGAGTGTCTGCCCTAAAGGAAAAGGAAACACCCTAATAAACTTTATAGAAGGTAGACAAAGGCAGACATTCAGCATCTCTCTCTCTGCTAATCTTTACATCCAACTCCAAGCAGAAGCAGAAGGTTTATTCCATGGAATTCACTGATCTTCTTTCTGAATTCTGAGAGGAAGAAGAGTTGTATACCTCCAAGCTCCCTTTTGCTTTTTACACCAACAAAAAACATTGGGGCAACTCTTTCTATGTAAAAAGAAAAGAAAAGAAAAGAAAAAAAAAGAAACACTAGATTTGCTTGTTTGGTACCCTTTAAGGCTTTAACGAGAAAAGGGAAAGCACGTGGGGTACAGGTTGCTAATGAACTAAATTCTAAACAGTATCATATCTTCCTTCATCATTGTGAGAAGGTAAAGCAAGAGTTCTAGTTCTGAAGTTTAAAAAAATGAAACAGAAAAAGAAAGCAGCAGTATATACTAAAATAGGGCTTTAAAGGACAAGCCAGCACATGCTGGATGGTAATAATATATAATGGAGGGCTCAGTTTGAAGTTGAATGCTGAATTCAATTGAATCCCTAGCAAGTAGCTAAGCAAAAAAGTTGATTTCAGTTCTGGGCTCTCTGTCATCATCATCATGCGCGCTATGCACTAAGGTTTGTTGCAGCCTGCAGGCAGGCAATCAGCTAATGAAGCCTGTTTACAATTCTCATGTGCTCCATAGTCCATATAACCTACAAGTACCCTTTTTTTCTAAAAAAAAAAAAAAAAAAAAGTTATAGAGCTTGAGATTTGGGTGATCTGATGGGGAGTCCATATCTGTTGACCATAACACATTGTTAGTCATGTTCATCCAGCCACATATCAATGATATAAAGTACGCAACTGATGTTCTAGATATGCAGTTGGATGAACGTGGTCAGCAGGTCTGAACTCATATAATCGCCCTTCTGATGCACATGTACCAAGTGTGATTGCATCCATTTTGCCCTGCCCAAATGCCCATTGTGGCCCATGAATGGGATCCAAAAAAAAATTCAGTTCAGGACCTAGGGTATTTTAAGGAAAACTGGGATTTCCAAATTTCGTCATCAAAAAGGCACAACAATTCAATTCAATTCAATGTCCAAAAATAAACTGTTAAAACAAATCTTCTCTTTTTTGCAAATTCAAATATTCAATTTCAATTATTGAGAAATTCCAAATTATGTCACAAAATATGCTTTCGTCATAGACCAAATATTCTCAAATTTTGGATGAAAAAACGTATCTATGCAAAATATTTAGCTTAAACCATGTGGGATGTGGCCCTATCCCTATGAGTTTTGAGTTTATTGAAATGGGTCAAACTCAAAAATATAGGTTAGGTACATAGGTTGGGACCTACTATGTTTGGTTGATATAAGCACTAGAATTGGTGTTTTTTGAGTTGCACGCTGGACGTCAGGTGAAGTTTTGGTTTTAAATTGAATGGCAATGGAGCCATGGGCCATGGGGGGGCCTTTTCCTTTTTCTGATGCCTGCAGACTGGAGTTGTGCATTGCAATTGGGACGCCCCAGAAATTAGAATCCTCCGAAATCAGAAGCATTTATCACTTCTTACTCCAGTCATCCATCATTCATCAGTGCCTGCCTTCTATATGTCTCTTTTCACTTTTCAGTGACTTGAGTTGAGGAAAGGAGGACCGGTATGTATGTGATGTAAACCTCTCTGACACCAAACACCAGTTCAGCTGTGCCCAGAAAACCCCTTGTGGAATGGAACGGAAGCAGTGAGTGAGTACTGAGGAGGCACTGCCAGTCTGCCACTGGGTGCTCGCTTTGCTGCTAATGGAGGTGGAGGACCATTGATGAGTGATGACTCACCCCAGCAATAGCCGCATGACTCGCTTCTTCTTCTCTCTCGCATCCCTTTAACTCTGATTCAATTGCACAACCCTGACAAAAATCGTGTACAACACCAATGGATGCAACTCTCTATTGCTATCTTTAATAAAAACATTACCATCATCAAACAGATTATCCTGAACATGTTCAATGACTCATTATTCCAAAAGGTGCCTCTATTCTACTGAGACCAGAAGGATTCACCATGCTTCCAAGCTTCCCCCTGGGTGTTTCCATTAAAACAAAAGGTTTTAAACTCTGTAGTGTCTAGCCATTTCATAAATGTCAGATCCTTTCATCCATCAGGTTTGGTTTCTTGGACCCACACAAACTTCGCCATGATTCCAAACTTGCCCTCCGGGGATATCTTCACACCACACAAGTCCCACATATACATCGAATTTAAAGATTCTAACTTACCTCCTTTAGCTCCAGATGTAACTTCTTTGGCCAAGGGTTCTTTCCCTAATTCCCTTTTCTAATCAGAAAGGGTTAGTTCCAAAGTTAAAAATTTCATTTGGCCCAAACAGGACTGAAGTAGACTGGTTAGGGTGTAGAAGAAAGTGAAATAAATAAAAGGGAACGGAATCCAACATTTTCTGGAAAATGGGCAAAAATGAAAATGTATATGATAAAATTTGTAGTAAATTCCCCCACTTTTGGAATATAATATATACAACTAAAGTTACAGTCCATGAAAATTGGGAAGTGGGATATAGTAATCATTCTTTCTGTAGGCAAGGTGCCCCCACCTCCCATGATAAAGAAGCAAGAAAGAAATTGAAATATGGTGACTGATCTAGTAATATAGAGGAAGACAAATTAAAAAAAAAAAATACATATGTGAATAGCAAAGAAATGCCATCAAAACAAAGAATTTTAATGAGAAGGATTTCTCATTGATCACCTTTATTAACTTTTATCTCTAAGAGTTCTTCAATAGGCTGGCGGCATATTGGACACTTGTTAGATTGAAGCCTCAGTTCTTTTGCACAATCACTGCACATACACTGAAAATGCAAACGCCATCGTCCAACATGAGAACAGAAGCATGCTAAATAGTAAAGGAGAAAGAATAAAGTGGAAGTGGTGATAGAGACGACAGTTATGAGCTGTGCAAGTGGCTGCCATATGCTCCATCTCATAAATATCTCTCACTCCAAAGTTGGCAATTTTCCAAATCTTCAGAAAATGATAAAATCAAACCTAAAATAGCATTCTAGTATCATGATGTCTGACAATTTCTTTAAAAGAAATTATGACACGGCAATAAAGCAAGCTGGCTTTTCCTTTAATGATTGGAGGATGGGGGTCATGCCAGCAATCGTCATGGCATGCACCTCCAACGGTGAAAGAACATCTCCAAATATAAGTTTAAAACTTAAAACTATCAACTCCTTCATCATTTTAAAACAGGAAGTAAAGGAAAACGAAAAAACAGGAGCAGATAATGGGACCATTTAAATTATCGAACCAGCCATTGGGTCATGATCATATAAAAACGCTCTATTAATATTAAGTAAACATGAAAAGCTTCCGGTGCTTATCATTCAAAAGCTCCAAGATTCAGACCAAAAAAAGGGGAAAAACAAAGTTATCTTTTTAGCCGAAGAATGTTTGGTTAAGTGGGGTTCTCATCAAATCACCACCCAACCAATCTATCAACCTTTCTCCAAAAATTAGCCACATCTTTCTAACAGTCCAGAAGCTAGTGATAGGTTGAATGGTTCAGATAACCCAATTAGGTCAATTTTATGCCAAGGAAATTTCCTAGTTACCATGAGAGTGGATCCCTCCCCAAATGTGACAAAACACAAATATGCAGGTCCTATAATAACAAAATAACACAAGATTCCTCTAAATAAGAAGGATGGGCTCTCACCATATGTCGACAAGGTAAAACTGCTGTATCTTTTGGCTCTGCCATGCAAATAACACACTCTTTCCCTGGATCATTGCCATCAAACCCAGCTTCTTCTGAGTTTCCAACTCCATAAAGCTCACGCAACTCATAGCGAACCCCATCAACCCACAATATCTGCTTAATCACTCTCACTTTGAAATGGTCCCCATTCTTCTCTAGGACAGCTTGAGTAATCTGTGCATTAGGAGATGTAGTCAATGGCAAAGGCTGTCCATCTGTAGTCTGATGTGGCAAGCATGCCTCCGCAGAGATGACAAGTGGGAAAACATCTTCTTTAGGTGACGGTTTTGCAAGATCATCCAACTCAAAGAAGCCTAGATCAATGCCAGTTCCTGGAGGCTGGTGGAACTTCTGTCGCAGTCCTTTCTGAAACGGGACTCTTATATGCATATTGGCTTCAGGATATAATGGACTGAAACTGCAGTTTGCCCCTTCTTTGGCAAAGTAAAAAATGGTGATACTGCCATCAAAAAAAGAATAAAAAAGTTATGAGATATGACAATGTCCATTTGCATCAAGTTTGAAAAACTAATTATTAAAAAAAGTAGGCACTACAACAACTCAAATTAAAAGGCAACAACTGGATTTGAATTCACAGATGATAGTCCTAGCATTTATTGTGTCTCTCAATGTACCTTGCTGAACACCAAACTCAATGAAATTTCAAACAAGTAAAATGTGTCTCTCACTGACCAGAAAACACATCATACTCTTACAACCATTGTTTCTTCAGGTGCTCATCAAAAATGAAAATACTTAAAGCAGAACATAAGTTAATACTTCAAAATCTTGAGGATTTATCTAAATCAATCAACACTCTTTGACTGCATTTGTCATAGGTGTATAGTTTGGTATTTCAAAACCCAATGAAAAGTTTCACCCAGATTCTGGCCATTCACTACAAACTCCATGCAGTTCTCCATTCTGAAATTAAACATACAAACTAATTGTTTTTAATTTCAATTTTACCGAGTGAACCAAAAGCCTCTCTCAACCCCTCTTAAAGATGAGCGCCAATTGTGTGCATCTCTTTAACTTGGAATATCCTTACCTAAATGATGTCTCAACAATAATTCCCTGCCCCTGTTAGGGTCTCCACTTGTTAGTAACCAATCACAAGTGGAGCAAATAGGAACTTGTTATACAACAAGCCATGCTTTGAACTGGAACATTATCAAGAAAAAAATAAAAGAAAGTTGAGAATCAAGATCCAAACCCAACAGGCATGCTTTGAACTGGAAGAAAAAAAAGTGATCAAAGCAAGGTATAATACCATTAAAAAGAATAATACCATTCAAACCCAACAGCATTAAAAAAGAATAATACCATCCTTTGGCAGCAGTATGAAGATTACCATAAAGGTATTTCACCAAATTTATACTTAAAAGTTCAGAAAAAGAATTCTTCTTCTATGATTGCTAATAAAGCACATACAGCATACTGATAAAATGCCTCCACTGTACCACTGGGGCCACCTAAAGAGTTCCATCCTTGCAAATGCCCCAGAAGAGGAGGGAAGGCAGTGTTTTAAAAAGAGCAAGGGGCAATTTGCACCCAAGGCACAAGGCGCAAGGCGAGGCACATGCCTTTTTGAAGCAAGGCGCAAAAATACAAAATTGCCAAAAAATGTCAGAATATTCAAAAAGATGCCAACAAAATATTAATAAAAAATAAAAATAAGTATTTTAATTTAAAAATAAATCAAACATATTAAATTTGATTAATAAAAATTAAACCCAAAAATTTTGTAAACCTATTATCTAAAATTAAAATAAACATAACAAGCAAAGCACATTCAAATGAAAACTTAAAAATAAAATCAAACATATAAAACATTTTCAAGCATGTAAAACCCACGATCTCTTTTTTTCCTCGATTGCATTACTTCAAATAGCTAATGTGATGTAAAACATATCACATTCCTGATTCTACGAGCCGCCTTTGTACCAAGCCCCTCAAGGCAAGCCCAAACAAATCCATGTTAGGGTCTTAAATTCTTAATCCTTACACAAAAAAATAAATGATTTTATAATGTTAATTGTCTTTTAAGAAGATATTTTACTAGGATGAATGAATGAACAACAGTAGCAAATAGGGGAGCCCCCAACCAAGCCCCTCGCCTGAGCGCCTAGGCACACCTTTTAAACAACTGCGGGAAGGGAAGGAGGAGAGAGAAAGGAGAAAACATGTCCTAATGAATGAACAACAGTAGCAAATAGGGGAGCCCCCGACCAAGCCCCTCACCTGAGCGCCTAGGCGCGCCTTTTAAATCACTGAGAGAAGGGAAGGAGGAGAGGGAAAGAAGGGGAAAAAACATGTCCTTTAAAATACATACAAGAGAAAGATAACTCCATTTGATCCTCAGTCATCACATAGATATCAGACATGCAAAAAATAGCAGTTTCATTTACTGCAGACATCTAAACCAAATGTAAAACCACTTCAGCACCCATAAAGACAAAAATGCACAACACTAGAAAATAAATTACCTAAAACCTCCAGGCTGTTATTCAATCACCATTCTCCTCCAGCCCCTGGCTCATCCTCTAGACACAACTTCTATTCCCCAACCCCCCAAGTCTCCCTCTATTTCTCCTCAAAATGGTCTCAGATAACCTGATCCTACCCATGCATTTGACAGCCCCAACTTCAGAACTTCTTGCCCCTTTCATTCCAGATACACCTCATTCTGTTATTTTTCCTGTTCTTCCTATCTTTAAGTTTAGTTGATATCATCCCCCATTCCCCCACTCCAAAGTAAAGGAAGGAAAAGAAAACAAAAAAAAATTCATAGCAAACCTCTCCCGGTTCTCTCCAAGAATCTTGGTACAAGCCTCCTCAACAGCGCCATGTACCCATTCCCCCACCCCAAAGAAAAGGAGAGAAGAAAAAAAAAAAAAAAACAAGTTCCATAGCAAACCTCTCCCGGTTCTCTCCAAGAATCTTGGTACAAGCCTCCTTAACAGCGCCATGTATCCATTCCCCCACCCCAAAGAAAAGGAGAGAAAAGAAAAAAAAACAAGTTCCATAGCAAACCTCTCCCGGTTCTCTCCTAGAATCTTGGTACAAGCCTCCTTAACAGCGCCATGTACCCATTCCCCCACCAAAGAAAAGGAGAGAAAAGAAAAAAACAAATTCCATAGCAAATCTCTCCTAGTTCTCTCCAAAAATCTTGGTACAGGCCTCCTTAACAGCGCCATGTACCACAAGTAGAATACATAAGAAGCCACCCCTAAAATGTCCAACTTGAATATTTTGGATTCTAGAATAGCATAATATCTACTCAGTAGTCTCTCCATAATGCACGCTTATCTCAACAGCAAGGAGCCCCAAACAACAAGAATTTCAAGAAAATTATCTAACAAGAAACTGACCATGCAACATCCTCAATTTCTCTCCTTTAAGGCTTTAACCTCCTTATAATTATGATAATTGGCTATTTCTTTCATTCTTCACCAAAGTAAATTCAACAATGCATCATCATCATCATCCAAGCCTTATCCCAATTATATGGAATCAGCTACATGAATCCTGTTTCGCCAATCTGTTCTATTTAATGTCATGTCCACTGTTAAATCATTGGCGCTGAGATCATTTCTTACTACTATCCATGTCCTTTTTTGGTCTACCCCTTGCCTCTTCTAGCCCCTTTAACTTGTAACAAATCACTTCTTATGAATGTTATTCATGACCTTCCATGCACGTGACGAAACCATCTTAGTCTACTTTCTCTCATTTTATCACCTATTGGAGCTATTCCTAAGTTCCTACAAATAACTTTATTTTTTACCCAATCATCTCAGAATATGCATTTCTGCCACACTCATTTTCTGGACACATTGTTTCTTGACTGCTCAACACTCTACTCCAAACAACATAATTGGCCTTACAACTATTTTATAGAATTTTCCTTTTAATCCAAGTGGTATTCGCCTATCACACAAGACTACAGATGCACCCCCTTCATTTTTCCCATCCTGATATAATTCTATGAGAGACATCCTTGTCAATCTATCCCTTGTTATGAATTATCAAACCAAAGTACCGAAAAAGGTCGCATTGAATTATCTCTTGGTCTCCAATCCAACGTGTACCGTGATTTGAAGTCCCATTATTATTAAATTTACATGCCATATATTTTGTTCTCGTCCTACTTACTTTAAAACCTCTTGTTTCTAAGCCATTTGTCCATAAGATTAACTTTGCATTTAATCCTTCATTAGTGTAATCAATTAGAGCGATGTCATCACCAAACAACATGCACCGTGGGACCTCCTCCTAAATATGTTTAGTCAATTCATCCATGATCAGTGCAAATAAATAAGGGCTAATTGCTAAACCTTGGTGAAGGCCCATTATAACTATAAAATCTGATGTTTCACACATAGGTGTTCTAACATTGGTTGTTGCATCATCATAGATACCTTTAATTAGGTCTATTAACCTATTATGAACCCCTTTCTTTTCCAAGACCCATCATATTATCTCTCTAGGAACTCTATTATATGCTTTATCTAAATTAATGAACACCATATTGAGATCTCTCTTTTTCTCTGTAAACTTTTCTATCAATCTTCTCAAAAGAAATATAGCTTTCATGGTTGATTTCCCTACCATAAACCCAAATTGGTTCTCTAATATACTTGCTTCATGTCGTACTCTTTGCTCAATTATTCTCTCCCACAGTTTCATGGTGTGGTCCATAAGCTTAATCCCTCAATAATCATTACAAATTATATATTGCCTATGTTCTTAAATATAGGCACCATACTATTCTTTCTCTAATCATTAGGCATCTCCTTTTCTTTCATTATCTTATTGAAAAGCTTATTAAGCCACAATAAGCCTACCTCTCCCATACATTTCCATACTTCTATTGGAATTCCATCGGGTCCTAATGCTTTTCCCTTCATCTCATTCAGCACCTCTTTCATTTTAGTAGTTCTAATTTTATGAAGGTATATGTTATTTTTATCATTATTTGTATTTCTAGTCTCTCTTCCATTAGTGTCCTCTAATGTTCATTTAATAACTTTTAAAAATAGTTTTCCCAACCTTGTTTCATTTCCTCATCTTTTGCCAATACTCTTTGATCTTCCTCTTTAATGCACCCAACATGGTTTAAATCCTTGCCTTTCCTTATCTCATCTTTGATAGTTTATAGATTCCTTTAGTGCTCAATTTATGATAAAGCTTATCATATGCCCTAAGTTTAACTTCACTTACTTCTTTTTTTAACTTCTTTTTTTATGGTTTTATATTTTTCCCACCTTTCCACATTTCTAGTCTTTTACCGTTCTTTGTAATATACTCATTTTTATCTATTTATATTTTGAACCTTTTCATTCCACTACCATGTTTCTTTAGCACTTTTCCATTTCCCTTTAGATTCTCCCAAGACATCCTTTGCTACTTTCTTTATGCAGATGGTCATTTCAAGTCATATATCATTAGTCTTTTCATCTAAATTCCATTTTCCCTCTATCATCAACCTGTTCTAAATTAAACTAGCTTTTCTTTGTTTAGGTTTTCCCACCCAATTCTTGGACACCTATTCAACAATTCTCTTGATTTATTACCTCAAGCTTGTAAGCAATCCATTTTACTGATCTTCCCACCAAGCTTCTTTTTTCTAGCCTTTTGAAATATCTACAGGCATAAACAACTAAAACGCCAATGAGCATAACCCCCATCCCCAGAAATAGAAGACCAAATTTTCATTTTACCTCTACTTTGCAATGACCAACTCCATATAGCTGGGACAAGGCTTAGATGATGATGATGAGTTTGACCATGCAATTACTCTTTCTTATCATGGACACCATATTCTCTACTCCTTGACCCTTCATCCTACCTTCCCATTTGAATTTTGTCTGAGCAGTGTAGTTAATAACTAGGTGACACCTAGGGGTTTTGGCCTGGCAAGACAACTCAAGGACAACTTACACAATTTTCAGAAATAATGACGAGATTTTTGAATAACCTCCCTAGTTCAAAGGAAAACACACATATGTAGAAGGATTAAGAGGCCTACTTTTTCACTCTAAACAAATTCCTATCATCTGAAAACAGGTTATATACTCGTATCAATATACAAAATGGAGCACAATTAGTTAGTTGCCCCTACAAAGATATTTTATCTATACCACATGCCTAGTTGGTCGCCTAGGAAAAACTTTAAGGCAGCTCAAGACCATTGTTTCTGAAATTTCTTTATTTATGTATTCAGAAGAGGCCTCATATCTCCAGGTTGATTGGGCATGTTCCAGTTTGTGGATGACACCCTCTTCCTCCTCAAGGCAGCTCAAGACCAGCTGGTGTCAATCTTATTGGCATCATACAGTGGTTGAGGTGGTATGAGGGATGAGAATCAATCTACAGAAAAGTGCCATCATCCAAATAAGACATGTAGAAGGGATTGAGAACGTTGCAGCAGTCTTCAGTTGTGAGGTGAGTAGGCTACTCATAAAATATTTAGGATTGCCATTAGGACCAAAATGCACTTCAAACATCATTTGGACTTTGGAAACCTGTGTGGAGCATATTGAGAAGTGATCATCATTGTGAAAAGAAAAATACTTATCAAAGGAAGGCTGATAAAAAACAAGTTATCAAAGGACTTTATTGAACCTCCACTCCGACTATTTGTCTCTTTTCCCTATTTTGACAAAGGTGAAAACAAATTAGAGAAAATTCAAAGAAACTTTATCCGGAGGGCATGGAGAGATTCATAAATTTTACCTTGTAGAATAGAAGAAAATTTGTACCTCAGAGGAAGCTGGTCTTTGGGAAGTCAAAAGATTAAGGTCATTAATGCTAGTCTTCTTGGGAAACAGCACTGGTGGTACAATGCATCATCTTCTAGACCTTGTCACAACCATATCCAGTAGGATGCATGAACCATTGCATTCTATTCAGTGCCATATAGTTGGACTTAGGTGAAGCAAAATGTGGTTCATTAAATCTCAGTTGGGACCTATGTGAAGCAGTTTCTTCTTTTGGCCATTTTTGTGGAAGGGTATAGAGAAAAACTACAACAATTTAATCAAAGTGGGAAAATATAAAGTCAGGGACGGTTCAACAAATACTTTCTTGGGTTGATGTTTGGCATGATAGAAAACCCCCAAGGAACTTTTCCTATTCTATATGCTATGGCAGTATGGCTGAAGACAAGGAGACCGCTGCTCTATAGGATTGGGATATAGAGGAGGCCACTGCTCTATCACAAATGCTTTAAGATCACCAGCTAGTCATTAGAATTATTGATTCCCTCCTTTTTTTCTGGAAAAAAGGTAAGGTATATTTGTATTGAAGTCTGAAAAGTATACAATGTCCTCTTTATAAAGAGATTCTGTACAAACTAACAACCCATCTAAGGAATAAAAAAAATCAACAGCCAAAAAAGAAGAGAACAGACATTCTCTTTTAAAAAACCTAAGAATTGGCATCCAGTTTCAGAGTTCTTCAACAGTATGATTGAACACAACCTCCTCCGGATTACTTTTCTGATTAAAAAAAAAAAAACTCTTTGAGTTTCTGTCTAGCCAAATGGCCCACAGAATTGCAAGTGGCACAGCCCACCAAAGGCACTTGCCTTTTTTGCTCATACCAGTAATGTGCCATCCAAGTTAGAACTACTGATTCTCAAGTCTGACTTTGGGAGCAGACAACTTTCATGCTGGAATCCTTCAAAAACAGCTAGCATTGTCAAGTAGCCTTTCCCTTCTGGAAAAATAAGTATGGGATCCTCCAATTCAATTGAAGATTGATTTTATGACATGGAGAGTGGTGTAATGCCCAATAGAAGACAAACTAGTAAGAAGAGTGTAATCCAGCAAGAAGAAAGAAGAAAAAAAGTAGAAAAAAGAAGAAAGGAGGAGAGGAGAAGGAGAAAAGGAAGGAAAAGAGTTCTATTCCAGAAAGTTACATGGCTGGTGGCACCTAAGTTAGTATTTATACTTGGGGCAACAGAATACAATAAAAAGATAAAGAAAATGACAAAAATACCCCTACAGCAATACATAACACATTTCAACACTCCCCCTCAAGTTGGAGCATATATGTCAATCATGCCCAACTTGTCACATAACTCATTATGCTGCAAGTAGTGTAGACCTTCTATAAGTACATCTACTAGTTGTTCCTTGGAACTGATGTAAGGAGTACACACTTCACTCTTATCAAGTTTTTCTCTTATAAAGTGCTTGTCAACTTCAATATGCTTGGTCTTGTCATGAAGAACTGGATTGGCAGCAATATTAATGGCTGCCTTGTTGTCACAGTAAACGGACATTGGACTATCAATATAGAAGTCCAATTCACTAATCAAATTTTTTACCCAAAGCATTTCTACAACTCCATGAGCCATAGCTCTATATTCAGCCCCAGCACTAGATCTAGCCACTACACTTTGTTTTTTGCTTCTCCAAGTGATTAAATTTCCACCAACAAAGGTGTAATACCCACTAGTCGACTTCCTGTCATCAACTGCACCAGCCCAACCTGTATCTGTGTAAACTTCCACCTTCATATGGCCATGTTTTTTGAACAAAATATCAGT
Organism: Nelumbo nucifera; assembly: GCF_055504915.1. Classification (NCBI taxonomy): domain Eukaryota; kingdom Viridiplantae; phylum Streptophyta; class Magnoliopsida; order Proteales; family Nelumbonaceae; genus Nelumbo; species Nelumbo nucifera. The sequence continues at coordinate 88,513,086 of NC_142652.1, read as the reverse complement.
CCCTGGATACTTCTTTAGATATCTTAGGACTATCTCTGCTACTTCCAAATGGGAAGTTTTTGGAGCATGCATAAACTAACTAAGAACTCCAACTGGTCAAGTCATTGACAAGTAGAGGAGTCTTCCTAATAACCTTTGAAACTTCTTGACATCTGCCACAGGTTCTCCAACACAATCACCAAGTCTGTGATTTTCATCAATAGGGGAATCTGCAAGCTTTGCTCCCAACTTCCCTGTATCTTGTAAGAGATCTAGGATATATTTCCTTTGAGAAATGAAAATGCCCTTTTGAGAATGGGCAACCTCAATTCCAAGGAAATAGTGTAACTATCCTAGGTCCTTAACTTCAAATTGTACAACAAGGGATTTTTAACTTTCTGAACATTAGAGTCCAATTCCCTATAATTATTATGCCATCTACATACATGATTAGGACCACAATCTTCTCTTGGTCCCTCTTTACAAATAGAGTATGGTCAGACTAACATTGATTAAACTCAATTTGCTGAAGAGCCAAGTGAAATATGCTAAACCAGGCCCTAGGGGTCCATATAGGGATTTCTTTAGTTTGCAAACTTTTCCTTCACACCCTTGTGCTATAAACCCGGGAGGCTAAATCATATACACTTCTTCCAGATCCCCATTCAGGAAGGCATTTTTAATGTCCAGTTGATGAAACTCCTAGTCAAAGTTAACAGTCAAGGATAATATGATCCGAATAGAGTTCATTTTAGCAAAAGGGGCAAAGGTTTTTGTATAGTTAACTCCATATACGTGTGTGTACCCTTTTGCAACCAACCTGGCCTTATACCTCTCAATTTGTCCCATCAGCCTTGCATTTCACTGTGAATACCCACTTACACCCCACTAGCTCTTTCCCTTCAGGAAGATCCACCAACTCCCAAGTATTGTTTTTGTGTAGAACACACATTTTCTCTTTCATTGCATCTGTCCATTCAGGGATAGACAAGGCTTCCACAACACTTTTGGGAATGGAGACACAATCAATGGCAATCAAAACACCACGGAATGAAGGTGATATGTTTTCACAAGACAAGAAATGGGCAAAATGATGTTTAGTAGTACATGATCTAACACCTTTTCTATAAGCAATGGGAACATTAAGGTCATTAATAGGATTATCAATAGTAACATCAAGGAGAACAAGGGTACTTGGATCCGCCTCCAAGGAGTCGAATGATGTTGGATGCACAGTTTCTGGCTGCTCCACACACTTTGAACTCAGTTGTCCCTTACGGCACCTCAAAAAAACATGAAATGGAGTGGAGTCAGGAATGAAAGGTGGTGGAACTTAAGGAACTTGCCCCTCTTGCACCCTATTCTCCCCCCGAGGAGAGGCTGGAAAGAAAGGGTCAAACTCAAAGGACACATCCATTTATGCAAAGTACTCAAAGGACCCTACCACTTATTAATTTCTTGCCCTTTTGTTTCTGCTATTTGGGAATGGACACCCCCCCCCCATCAAACATCCAAAGTCTTTTTAGCTCCTTGTTCTTTAGATGGCCTAAAAGAAGGGGAAAGATTATGTGGAGATGTGTGAGGGCTACTACATGCTGGACTTTATGGGAGGAAAGGAATTCCAGAATTTTCTCCGAAAAGGAAAGAAGCAAAGAAGGTATTATTGAAGCCATAACAGTTAGGGTGGTGCATTGACTAAAATCTGTGCAACTATTTGATGATGTGTCTACAGTTAGCGTGGAAGTGGCAAATTCTGCTCGGGCTTAATCTACTACTTCTCCTGTGTGGTCACCACCTGGAAATGGTTTTATAAAGCTAAATTTTGATGGGAGTAGTGAAGGTAACCCAGGCCCTTCAGGTGTAGGAGGTGTCTTTAGAGATGATGAGGGGAAAGTAATGGCAATGTATTTAGGCTCCATTGGGATTGGGAATTCTCTGAGAGCTGAGAGCCTGAGATCTATGTTGTATTGGAAGGTATTAGAAAGAGTAAGGAACTAAATGTACAAAAATTAATTATTGAAGGGGGCTCAAAGTTGGTGTTGAGCTGGCTGAAGAGGGGAAGTGATCTTTGGAAGTTTGCTAATGAAAGAAAGGAAATTAAATGGCTAACTAAGGGGATGACATTCAATTTCAGTGGGTGAAAAGAACAGCAAATGCTAGTTTGGAAAACCTGGTGATTGAGTATAATGGCGGCAAGTGAGTTAAGCTAGTTAAGATCTTGAACGTTGAAGATGGGGTTTCGGGGTAGTGTTGCTAGTGGAGGCAGGCCTGCTTCCAGGAGGTGGGTTGAGAGAACTAGTACTGAAGGAAGGATTCCGAAGGTAGGGTAAGGATTAATGTACCTTTCAATAAAGTTTTGACAGTAAGGGCTTGGCCAGAGTTAGGGCAAGCAGATTTGAAGCGAGTGGGTGGTAGGAAGGTGATTTTTACAGAGGTGGACAGGGTGGGGGCAGAAGACAGTTCCTATACAACTGCTTGGTGGGTCGCTTTCATGAGGGGGCAGATGTGAGGTGAGTGGACGTCTGGGCTAATAGAGCTTGGAGAGAAGTGGGGGGTGTGAGAGTGAAAAAACTCACAGATGGCTTGTTCCTCTTCATTTTCTTGTCCAGACCTGAGGCTGAGTGGGTGACCCAGAATGGTCCCTGGCGGTTGGGGGGATCCAATGTGTTACTTGATTGGTGGGGTGCGGGATGCTTCTATCCGGAGGTGGAGGACCAGCAGGAACCACCAATGGAGCAAAACTGGATTAGGATTTATGGCCTCCCTCTACTACTTTGGTGTCCAAATATGATAAGAGCTATGGGGGATGCCTATGGAGGGTTCATTCAAATGGACAATTCTCTCAATGAGTTAGCGACCTGAGAATGGGTTCGGGTGAAGATTAGAGATGGTAGCAACATCCTTGAAAAAGTGGACATTGTGGTTGGCGGGGTGATCTTCACTATTTGTGTTTGGCTGGAGACCCTTCCAGTGGCACGTAGGTGGAAGCCATGTTCTAAGGGTGAGGAGATCATCCATCAGAGGCCAAAACAGCTGCCAAAATTTTCTAAAACAGTCCTTTGTGAGAAGGACGAAAGTTTCTCTTGCAGATGCGGTCAAGAGAAGGGGTCGACGACCTCCCCACCTTCTCAATCTCGGTAGGGGGTGGAATCTCAGGTCGTGGGTGGTGGAACAGGGTTGGGAGGTGAGGGAGGAAGGTTAGACAGGGGCCGTCCGATTGTTGCATTGTTGAACGGTTAGGATGAGTGGGAAAGGGGAAGAGGGAAGGGAGGGAGTTTCAATTTTTGAATTCTAAAAGTGAGGGGAATGTATTAAACGTCGGCTCCCTAAAAAATATGATTAAGGAATGTATTAAGCTTTCTCAATATCCAACTTACAAACCAAACCCGGCCTACCATTCCTCTTTCTAGAGTCAATTAGCTCATTTTCAATCAAGACACTGTCCAACATTTGCCTCCCAGGAACAAAGGCACCTTGGTTCTCAAAAATAACAGAAGGTAAGGCCTTTTTCAACCTCCCTGCCAGAACTTTTGCCAAAATTTTATAGACGACACTTTATGTTTGAATTCTCCAATTTGCAGACGACACTTTATGTTTTATTGATTCCCCGGCTGAGTAGTTTGATTCTATGTTGGGCATTTTTTGCTGGTTTGAGGTTGTGACTGGGCTCAAAGTTAACCTTGGTAAGAGTGTGATTTTTCCCATTGGCTCTTTTGAGTGGGAGAATGGTTGTGTTGTTTGGTGTCCTGTCTTTAGAAGGAACCACCAAGACTGGGAGCTGGAGCAGCTGCTAGAGCTATTACAGTTATTGCAGAATCAGCAGGTTTCTATTGATGTGGATGACGAATGGAAGTGGAGATGGGGTTTGTTAGTGTTGACTGTATAGGGGTAGTTCAGTCCTTCTATTTATGTTTAAGCTGATGTGTAATGTTTATGTCAAGTGATGTGTCCCATACTTAAGTAGGGACATAATAGTCTTTTGGTTTAACTCAATAGAAACATATAAATATAACCTGGCCGACTAGAGAGAGTGATTTTTTTCTCTTGTTTGAACCAGTTTTCTCCTTCCCCTTTCTTTTCTTCTCTTCTTCTCTTCTTCTCTCTTCTATCTCCTCTAATCTTCCTCTAATTCTAACAGAATTCTAGTGCAGGTCTGAACTTTATCATGGTATCAGAGCCAATGTGACAAAATCAGATCTGTCCAGAATTCTGTCCTATCGCCAATCAGCTTAGGGTTTTACAGTTTTCTTCATCATCCGTTGGAGATAGGGAAAAGGGCTGAAAAGGAGTGAACGCCCTTTTCTTTTGGAGGTTTCCACGCCTCCTGTCAGTGGTTTAATGGGTGTTTGTGGTGGTTTGTAAGAAGCCCTCTAATTGATGGTAAGAAGGGGGCTGTTTCAGGTGGTGTAGTGGACAATTGAGTGTTAGGTTGGTTTTTGGTGATCAAATAGGTGGGACATATGTGTGTTTCAATGTGAATCGAGTGGTTGGTGAGTTGCTAGTGCTATGGTGTGTATTGAGGTAGTTGTATGGTGGTTTTGTGGTGCTGAAAGTGAAGAAATCAGCGACAGGTATTGCTGAAAATTGTGAATGTAGGTGGTTTCACTAGTGTGCAGTGTGGTGAAAAGTGATTTAGAAGTTTGATATACGAAAAAAAAAGGGGAATTCAGAGTGGGAGACAGTAGTGAACACAAATCTAGTGTTATGGTTCCCACCGACACTTGAATGTTCAGATGACTTCTATCAAGTTGAATGGGGAGAATTATGTGCCTTGGGCAAAATCTATAGAAGTTTTTCTTAGAGCTAAGAAGAAAGTAAAACATGTAAGAGAAGAAAAACCTCCCACCAACTCTCTAGAGTATAGTGATTGGGAACAAGAAGATGCACAGAGTATGACTTAGTTATAGAATAGTATGGAACCCAAGATCAGTGTTAATTTTATGTTCCTAGATACAGCCAAGGAGATTTAGGACCATGCCAAGAAATTGTACTCGGGACAAGACGATACTACTAAAGTGTATCAGCTTTATCAGCAGTACTTTAATCTACAATAGGGTAATTAGAGTCGTGAGGAGTACTATGTTAGCATGAGGAACCTTCGTAATGAGTTGAATGTGTACCATCCCCTCACTTCTAATGTTAAGATTCAGCAACAACAGAGAGAACAACTAGATGTGACCAGATTTTTAGTAGAGCTGAAATCTGAATATGAACCAGTGAGAACAAGATACTAGGAGGGTCAGCTTGTGGCAGAGGGTTGAAATCTGAAATATAAATATGTACCATCCCGTCTTCAGAGGATTTCTATTGGACCCACAGAGAATTCTAATATCTCTGACACTGTTTTAAAAGGCGTGGAAGGTGTGCGCAGCGCCTCTAGGCGAGGCGCTCCCAAAACGCCCTAAGGCGTATGCCAGAGGCGCTGACACCTCTGAGGCGTATGCCTCAAGTGCAAGAGGCGTACGTCTCTTGCGCTTTTTTCATGAGGCATGCTAGAGGCGTATGCCTCATGTGCACATCTTATATAAAAAGACAAAAAAAAAAGAAAAAAAAAAAGGAAAGGAAAGGAAAGGAAAAGAAAGGGAAGGGAAAGAAAAAGAAAGAGAAAGAGAAGAAAAAAAAGAGAGAATTATTAAGTATTAGCTGCAATCAAATAGTTTGGGAATGTGGTCCCTTAGACAACAGGTAAGGGAAATATTGAGCCTCAAAAGGGAGCTGGATGCAAAAGTGTATTGGTCTAGGAGGTCAACAAATGCTTTAGCTAACAACCTAGTAAAACAAGGGGTGGATCGGGAGTTTTTGTTTTGTGCAGTGTTGTAAGATTTTTGTTATTCAAGGGTCACCTTTTACTTTGGAAGGTGACAGTTGTTTCGTATGGTTTTATCTAATGAAAGTTACCGTTTCCTATCAAAAAAAAAGAAAGAAAAAAAAAAGCGAAAAGGAAAGAAAAGAAAAGGAAAGGGAAGGGAAGAAAAGATAAGGGGAAAGAAAGTTGTTTGCCCCCCTTTCAACTAATTTTATGCATCTTTATTCTTCTTAATATAAAAGATTTTTATTAAAAATTAAAAAACATGAGATCCCCCCTTACTCTTCATCCTCCTCCTAACCCCCCTCATCTTAAGGAGGCTTACGCCTCTTGCGTTCTGAACTACGCCTCACGCCTCTAGGTAGTGGAACACCTCGCGTCACGCCTCCGCATTTTAAAACATTTCTCTAACAGGTCTGCCTTTGCAATGACGAGAGGGGGAGGCCGTGGTGTTAGAGGTGGAGCTCGGGGAGTTCAGCCCAGTCGTAGTGGTAGCAGTGGATCCATGTATAGTCGTAGTGGTGGTGGTGGACTTATGTATAGTCGTGGTGGTGGACGTGTTATAGGTCGAGATTTAGGGGGAGCTCGTGGCAGAGGATGTAGTAATGGTCCAAGGAGGTATACACATTATGGTATGGAAGGGCACACCATTAACTTTTGTTATGATTTGCATGGCCCACCTTCAACTTGCGCAAATCATGTAGTAGCTAGTGATGGTAGTTCAAGACAGGATATCCAACAAGCTGATCAAATGCCCTCTAGATCTACAGATGTCTCCAGGAAGGAGATGATGAGTGTCCCACGTGATGAGTATGTACGGTTTATCCAAGCCACCTCTCAATAGAATACAGTTACTCTCGCACATTCAGGTATGACTTGTTTGGCATCCAAACCCACCTCCTAGATTATCAACTCTAGAGCTTCCGATCATATGATTAGGACTCTAGGTGTGTTTTCCTCCCTTTCATAGTGCTCCACATCACATTTTGTTACCCATGCTAATGGTTCCACATCCTCCATTTGTGGTGTTGGTAATGTTGACATATACCCTTTATCCCTATCCTCAGTTTTGTATGTTCCCAAATTCCCTTTTAATCTTATGTTTGTTAGTAAGCTAGCCAAGTCTCTTAATTACTCTATCACCTTTTACCTTTATTCTTGTGTTTTTCAGGATCTCAAGACAGGGATGAAGATTGGTGGAGGACATGAAGCAGGTGAACTGTATTATCTTGATGGTGGTGGTGGTGGTTCGTCAACAACTCTTCAGACATCTCTCTCTCCTCTTCAGTGTCATTTTAGAGTTGGTCATCCATCGCTTAAAGCACTGAAGTCACTTATTCTGTCATTGAGTCGTATTTCTATTTTGGATTGTGAGTAGTGTCAGTTGGGGAAACATCATTGTGTTCCCTTTAGTCCTAGGATTGATAATCGTATGTCAAGTCATTTTTCTTTAGTTCATTCAGATATTTGGGGTCCAAATAAAATAGTGTCATACAATGGTTACAAATACTTTGTTATTTTTGTTGATGATTATTCAAAGATGATGTAGCTTTTACCTAATGAAAGAAATGAGTGAATTGTTTTCCATTTTCCAAAAAAATTTATACTGAAATTCGCAACCAATTTGTTGTACACATTAAGATTCTTCGTTCTGATAATGGTCGAGAATACTTTTATACATCGTTTAAGGAGTATTTGAAATAACATGGAATTATCCATCAAACTTCATGTACCTACACCCCACAACAAAATAGGGTAACTGAGAGAAAGAACCGTCATCTTTTGGAAACTACTCGGTCCCTTATGCACCATATGAATGTACCCAAACATTTTTGGTGTGATGCTATGCCCACGCCCATCCTTGAAGGTCATTCTTCTTTCACTACTTTGTTTCCTACCTTGTCCCTGTTTCCTCTTACTCCCAGGGTTTTTGGGTGTGTATGTTTTGTTCATAATCTTGGACCTAGAATGGACAAATTAGATGCACGACCCACTGAGTGTATCTTCCTTGGATATTCCCGAACCCAGAAAGGGTATAAGTGTTATAACCCTAGTTCTCGATGTTCCTTTGTGTGTCCTAATGTTACTTTCTTTGTCTACTTCATTCTTCTCTAGGTCAAGTGATGTCCCTTCTTCTTCTTCCTCACCTCCTCCTCCTCTTTTAGTTCCCGCTAAGGACCCCATTTCACTTGTTCCAGTTGTGACTAAGTCTTTGCCTCCGGTGCAGTTTCCTATTGAACAGCCACCCATCCGTCAAGTGTATACGCATCAACAACATGTACCAGCTCCTCCTCCAGCTTCAACACCATCAACAGATCCAACAGTTGTTCCCACACCAGCCACACCCCCTGTTTCTGACCTTGATCTTCCTATCGCCTTGTGGAAAGGTAAACGCACTTGCACACTTCATCCCATTTCTATGGATGTCCAGGAAGCCCTTGCCTCTCCAGGGTAGCACCATGCAATGGAAGAACTTTATGCTTTAGCTCATAATCATACACGGGATCTCACCATGCTCCCTCCTGGTAAGCATGTTGTAGGTTGTAAGTGGGTATACACTGTTAAGTATCTACCTGATGGTAGTGTAGAGTGGTTGAAAGCTAGACTGGTTGCCAAAGGTTGTTCCCAAGCATATGGTATTGACTACACGAAGACCTTCTCTCCTGTTGCTAAAATTGGTTCAGTTCGTGTTATGATATCTTTAGCTATTATGTATGATTGGCCTCTATTTCAGCTTGACATCAAGAATGCCTTTTTACATGGTGATCTCCTTGAAGAGGTTTATATGGAGTAACCGTCAGGGTTTGTTGCTCAGGGGGAGGATGGTAAGGTGTGCAAACTAAAGAAGGCTGTTTATGAACTTAAACAGTTCCCCTGTGCGTGGTTTGGTAGATTCAATGAAGTGATAAAGAAGTTTGGTATGAAATAGTGTCAGGTTGATCATTCAATATTCAACCATGATTCGCATGCTGGGAAGATCTTACTGGTGGTATATGTAGATGATATTGTCATTACCTATAGTGATAGATTGGGGATTGATAGGTTGAAGACCTTTCTGCAGGAGCACTTTCAAACAAAGGACCTTGGTAAATTAAAATATTTCTTGGGGATAGAAATAGCATGGTCTAAGGATGGCATTAATTTGTGCCAGAGGAAGTATGTTCTTGATTTGTTGGAAGAGACATGATTGTTAGGTGCCAAACCGATTGAAACATCTATAGAACCAAATACCAAGTTGAACAGTGATATGGGTGAGAAGTTTGAAGATCCTAGAAGGTATAGATAGTTGGTGGGTAAGCTAAACTACCTAACCATTACTCAGCTAGATATTTCATTTGCAGTTAGTGTGGTGAGTCAGTTTATGCAAAAACCTTGGGTTCCACATTGGGATGCAGTTCTAAGGATTATAAGGTATTTGAAGGGAGCTCCTAGTTGTGGCTTGATATACAAGAGTGGAGGAAATCTTGAAATAAAGGGATACACTGATGTTGATTGGGCTGGTTCTGTATCTGACAGAAGGTCCACTACAGGTTATTGTACTTTCCTTGGGGGTAATTTGGTGACATATAAAAGTAAGAAACAGACAGTTGTGGTAGGAAGTAGTGCAGAAGCTAAATACAGAGCCATGGCATATACCACTTGTGAACTAATGTGGTTGAAAAATCTTCTACAGGAGATGGGATATTCCATTGACACTCCAATGAAGCTTTATTGTGACAACCAAACTGCAGTCAACATCTCTTCTAATCCAGTGTTTCATGAGAGAGCAAAGCATATAGAAGTTGATTGTCACTTTATGAGAGAGAAGGTGTTTAGTGAAGTGATAGATACTGCATATGTTAACACAGGAAGCCAATGGGCAGACTTGTTCACCAAAGGGTTGAGTCGGGGAAGAGTGGACTACATATGTAACAAGCGGGGACTATATGATATATACTCACCAGTTTGAGGGGGAGTGTTAGTGTCGACTGTATAGGGGTAGTTTAGTCCTATTTATGTTTAAGCTGATGTGTAATGTTTATGTCAAGTGATGTGTCTCATACTTAAGTAGGGACATAATAGTCTTTTGCTTTAATTCAATAGAAACATATAAATATAACTTGGCCGATTAGAGAGAGTGATTTTTCTCTCTTGTTCGAACCAGTTTTCTCCTTCTCCTTTCTTTTCTTCTTTTCTTCTCTTCTTCTCTTCTTATCTCTTCTATCTCCTCTAATCTTCCTCTAACTCTAACAGAATTCTAGTGCAGGTCTGAACTTTATCAGGGTTTTCTCAGTTAAATCTATGGCAGAAAAGCTAAGCCAAGGTGCTATTGCGGGTTTTCCTAAGCAAACAGATTTGGGTCTCTACTAGTCCTTCTAAGGCAAGCTTTCTAGTTTGGGTTCTGGATCTAGACAAATGCCTGTCTAGAGTTAATCTGAGTAGACGAGGAATTCAGATTCCTGATCTGAATTGTGGTCTATGTGCTTTGGTTCCTGAACTGGTGGTCACCTATGCATTCATTGCCCTCTGTCTGCTAAGTTGTGGGAGCATTTCATCAATTCTTCCGGCATCAGTTGGGTTATGCCTCGAGCTATAAAGGAGGTGCTGTGTAGTTGGAAGCTTCCTAGGCTGAGCAAGAAAGGGAAGCTTGTCTGGAAAACAATCCCTGCAGTTGTCCTGGTCACTGTCTGGACTGAAAGGAACAGTCGTGTTTTCTGCAACAAGGCTAGAGCTCTTGAAGATCTGCTTAAAATTGCTGTCAATAGACTTGGTTCCTGGTTATCTGTAATTTCAGAATTTAAAAATCAGAATGCCTTTCAGCTCCTTGAATCCCACTCCATTTGAACTTTGTAACGTGGTTGTTCTCCTAGTGTTTTTCCACTAGGTTGCTGTTGTACTGTAGCTTCTCTTATCAATAAAATTTTTACTTTACCTTCAAAAAAAAAAGAACAGCAAATGCCTATGCAGACGCTTTGGCAAAGCAGGGTATGGGAAGATTGTACTGGGCTGTATTGTGAGCTTGTTGTTGCTTTCTTGGTGTGAAGCCTTTTTAACTCTCGCTCTGATTGTTGTACTGTTGTTTATATATTAATCTAATGAAATTCTGTTATTGATCAAAAAAATCACATTAGCCATTTGAATTTTGAAGTAATGCAATTGGAAAAAGAATAAAGAGATCGAGAGTTATATGCTTGAATATGTTTTATAAGTTATGCTTACGTATTTTAATTTGAGATAATAGGTTTTATTAAAACATTTATTTTAAAATTTAAGTATATTTTTAATTAATATTATGTAAAATATTTTGAACTTTTTGAATTTTGGGGCATATATATTTTTAATTTTTTCAATTTCAGACGCAAAATGCCCCTTGCACTTTTTTTTTGTCTTGTGCTTTTAAAGCTTAGGAGTGGTATGTGCGACAGCCAGGGCTGACAAAACTTAAACCATGATGTCATATAGAATTAAATGTTTGTATACAAACATGGCAGCCCCCCAGCCTAGCTCAAACCTCCCTACCCTTTCTCTTAATAAAGAGCCAGCTTATGTGTTTTAATTTGAGATAATAGGTTTTATTAAAACATTTATTTTAAAATTTAAGTTTATATTTTTAATTAATATTATGTAAAATATTTTGAACTTTTTTATGGATAAAATTTTTTGAATTTTTGGGCATATATATTTTTAATTTTTTCAATTTCAGGCGCAAAATGCCCCTTGCACTTTTTTTGCGCTTTGTGCTTTTAAAGCTTGGGAGTAGTATGTGCAACAGCCGGGGCTGACAAAACTTAAACCATGATGTCAAATAGAATTAAAAGTTTGTATATAAACATGGCAGCCCCCCAGCCTAGCTCAAACCTCCCTACCCTTTCTCTTAATAAAGATCCAGCCAGGCTATTGGTTGAGATTTAAGAGTCCACCTAAATGAGCAGTTCAAACTATATGCCAATGGATTTTCTTCTTTTATCCAATATCTAATGTGTTAGAGGTTACAAGGGTATATTTATAATGTTGATACATTTTTGGGACTTGTATGTACTTATGGGAGGAAGAGGGGCCTATGTGAAATTCTGATATAATTGGGTCTTTTGCTTATTTAATCCAATTGGTTGTGTGGGATTAGGGTTGTGTGAGAGTGGATATTTTGTTGTAAATGAAAGGTCAGTCATGTATCTCTTGTTCTCATAGTGGATGATTTCCCTCTCTTCTCGTGGATGTAGGTTACCGAGCCAAACCACATTAAATCTTGGTGTTTTCTCTTTTTTTTTTTTTGATGAATTGGTGTTTTCTCTATTTCTTCTTCTTATTTTCTTTTTGATTTACTATTCTCTTTCCTACTGGTTGGCATTGTATCAGAGCAGGTTTAGTGTGGGAATTAGTTTGGTGAAGCAAGGAAGACTAGCAATCGAGTTACTATTCACTCAAGGTCTGTGGTGCTTGAATCTGTAAAGCAATCTGTTAGGGACTTTTACCATTCAATGAGGAATATTTGTGAGTTTTTTTCATTATTTTCTTGGAATTTTACTAGACCCCAAAAAGGGTGATATTGCTTCTCGTTGCTTATTTCAGAAACCAGAAAAAAAGTAACATCAGATTTGGATTTTCTTTCAGTTCTCTCTCACACCTAGTGGAATCTAGACTTGAGGTTTTAGAGTTCAGGTCGTTTTTATATGAGAAAGAAGATCAAATGGGTCATTTCAGCAAGGAAATCTGATCTGGTTGGTATATTAGGGCATCTTCCAATCCTTTTTTTTAACACTATTAAAGCTTTTTTGGGATTTTCTCTTTTGTTGGCTCTGTGGAATGACTCCCTCTATGGAAGGGTTTATATTTTCCCTCCTCATCTTGTGGGTTATGCTCCCTAGCATCTGAACTAGTTCATATCTTCAAGCAAATTCTGGTTTCTATGTTGCATATCAGCTATTTGATATTTTGATTATTGTCTAAAAGGTTGGTTGTTGGTCATTTAGCCAACTTTGGCGTTTTCTTTCGAAGTTTTAACTTTTCAAAGTATTATACAAGCTCTGCAACTTCTCTGGTCTATGGTCTACTTATGACTATCAATATCAGCATGTCATACTAGATCTCAGGGTGACTATTTGGTGTTCAAGAAAATGTCTTGATGGTGCAAAATTTCTACAATGATTCTCCATTGTTATGATCGGTTCTAATCTAATCTTGTTTGTGGTTTGGTTTGATATTTAGACTATTTTGGTTTGATAGATTCCATAAAATATCAATCCTGTTGCCAAATCTCTTAACCGACCAGCTGATCAAAAAGTCCCTTAGCTTTTTTTTGTTAGCCGTATGGGCTACACAACACAATAGGGGCAGCCTTCCCCCAAAGCCCCCTTATCCCTTGTGAAGGCAAAATTTGATCCCAGGTCTCTGCTACAACCCCAGATAAAGACTTTAGCAGGAAGCTAGTTGGCCCTCAACTGGCCAAAGCTCAATGAGGGAAAAAAAATCCTTATTCCTAAAGAATTTACTCAATGCCTACTAAAGAGCTTAACAAAATGAATCCATAACTCACCAGCATAACTACAATAAAGATGGAGATGGGTAACCAATTCCTCAACATTCAGAAGACCTATATCCCTGGGATAAAGGATTCCTGAAGAAGCTTCTGTTAAACATTCAATTTAATCCGGTCATCATCCATTAGCTGGCTGCTTCATTATTTTCCCCCTGTGATGCTTAAGTTCATTACTTTTTTCTGTTTGTTCAAGTTCATTACTTAGAAATAGCAGAATTAGTAACCATGTCTACACTACAAGCATCATAAGATAATTATCTTACCAATTGTTCAATACCACTCTTTCCCAGGGCCCCAACAAAATGGTGAAAAGCAACGATTCTTTGCTATTTTACATCATTCTAAGCCTTATCTTAACAATATGGGGCTGGCTAGTTACATAAATAAAGTGAAAAACTTACCAGTATTCTAGAAGCTTCAATTCTCAGAATATAAATAAAGTGATACCAAACTACTTTCTCAAATAATGAAAACGGAAGAATGATTTAATCATCTGTAAGGCCACTTTAGACATGATGGATCCAGACATATGCATATAACAGGTGATTGGTGAAATGGTTGATTTGTTGATCAATCCTTCTCAATTTCCTTTCATAAGCAAAAGAGAATATTTTGTACTGATAATTTCGATTTGATTGCGTTTGTCAGGTTTTTTACAGTCAAATTTTATACGGTTTCTCGGAAGAGAGTGTGTGCAAAACCCTAATTACGAGAAGAATTGCTTAATTCTGAACCAAATTTTCATGTAACTTAGAATCCAGAAGGAATTTCCTCTTACAATCAAAACCAAAACCAAACATTAAATAAAGCAACTACGTAATGGATGCCCATAATCCCTATAAGTAGAAAGGGGAAAAGCCAATTAAGATACAAATAACTCCTCGACTGAGACATCCAAAAGGAGGCATACCTTCCATCAATCAAAGAATCGAAAGTAAAAGAAACCAAATGGCAATCTGGGTTGGTCTCATCGACCTCAAGCTTTATCGTATCTTTATGCACATTCACATCGTTCTTAATCTTCTTGGCGTTCTGATGGTCAACATAAGGAGGCGGAGGCTGGAGAGGAACTCCTGGGGGCCGAATTCCATGCCACCCATTGACACGATTACCGTAATACGGAGAGAAATTAGACGATCCACTGTATCCGCTGGAATTATATCCCGCATACTGATAGTATGAAACATGATGAGGAGGGGGTGGGGGTGGTGGCAGTGTATGATAAGGATTCTGGGGTGGGTACGAGGGTGCAGGATATGGCGCGTTCGCTGCAAAAACATAGTTAGGTGGTTGTGAAGGAGGAGGAGGAGGAGAAGAAGAAGAAGAAGAAGAAGAAAGCGTACATGGATTTGAAGAAAAAGGATTATTAGTATCTGAGGCAGAGGCGGCAGCAGCAGCAGTGGTAGCAGAAGACGAAGAAGAAGAAGAAGAAACGAGCTGTGAAGGATACTGGGTATTGTTCGTTCTTCTACTGCTCCATGACAGTCCCATGGTTTGGGGTTTGTAGGGTGTATACTGTATAGAGAGAAGAGGGAAGAAGAAGAAGAAATGGGAGAGGACTGAGGAGAGAGTCTCGACGACTCTTGAGAGTTGAAGGAAATCGCAATCTTCGTGCAGTTGAAGAAGGTTGGCTGTCAGACCAAATCGACTCCGGATCTCCTGCCCACGAAAATCCTGCCAACGCCTACGCACAATACATCACCCCCGTGAATTGAGAATATCTCTCCTGCATAATACTGTTAGAGGATGAAAAGTTCTTCGTGACTGCGATAAACGTGGACAAAATTATCATAAATAAGAGATCCGGATTCGACCAAATCAGCCCCCACAACATCCCACGGTCGTGATGTGCTGTGAGACGTTGATGGGGCAATCTCGTGGGAGGGTTGATTTGAATTCTTGACTGTCACGTCTACAGTTATACTCGTAACAGTTGACCGACCAATCACAATACACCACATAATCATCGTGGAGGTAGAGACCACATCAGGCTGACGTAGCATATCGTAATTGGCCCTGTATCCTCCAGTTCCGGTAGAAGATCCGAACACCAAAGAGTCAAAGACAAACCCAAATGTGGACCGCATTTTCTTTTTTCTGGAGCCCACACCTAAAGGATAGAATTGTTCTCGGAACGTACGATTGGGATCGCGGTCCACTATCTGACGATCATATACTTATTTTCTCAACAATAGAGTGAACAGCCTTAGCAGATAGTTCGTACTTCGTTATTGGGGTCGGCAGTCGGTGGACGGTGAGTTGAAATCCGTCCAGTATTGAGAACATTTTTTAATAATATCAAAAATTATTAGGAGATTTGATCTCGTGGAGGGTGGGAGGCAATTTTGTGGAAGGCTGATTTGATCTCGTGGAGGGTGGCTAAAGTTAATGGACCCATATGCTGATATGCCCACTGCTCTAGTGCCCTGTCCCCACTTCCCCTAAATTAGCTAAATAAAAGGAAAAAGTTAATAGGTGTTAATATATTATCATTTTAATATTTAGACATGAAAAAAGGAAAAAGTTCAAAAAATATATATTTTCAAATATAAAATATATAAAAATATAGAAATTACAAAAAATTATAGAAATTGCAAACAAAATGAAAAATTATTTTCAATTTATAGAAACTATAGAAATTGAAAAACAAAATCAGAAAATACAAATTGTAGAGAAAACATCAAAAATTATAGAAAAGTACATAACTTGCAAATAAATAACAAAAAATATAGGAAAATTTATAGATTGTAGAAAATAGAAAATGTAAAAAAATCAGAAATTATAAAAAACACTAGAAATGCAAAAAAAAACAAGAAAATTGAAAACTAAAAAAAAAAACAATTTTCCTCTAACTCATCATTCAAGGGTAATTTGGTCATGAAAATTATTATTTATGTTGGCATGGACACCTCTGTTAAGAAGCATTAATGGTGCACTAACGGAATGTGAGTTTTAGAAAATAAAAACTTACTGACATGGTGAGTTTTAGACATTTTGAAAAGTTGTGGTAATTTAAGAGAAATGTTGAAAACTCATGGTGAGTTTGACACTATTAGGCATCACATAAGTTAAACAATAGTAAAATGCTTTGGTGTTCAGAAAACATCAGGCAATACCTCATGTTTGATTATGTGTTTTATTGAAAAATGTTATATTTAAATTATATTTTGGAAATCCAAAAAAATATGTGATTGGAGAAATGCCCTTTTTGGTGTTTTTTTTTCATTTTTATTATTGTTAGCAATAATATGCGAACATGACATTAAAAAAAATGAAGCTTCCCCCAATGGATGACTCATTCAAATTAAGACAAATGTTTATTTAATAAGCAATTTACTAAATAACATTTTAGAATAAAAAATTATGTGAGAAACTGACAATGAGCTGGCACCCTTACTCTAATACCATGACAATGGAACCAAACACCATCTAGATCATGTGATGATATTTAACCTAATTGAATAGGGATTTTTACATATTCTTCTCCCTTGAAAAATTTTATTGATTTGTGCATTTGGAACAATGACAACTGACAAATAGAAATTCTATCAAAATTCAAGGGGATAGTGAATCAATGTTTTAAAAATAGACCCAAAGCCATTATGGCCACTGGTTTCTGGGTCAATGGTTCGATCGTCCGGTTCAAATGAATGACACGTTATGACAAAAAAATAAAAAAATAATTAAATAAAAATGGTCAAAAACCATTAAACAGATCGAACGGTCGACGATTCAACCACATGGGTCAACAATTTATTGACCAATTCAATGGTTTTTGACCGATAATTGAATTTAGAATAAAACGGAACCAGTTGTATGAATGATTACTAGGCCGAACAATCTGACCATCTGAATCAACGGTGGTTCTAAAACATTGTAATGAATCATAGATGAATGTCTTAGTAAATAAAACAAAAATTAAAATTTCCAAGATGGAGCAAATCATTAATCTTGATTTAACATGCAACACTTAATTAGATAATTTAGACTTTTATTAAAATGTAAGAACTAGTACTAACATGACTCTTCCATAAATGGTTCCTTACCCTTCTTCCGGTCATGATGATAATGTCAACATAATTCTTATCACGTCAGATTGGAATTCGATTGACGCCTATACCCCCACGGTCTATCTTACCAAGCCATATCTTTGGAATATAGTAAGCCTGAGAAGAAGATGAAGTAAATATAGTTGAATGAAAAGTTTATGATTCGTACCTTGTACGGTAAGCTTTTCTAATTTTCTTAGGGTTCACATTTCTGAATGAGATTTTTTTTCTATTTTCTAAAATCTTATCGTTAATGATATTTTTTTGTACGTAATGCTTAATTAATTTCACTCACTTTTCACATTTTAGAAGAATGAGATTAATTAATCACTTAACCACGGTTCAAAGTTTCAATATGGATCGGTACTTAAATTACATGTCTTTTATTTTTTGGTAAAATATAAAATCTCCCCTCATAAAACTTTTCTTTAGTTTTACTTTAACAAAAATCTCCCTTAATTTTTTAAAGAATTCAACAAAAGCCTCTCTTCCGTCATTAATCCAGACGGAAAATTGACAAAGTTACAAAATTGCCCCTGATTAGTCATGTGAGGGTCATTAAAATATTTCAAAATACAGGAATTGCCCCTGTTTGTCCTATAGGATCCTCTCTGTTTAAGTATCTGTATACCAATGTTTTTAAAACTAGACCAGACCAGATGGTTGAACTGAAAAACCGAGAACTGGTCACCTGACTGGTTCCATTTTACCCTAGAACTGTCTTTTGGCCAAAAACTATTAATTTGGTCAGCAAACTGTTGATCCGGGTGGTCAATTTGTTCGAATTGTCAACTTGGATAACGATTTTTGACTGATCTTTACTTTTTTGTCAAAACAGTCCGTCCGTTCAGTTCGAACAGTCAAACCATTTGACTCAAGAACCAGACCCCTGAACGGTTCAATGTCCAGTTCAGTTTTAAAAACCTTACTGTATATGACACCACTTTCTCTTGGCGTTTGAAGGCTTTTAGTAAAAGGGGCAAGTTGCTGTGAAACTTAACCCCTTTGGAGATCTGATAGTGCATTTCGAAAGCAAGGAATGGTTGTCTATTTGAAGACCTTGCTTTACCTGCTAAAAAACTGTGTGCAAAATGTGAAAGAACTTTGTTCAGTTGGGCTTCTGTTAGTTATCTATTTCAGGGCGACGGCGACCAGATGAAAGAAGATGCAATTGCGAAGCACAAGAGTGGAAATACAGGTGTGGTTTTTAGGCTCCAATCCAGAGAGGAAGTTGTGACTAGGAAACTCTGATATATGTGTGGAGGCAGCACTTGTTATGGAAATCTCGCAGCTACACATTAATTGTGCGAGTATGGATCTCCTACCCATGATAACTCTGCCCATGTTTTATCGTAGCCACACGTGGAGAACATCTCATCCTCTACATAGTATTATGCAGGGGGAGATGTTCCCAATTCATGGGGGATAGTGTATTATGGGTAGGCATGGGCAGAGTTCTTGTGGGTAGGAGATCCGGAGTCTAATCTTGCTTGCTGTAGGAGAAATCAGGCGAACGTGAAGAGGGAAAACAAGCTTATATTTTGAGTTCCATTATTGGACAAGCAAGGGTAATTCTAGTATTTTGAAATATTTTAATGATGCTCTAACGATTAATTAGGGTAGTTTCATAATTTTATTGATTTTTCATGTGGGTCAGTGGTAGAAGGGAGGTTTTTGTCAAGTGAAACTATAGGAAAGATTTTCATGATTGTTAGGAACTTCAGGGGAGGTTTTGTATTTTACCCTTTATTTTTTTTTAGTTTTGTTTTTCAAATTCAGTTTTAAATATAATTTTATATATGTTATTTAATAAAAAAGAAGTTTTTGAAAACACTTTTAAAGAAGTGTATCATGCACCCAAAAACACCATACAATACATCTAATACAAGGCATATCGTATTGATAAGAATTATCAATACTTTGAACTTTGTTAAGCCATTTTGATGAGTTTGAGCTAGGGGTCCAAATAAACATTGCATTGGCAAAATGCTGGTGGATGCTCAAGTAGGTTTGGGTGGTCAGAGATCCCGGAAAGATCTCAACATCGAAAGAGGAGGTGTTTGGTATAATGGTGTTTATCTGATAAATGTTTTGTACAAAATGCAGCCCCACTAGACACCATTAGGTGCCACATGCACCAAACAGTAAAAAACTGCCCCTGAAAATGAAAAATGACATTTTTAGCGTTTTTTTCTGATAAGTGGTTCTCACATAAATAGATAGAGAAACGTTAATTGGTTGAACCACGGTTTTTAAAATCGACCCAGAGATCGGACCAGTCAGGGGTCCGGTTATTGGGTCGAACAGTTGGCCCGTTTTGACAAAAAAATTTAAGAAAAATTAAAAAAATATAAAAAATGATCAAAACCGTTAAAACGGTTAATCACCCGGTTTTTTGAGGAAAATCTGGTTTTGGGGGAAAACGGAACCGATCACCGGTTCCCGATTTTTCCGGTCCGACCGTCCGATTTTGAAAACCATGGGTTGAACGACTCAACCAAAAATTAAATTGGGCGTTTATTTGTTAAACACTTGCATGGTGTTGAGCTAGTGTCGCTGCTCCAAAAACACCATCTTAGGTTGAAGCAGTTCTTTGGAAATATATTGGCTAGTCAGTCATGAGTGCCCAATTTGGTCCATGTAACTATAATTGATTAGATTGAGCGAGTGGTTGTTTAAGTGGTTGGTTTAACCATCTAGGTCAAGGATCTTTCACCGAGTTCATATATGCGCCCCACAATGCCCCATAGCACATACCCACCATCATCTGGAGAGGACGGGTTCATATTACTCCAAACCTTATATTCTCCCATTGGTTTGGGTGAAAGAGAGTTCACATCTGCACCCCACAACACATCCCCACCTTGTATTGGGAACATCTCCCAATAACAAATAGGGGAGATGATGAGACATCACTAGGAGATGTGCTGTGGGGCATTGTAGGGCATAGATGTGAACTCTCTTTCACCCAAACCAACGGGAGATTATAAAGTTCGGAGTAATATGAACCTGTCCTCTCCAGATGATGGTCGAAGGATCTATCAACAACGGATTGTAAACAATGGTATGGATTTTATTTTGCATTCATTAAATTAGGAAAATTAAGGGAGTATTCGACAACCTGAACCTCACATATTTATATTTGTACTCTTTCCAAACTGAACCTTACATGCTACTGTATGTACAACCCAACTAGCTAATCTATTAACATGACTCATCGAGTAGGAAGGAAGGTGAGTGAGTGAATATTTTGGCAATAAGAGATCTAAGCCACCACAGTGGGTTAAGACCATCCTACAACAGAAGGTTAGTAATCTGTTGAGCATTACCCTCAACGAGAACATCGATAAACTTCATATTACAAGCCAGTCGAATACCTTCAAGGAAGGCAAATTCGAATTTGATTAAAAAGTTCGATATTCGAATTCGATCTAATATTCAATGGATATTAAAAGTCAATATCTGAATTCGATTAATTATTTGAATATTCAATTCAATAAGAATTTGATTGATGAACTATTTTAGGTAATTAACAAATACATAAAATTAATATTTTATTTAAATAAAGTATATAAATATATAAATTATTTAAACATTTTATATATTATATATAACAATTAAATAATCACTCGAATTCAAATATTTATCGAATATCAAGTCATATATAAATTCGATTCAATTACTTAAACGATACAAATAGGATATCCGAATTTAACCGATTATGATATTTGAATTATCTGAATTTAATTATGTTGAATCTCAAATTCAAAATCAAAATTTCAAATACCATCACCCCTAGGCACGAGCCATAAAAATCAAAATCATTATGGTCTTGGACTACAATTCCCACCAAAGAACTAGTAGACTTTGACAATATCTACATTAATTTTAAGACTTTCCATGGGAGATTTGCACCATCAAATAGGGTACAAATTGGGTTGGGAATTTGTTAGTTTTTCAATGGACCCAAACTCTAATTTGAACCCAATGTATTTGAAATTCTTTAAATCGGGCAACCCAATTTGCAGTCCTAATTTCAACATTTTATTTTAGAAAAGAATAATCTACGATGCCAAAAAGACATGGTACCGGAAGGGTTTTGACCAATCCAAACTTTCATGAATTTGATAAAAACCACCTGATTGATTATCACTTTTATGATACCATTTGATAGTGTCATAATTGAACCCATGGAGAAAATGAAAGGCACCAGTTTTTTTTTTTTTTTTTTGGGGGGGGGGGTAAAAATAGGCGTCAATTAAAAAGTTGTACACGTCTGAATCTTAAGATCTTAAGATGGATGAATGAAAATGTTCGAAAAGATGGCATAAGAAAACAAATTTGTTCAAACATGGGAGTGCTCCAATAGTTGAAAAAATGAGAGGAAAAGTAAGCTAAGATTGTTTGGTCCCATGCTAATAAAACCATCTGTGACACAAGTGAAAGGATGTGATATGTTATAAGTTGAAGGTTCGAAAAGAGATAGAGGCAGACCAAAGAGGAAATGGGGTTGAAATAGTGAGAAATGATTTAAGGGCTCACGACATATGACACTGAACAGAGGAATAGTATTCATTTGACCAGCCCCATATGTACGAACGAAAGCATGTAACCCTTAAATTTGGAATCTGTGATTCAATGTTTAAAATGAAGATCACTAACAATACAAGTATGAAAACCACATTTAGAAGTCAAATATACTACTGTAAACAGAAATATTCTACGGGACTACATCCATTATGCTTTAGTTGGTAACCTACTAGCAACAGGAAATTCTCCCTAAAAGGCTATTACTCAAACCCATGTTCTCACATTGGTCAGGCTGAGATTTTACCATTTCACCAAGTAACGACCTCTATGGAATCTTCTTCCAATCTCTGTAAGTAGAACTTTCCACCAAGGTTCAAAGTATCAACACGTACCGGACGATACGTATCGTTCCGGCACCCCACCGATACTCTCCTATAGTGGGTGTATTGGTCGTCTGACTGGTTCAGGGTGTGGCGAAGACCTAAACCAACTCCCTTGAACCAGTTGGCGAAAAAAAAAAAAACCACCAAAAGGAGTATCGATTCGCCTGATACACCGGTATGGGCATATCGGGCGTATCGATATTTTGAACCTTGCTTTCCACAACAGTAACTTTGCCTCGTATGAGTACGCTCTAGGATAACTACAAGCAAGATGATATCTTCTCCCACACTATGCTAAAAGAGAACCTTCCATAACAGTAACAGCTTTGCCTCGTATCAGTACCCTCTGGGTTTGTTCATCTAAATGCAAGTCTAGTGCTCCACCCCTTGGAGATGCCTGGTTCAAATAAATAATGCAACTCAGAGAAAGCCACAAACTACACACAAGATTATAATTGTGTGTGTGTGTGTGTGTGAGAGAGAGAGAGAGAGAGAGAGACATGGTATGCAAGTAGGTCACATTTTCCCAACTTTTGGCTCCAGTAAATTGCCAAGGCACAGTGTGCACTTCCACAAACAGGATCCTGAAAAAACACATGGCATTCCAAATGAATAAAAGAGAGATTCATCAAGAGTATTGCGTATTTAAGATTGCACCTAGAAAGAGAACTTTTTAATCTTGGCATATTTCATGCTTCAATATGGGTTGTACCATTTTTCCTCAAGCACAAAAGAAACTTATATTGGACTAAAAGAGAAACCAAGTAATAACCTTTTGCCATTTGCCAATTAACTGAGAGTAGAAAAACTATGATCATAACACAATTGGAACTATGTTACCATCCCACTACCTCTATGAATCACAATCTATTTGACCCTTAATGGGATAGGTCTCAACAGACCACCCTCTTGTGCCTTTGTTTAGAAGCTGTTCTTGGTAATTTTACTGGTCTTGGTTGTGTTGATGATACAATATGTGAGAACAGGTGAGTTGAGGTCTCTAAGCATTCCAAAATGTGGATCAGGCTGTGCTACCCAATTCTACCTTCCAAGCCTCAATATGATTACCACAGTACCACACTTATCAAGAACCAGGGGCCATTGCTTGGTGTAAAGGTAAAATCTCGGGTGGGCAAACATGAGAATGCAGATTGAGTCTGAGGGCGACCACTACATAAGAAAATGCCAAAAGATTAGGATGGAATCTAGTCTACTCTCCCAAGACTCCAGATAGCTGGGACCAACATTGGGTAATGACCTTTTTATTCAACAAGAACCAGTATTGATAACTATACCCTGCTTATTGATCAAAAAAAAAAAAATTATACCCTGCTTAAGAAGAAAGACACTTGTGTCTAGGATAATTACCTCATGTAGGAAAAGATTATTTAATGTACAGCAATAGGGATTTGTTTTTATCAATTATCTAATGTTCTACGCAATCTCAGTTCCAGCTTCTTATGCAAGTGTTTACTTTCACTGTCACAATAGCCTAAAGATATGCAGGCTAAATATAAGTTAGAGCCTTAAATTTTCTTACCATTTCTTTACAACACATCCCATTTTGGCCAGTTGTTCATCAAGAAGAGTCAACTTCATTCCTAAATCAATCCTTATCTCTCCTAACCTCCAGAGAAAGAATCAATAGAGGATACGATATTTAAACACTATAGGGAAATTAAAACTCATCCATATAAAGGGAGAAGGGAGGAAGATTGTATGCATGGATGATATAATAATGTATAAATAACAGAATGTCAAGCCGATATTTTGTCAACCACTTAGGATGAACAATGTTGACAGCAATTAGACATAAGATTCAACTTTATATTTTGGAATCCAAGAAGGAAAGAAAGAAGTAGAATACAAGCATGCAACTTGGAGGAAGATTATATGCCACATACAACATACATGGATGATATACTAATGTATAAATAACAGAGTGCGAGCTAATGTCAAATTGAGATGTTATCAACCACTTAGGATAGACAATGCCCACAGCAATTAGACATAGGACTCAACTTTCTATTTTGGAAACCAATAAGGAAAGAAAATATAAGTAGAATACAAGCATGCAACTTGACATATTGATATGGCAATAGTAATTTTGGTTCTATACTTCTATCAAGCTAATATTTTCTGAGTCAACCATGGATATGTCCTCTTAGGACACAATATGGCCTGTTCTCCCAGGGAAAAAGTGTCACATTCTAACTTCAATTCTTGAGGATTGTTAGGACTCAATGAGCTGTACAGCCAAACCATTGTAGCCCCCATGAATTGATAATAGAGACCCCCATCCAACGTTTTCTTGCATAAGTGAAAAATTTAACTGTGAAATCTGATGTATGCTATGAATCCTATTGAAAGGTTCTAATCTAGCACTTTGACCCTTCCAATGATAACCTGCTTTCTCCCCAAAAAGAACTCCATTGCAACCCTTTCCAATTTTCTCTGAACTCTTTATAGTTTATATTTCAGTTCTAAATAGAATGGAAATGATTGAACAGGATTTGACTCAAGGTGATAAAAAAGAAATATGGCAATAGGTTACATCTGAACAATATATAAACCATAGAAACACTGCAAGGGAAACACATGGACAACCAACAACAGGATGGAATTTACGTTAAAAACCTGAGGTGTCAGACAAGAAGGCTGCATCCATCAGTGTCCAGGTAATATAGAACAGACTATGTAGAAATATCTTCAGGACCAGAACCCCAATAGTCTATTATCATGTAATAAAAGTAATCTAACAAGTCAAAGCATAAAATACCAACCTAAAGTAGTACAATTTGACTGAGGACATGACTCTTGAGGGAGTGCAATTGTGCAACAGGATTTATGTAGTTGAGCCCAAATAAACAGGGTAAGGCTTTGTTGAATTGAGAACAAAAATGGGGCATTCTAAAAAGTCAACATTAGTAAGTTTGATAAAATACCATTTGTGGCTAAACCAGTGATATTTTCTGACATTTTCTTCATGCACAACCAATGATAGGAACTTTGGAAAAAAAGAATCACCTGTACAAATAAAATAACACGATTTTATCCTCAATGGCAACACTTTACCTCATTTACACCCAATTTTGGACAAAAGAAGCGAGTGAAGAAATCAAAGCCAGATCCATGTGGAGCTAGTCCTGTTACAATGACCCCTCTTCCAGCACATTTTTGTATCTCATCAAACTGTGGTTGTAAATCTGCAACAGTCTTTCCTGACGGAAGCTCAACCTATCAAAACCAAAAAGATTCCCTTTCTGAGTATAGAGGGCATAAATTCTAAGGACATATTTTCCTGACTATATGAGCACTCATGCAGGGTATAAATCTGACATTTATTCAATAGGTTACACCTTGCAGACCTAAAAAGTCAGAACAGATGATATTGATCAAGCAACAAATCTGTTTTCTTGCATTCATTTGGTAAGAAAAATGGAGCAAGACACTAATAAAGTTGTGAAGTTTCGTCAATTTCAGGGGTGAATTAGGTAGCAGATGCCAGCCCAAATAAAGAGGTGCTTGGCCTGTTTTTGTATATAATCCATTCTTTTATACTATCTAAAGTTCATAGTTACCAACAAAAAAACAAGTTTGGTCAATTTTGACATGGAATGCCTCCTAGCTGGGATCCATGCGATTCAGAGCTTCTAACCCCCTGTACTGCACCACATAATGCATGTTGCAAAGCAAGGCAGTACTCCAACCCTCATGCAAGTATACATGCTATATCTGTACAATGAACCATTAAGGGATATATCAGATGGAAAGAGTACAATGAGGTCACCAGTGGTAGCTGTCTTCATTACGTTGATCATGGAAGCACCTTTCAGAGTTTGAGAAATTGATGGGATCTCTTTGGAATCACATTCAATGATTGGAACTGCAGGGAAATCCAATTCAATAGAGAAATGCTCTTGTTCTTCACCATTTGAGAATTCCAATCCAACTTTATAAACCTTTTTGGCAGTCAGAATTCCAGACAATGTGAGGAACTCAATTAAATTGGTTTTTACCAAACCGGATGTAAAGATAACATGTGCAGCTGCTAAAGTTGCATGACCACAGAGGTTGACCTATAAACAGAAATCAATCATGAGATTCAGCGTTTCTATGGATATGAAAAATACAAATGAACAGATAAAGAATGTACATCAGAGGACCTGGCTAGAAGAGGAAGTTAAAGGTGCCTGTAGATAAGCCAATTAACCTTAAACTGTGGGACACTTCCATGGAGAGGAAGGATCAATACAAACAACAGACAGGTTAGCACCAAATAACAGATGATCCTAATCAATAGATTTATTCCACTGTTCTAGCAGTGGAAAGAAAGTGAGGATCTAAAGACAACATAAATAATATATCTGGTAGGGGTGCAGCTTGGGCAGGCCGGGACAGACTTAGGGCCAATCTGGGTCAAAGTCTGAGCTAAATCCTATTGCAACTCAGACGAGGCTCAGGCCTGGGTGGTTTTGGGCGAGTTACAAGGTCTTCTTATTCATGTTTTGCATTTTTAACTTTACTTTGGGCCATAAAGTCAAATTTAGAAATAGAATAGACGAATCTTCCATGTAAATACCATTAGATAATACATATATATGGTCCAGTTTATGCCAATCCATCTTTAGCCAGGAAATTGTTGGCAGCCATTTCCATGCAGCAGGTGCTCAGTCAAGACAAGGGAATGGCTTCATAGATGAAGTCCACTAAGTGTTGCATCAAGATGTAGTCTTTCCCGAGATCATAGTGCCTTGGTTCTCATGGCAGTCTGGTCTGGTTGGTACAATATGGTTCAATTTGGACACATACACACATACCCAATCCACCCCCTAATTCTAAAATTTCAAACAAAAGTAACATCAATACATATACATGGGGTTACTCATCAAAAATAAATAAATAAATACATATTCATGGGGTTCATATAGGGGTTACTGCTCAGGCTGACAAGCATGAGAATGCAGGTTCAGAGTGTGTGAGAAGCCACTTTATGCAAAATGCCAGAGGTTAGGTCGGGATAGCGGGACCAACATTGGGGAGCTGACTACTGGGTTGGGTTAGTCCAAGCTTGGGTTGCTCGAAGTCTGAACCCAATCCCAATACATGTTGGTCTGCAGCCCAAGTTTCCACGCCAGACCTAGACTAGAACCAGAAAATCCAAGCTCAACCCGTGCAAAAAAGCTCAGGTTGAGCCCGGCCGAGTTGCAGTCATATACTCGTATATGTAATATCCGGTAGAGAAGTTCAGTCATTTGTTCCCAATTTTTGCACACAACAGCTAATTTACATGGTCAATAACGTTGTGAACTACCTAAATTTTCTGAAACAACTCAAACAAGAAAAGATCTAAAACACCCAAAAGCGAAAATTTCTTGAAGCTAAACTAATGCAAACGAAAATAATACATATACAGAAGTAAAAGATGAAAGTGAGAGGAGAACGTGAAGCGAACTAACCTCTGCAACAGGAGTGAACCATCTGAGACGGAATCTCGAGTTCAACTCATTACCTTCCGACCTGGTATCAGTAATCCGAGTCAAGAAACATGTCTGCGAGATGTTAAATTCCCTTGCAACAGCTTGCATCCACTCCTCGTCTCTCTCCTCTTCCAACAGACAAACCGCGGCGGGGTTTCCTTTGAACGCCGAGTCGGTAAACGCGTCAACCTAGTTGATAACTCCATGGATTTAGAAATGAAGTCAAACCATGCACTACACACACACACACACAAACAGAGAGAGAGAGAGAGAGATTACCACACAGTATCTTACTGGCTTTTTCACCATTTCTGAAGACGGGCTGAAGAGATGCACTGCAATTGTTTCTTTGTCTCACTCTCTCTTTTTGGTCGGGGATAGACGGAACTCCTAGCTTCCCAAGAAATTCCTCAAATATACACCGAGTTGCTTGTAGAAGATGATGGGGGCTCAGTCAGAGCTCAGAAGTTCAAGCTGCAAGACCTACCAAATCCCATCTAAGCGCCTAATGAACCTTTCCAGCGTAGGACCTGGCCGGGTTTAGTGTTTTTTACTGGAATTTCAGAGCTTACTACTAGTACTAGTCAAAAAATGGGAGCTGCTCCTGCTTGAACCTTTCAAGCGTAGAACCTGGCCGGGTGCCCCAACGAACAGAAACCTTTTCAATGTTTTAAAGGGACCATAATAACTCTATGAAAATTTTCCTATATTTATCATTCGAAGATCTCAAAAAGAGTGCAGATGATGCTTTGGATGACGGATAGCCTTTGATGACAGAAATTGCTACCTACTATGAACTGCTCTATCCATTTTATATTCTTTAATAGGATAAAATAAATAATTTAATTTCGTTTATTTTGGTCTAAGGTTTAATAGTCTATGCATCATATTTGATGCAATCATAATTAATATATGAAATAATTTAATCTGGTCAAAGATAAATGGAAATGATCTGACGTCCTGTGTACATTAAAAATAAATAAAAATAGCTTATACTTATCTGCTAAGAAAAAAGTAGCTTTCTGATGGCCAAGATGATAATATAATAAATTCATAATTACGAGGAGGGGAGTTGGGGGAGAATAAGAGGTTGTACAGGAAGTGGAGTTCATATCTTAGATATAAGATTTGAGAGAGGCTGAAGTAGGGGTGATCATTTCAGCCCGGACTGCACAAATCCAGCCTGAAAATTTCGGGCTTGAGTTTGGGTTTTGTGTTTAGGCCTGGTTTGGACCCAAGCCTATATTAGGCCTACAAAATTTAGGGCTGGGCTGGGCTTAATACTTCAAGCCTGGCCTGGCCTACATATATTTAAATTTACACAGCTTGTGTATAATGTATACATATGTATCTATGTTATTTTACATTACTAGTGAATGACCCCGTACTAAGTACGGGGAATCAATGTTATATTTACATTATAAAATCAATACTGTTAAATTTATATTTATTAATATTTTAAATTTACATTATAGAAAAAAAGCTTTTTAATAATTATTAGAATATAGATAGGTTTCTTTTGTTATGATACATAGAAGGTTAATGATTAAGTGAGACCAATAGAATGTAGGCAAAAGTGGCTGTGGATAACCATATTTGCATTTTCTGCACTTTTTTAGGAATGGATTGAAAATGATGGTAGTGGGTTGTGGGTTTTAGCAACAATTTCTCAAAAATTGCCACGTGTCTAGCTTTCTAGAAAATGAGAATGCCACTTGTCTAAATGGTGGTAGTGGGTTGTAGACTTTAACAACAACTTCTCAAAAAATGCCATGTGCCTAAATTTAAAAAAGCCACGCATTTGAATGGTGGGGGCTATATCCCGAAAGCCTTCCTTTAATATATATATAGAGAGAGATTTAGTATTTATAAAAATGTTTAACAAATGAAAACAAACATGTATTACTATAATAAAAATGGCGGCTTAGACCCGACATTCTTTAAGACTTCTGTTATAGAGACAACTGAGCTGGCGTTCTTATTAAAACCGCCACCCAAAAAACTAAAATAAACAAAATAAAAATCTGAACTAACATGACACTTTTACATTTGAGCCGGTCTAAGTAATCGGCCTATTACATTTGAGAAAAAGAGAGAAAGAGAGCAAAAATCCAAAAACTCTTGCACTCACGTCTTCTACTTCCCATGTCCAACATGTTTTTCTAGCAAAACCTTTTTGATAAAGAAATCGATTAAGAAGAGCTTTCGACGAAGGAAAAGGTAAGACCTCTCTTCTTCTTCTTCTTCTTAATTGTTGATTCATTTGTGTTTTCTCCCATTTCTAGGGCATTAGGTGAAGGGAGACAAGAATAGTTAAGGTAAAGCCAACTTCATCCACATCTATTCTCTTTAGGATTTTTTTGCCATTTTAGGGATATTTGATTTTGCATAGTAAATTTATTCCAAGGCATTTTCTTTAGCACATACTTTGGTAGGAATTGAAGATTAATTAGAAGGTCATCTTAATATTGTTTGTGATTGTTCTTCCTAAATGGCCCTGTTGTTTCAGCATTGCAAGCTTAGCAATATCACAGAAGTCGTGCTCCCTTGAATCAATTCGAGCCCCATATAAAGCTTCGCCATTTTATCCTTTTAGGTTTGAACTAGTAATTAAGCACATGTGCTGCACGTGAGAAATTTTTCTTCATAGTAATTACTTAAATTTTAGATATATCATAGTTAAGATAGAAATTGAAAATTAAAAAAAAATAACAATATGATTAAAAATAATTTTAAATATTTATTATTCAATTATGACATCATGTATTTTTTGAAAAGTTGGATCATTGACCCATCATCTAGATAAGAAATAGCATTGCTTTTGAATTAGTTTTAAATTAGGGAAAATTATAGTTGGAGCCAATTGTACATTTAAATTTTGGTTACAAGTTGGTCCATAAACCAACAAAAATTCTAAAAAGCGGCTCTACATTTCAAGTTATAAAAACCCTTGCCATGTCATCGGAGGGTTATGCATGTGGCTATTGCCAACATGGGACTCTTAATCCATATTGGACACAATAAAAATGTTATACTAAAATTGTCCTTTAATGTTGGGTGATCGGAAAATAAAAAAAGGGTTTTTAGTTTCTCTCTCTCTCTCTCTCTCAATCTCCCTCACAGTCTTTCACTCACATTCATATTTATCTACTCAACGACTATATAATTTGAAAATAAATAAAAATGGTTTTTGGTTTTTGTTTTTACGTTCTCTATATCAATTTCTCTCATTCTCTCTCTCTACTCATCGTTCTCCCTCAATCTCTCTCATTCTCTTTCTTGGTCAGTCTCTCATTCTCCCTTAATTTCTATCGTTCTCCCTCAGTTTCTCTCCCTCTCCCTCTCCCTCTCTCATTTTTTTATTTTTTTTATTTTCTTACACGCTTATATGGTATTAATCAGATCATATAGAAGAACATGAGACCAACTTGGTATGGTTCAAAAATTATTACACCAATTTGATAAAATTCACAAGAAACTCTTGGCTATGAAATTTTCATCAATTGGAGAACGATAGAGATTGAGGGAGAATGAGATTTTGACCAAGAGGGAGAGTGAGGGAGAAGAATGAGAAAGATGGAGGACAATAGAGAGAGAGGGAGGTTTTGATTTGGCTATAGACAAAACAGATAGAATGGGAGAGACGGAGGGAACGGGAGATCAAGAGATGACTATGAGAGTGAAAGATAAGGGAGGGAGTGAGAGAGAAACTAAAAACCTATGTTTGATGTAGGTTTTCTATTGTGTCCAACATGGAATAAGAGTCCCATGTTGGCAACAGCCACATAAGCCTCTGATGACATGGAGGAGGTTTTTATAATTTGAAATGTAGAGCTAGTTTTTAGAGTTTGGTTGGTTTTTGGACCAACACCTAATTTTAAATGTACAACCGACTTTGACTATAATTTTCCCTTTAAATTATATATTTCATTTACATTATATAAAATATTTTTTTACTTATCACACTTAATTTTTGTTTGTCTATGGTATCAATAGTTTTACTCAAACCACTAACCCACCATCTAAAAATAAAAATTATTTGATTTTTAGGTTGACATTAAATTTTGTATTACATTTCCATCTTTGATAAAATCATTTCTTATGTACAAAACTTATTTTTGTTCAATACAATGAATATACAATATTAAAGATGTACCCAATATTTTATTTTTTATAAATATATAACATTAGATATGTACCCAAAATTTTCTCTTATCCTTTTTTTTAATTTTTGTGATTCTTTTTATTTTCTATTATACACAAATTTATTATTTGACTATGTCATCATTTAATTTCTAAGTAGATTTTGAAATTGGCTTTCCATTTTTATCATTAATAAAAATACTTCTTACATTTCATAGTTATTTATTTTAATTTTTTATTATTTAATTATGGCATTATTTATTAATCCATTTGACCCCAAATGGTCAAATTGCTTGCCCACCACCGGGAGGGAAGAAAATGGTTTGGTTTTCAAATTACTTTTCAAAATATTTATTTGTATACTATTAAAATTAATATTGTGGATTTAATTACAATAATTTAATGATGAGAAAAATGTATTTTAAATATAGGATTTAATGAGAGAGAATAGGAAAGTATTTTTATTTCCAATTGGTTTTAAATTTTACATTCCATTTTCATCATTAATAAAAACATTTCTTATTTAACATACTTATTATTGTTTAATTTGTATGTTAAAAATGTTCCCAATTTTTTAATTTCTATTTTTTCATTTTATCTATTTTTTAATTTTATTATTTAATTATGGCAGCATGGGTTAAACCCATTTGACCCAAAATGATTTAATTTCTTACCACCACTTAGATGAAAACACTTTTTTTGCTAGGTAGATTTTAAAGGTATAAGCTTTTATGTTATTGGAACTATTAATTTATTAAGTATGGATTTAATTAATAGAACTTAATGATGAGAAGGAATAAAAATGACTTAAATATATGATTCAATGAACATGAATGCAAGTTAATAACTTAAATATTGAATTTAATGAGAGAGGATTGAATGTATTGAATATCTTTAAATTACCTCTTTTCAATTCATTTAATATCAAAAACCCATTACCCTATTTGCCCTCATTTTTTATCATTAAATTTAAATATAGAGGGGTAAGTGTTGTCCTTAGAAAATTCCAGAAATATTCTTGAGGCCATTCGTACTTTTTAAGGTAGTATAGATATTATATATTTATATATAAATATTATAATATGGCATGTATAATTGATATTATATGTAATATTTTATATTATATAATATATAAATAAAAGTTTATATGCATGTTCTGTCATTTAATATAAAATATTATAGGTATGTAATGTTTTATATATGAAAGACATTGGCTTGGAATTAGGCCCGGCCCGGCCCGGCCTGAGCCCGTGTAGACCTGGGCTAGGGCTTATGTTACAAGCCCGGAACCCCAGGCCGGGCTGGGCCTGGGCCTAATCTATAGCCCTTATCATAAGTGCAAAGCCTGACTCGGCCCATGATCACCCCTAGGCTGAAGCAAGAATAGTCTATGATAATAGTTGTACATAATTGCCTCATGTAGACCTACTTCAACTTGTTCATGGGGTCAGGTAACTTGATGGCCAGCCCGGCCTAACAAGATTTTAGGCCTGTGGGCTTGGGCCCAAAATATTAGGTTTGCCTTATTTCACATTAGGTTTAGGCTTTTTTTAAAAAAAAAGAAAAAAAAGAAAAGAAAAATCCAACCTAAGTCCAAGTCGATTTTTTATTATTGAGTAAAAATTAAAAAAGAAAAATCTTCTTACCCATTTTTCTTGATCAGGCTTCAGGCTTTATACGTGGTTCAAGCTTGGGCTCAAGCTTGAGCCTGAATATGATCTAATAATATAGAGGCAAAGCCCAAATCAAACTCGGATCAGCATAGCCTGCGAACAAGTCTACAAGTCTAATCTTAGGAACTCTCAAGAGGGGTGTATAATAGTAGTGTGTCTCTAGATCTCTTCGAGAGGTCCCTTATGTATGGTTTTCTTGGAGACACTTTTCCCTCCCTTCTAGAAAGTTTCTTTTTAGACTTAAGGATGCAAACGGATCGGATCGGATTCAAATAAGCGTATATTCAAATCCTATCTGACACTATTCATGTCAGATCCAATTAGATCTGATAGGACTTGACTAAATTCGAACCCTATCGAATCTTTGGATCTGATTTTATCCGACTTTTTTTTTTTTAAATTAATAATTTATTAAAAGAAAAAATAAAATATACTAATTTAAATAAAGGAAAAACAAAAAAACAAGTATTTTTTAACTATTTTCATCATACATATACATGTTGAAATTATCTAAAACTCACCATGATTTTGGACATTTCTCTTAAACTCACCACAACTTTTCAAAATGTCTAAAATTCACCATGTCAGTAAGTTTTTATTTTCCAAAACTTACCTTCCGTTAGTGCATTGTTAATGCTTCTTAACAGAGGTGTCCATGTCAGCATAAATAACAAATTTCATGACCAAATTACCCTTGAATGGTGACTTAGAGGAAAAATGGTCTTTTCAGTTTTCAATTTTCTTGATTTTTTTACATTTTTAGTGTTTTGTTATAATTTTCAATGTTTTGTTATAATTTATGTTTTTTTACATTTTCTATTTTTCTACAATCTATAAATTTTCCCATATTTTTTGTTATTTATTTGCAATTTTTATGTTTTTCTATAATTTTTTTGTGTTTTTTCTACAATTTTTATTTTCTAATTTTGTTTTTCAATTTCTATAGTTTCTATAATTTGAAAATCATTTTTTATTTTTTTGCAATTTCTATAATTTTTTATATTTTTTGTAATTTCTATGTTTTATGTATTTTATATTTGCAAATATATTTTTTTGAAAATTTTCATTTTTCCATGTCTAAATATTAAAATGGTAATATATTAACACCCACTAATTTATTTTGTATATATTTTATGAAGGTTAAAATGCCAATATATTTACACCCGTTAGTCTGTTTAATGTCAAGTTAGTGACATCATAAGTTTTAGACATTTTGAAAAGTTGTGGTGAATTTAAGAGAAATGTTGAAAACTCATGGTGAGTTTTAGACAATTTCACTTTTTATAAAAAAATAAATAATATAACAAATTTATAAAAATATAATATAAATAATACATTTATAAATAAATAAATAGCATATATATATGTATTATATATATATGTATATTTATATTTATAAATATATAACATATCGGATTGGGTCTTCTCGGATTTGATCGAATCATGATCCGATCCATTTGCACCCCTACTTTGGACTCACTTCTAGAAAATTAGCCCAATGTTCACCATCTAGACTGATTGGGGTGTCACCATGTGTCTTTGATGTATGTGAATACACCTTGATAATCTATAGTCTGGCTGAACGTCAATCCGAAAGTTTGTGATTTGTATATTTGGTGTAGTGTTCTGTCAAGAAGCTAAGTATTATACATTGCAATGTGATACATGTTGCTTGTATCACACTCCATATCATGAGATGTGATTGCTTGAATTCATTATGCTATGTTATTGCCTCCACCACACACCTTTTGCCATGTATGATTACTAATCACATATTCTTACAATTATAATTCATATAGAGTTGAGTTGTATGCTTTTACACCCTTTAATTTTATACATGTGCATAGTAGTGCTCTTACATTGGTACAAAATAAAGGTAAAAAATTAATCCTATATCTTTTATATGCTTGGCATTGGAAAATTCCACCTCATTAAATTCAATTTTTTCCCAATCTTAACAAGGTGCAATTCATTCAGCAATGCTCAAATAATCCAATAGAATAAGAAACACAACAATAAATGCCAAATAGGCAACCATGTAAAATATAGGCCAGCTTTTTGGGAAGCTATTTATCTAGGTAAATGAAATTACCCAGGTAAGTGTTTCCCAAATAAATAAAACAATAACCGTTTTAGTCATAAAAATCCATTATTAAAAGGGGCAGTTTTGTTCCATCCAAATCTTGGCAATTTCTCCCCATGTGAGAAAGTTACTTATCAAGTGAGATGGAGTAAGTGATATATAGGGAAAATCAATTTTCCATGGACCATGTACAAATATGAAAAAAGAACATAGGTATCATCATCAATAGGAATCAAAACCCCATTGACCAACCTTTCCCTCTTTAAACCAATAAATTAAATTGTAAAAATGAGCACACACCATGAAAAGATAACTCAATAGATCCAGTTTCCATTATTTGATTGGTTTCTAACCTTATAAGAGCAAGTAAGAGTATAAGTTGAGACTTTTGTTCTATTGTGTCTTCCACTTAGAATTCAAGATTAGTGTTATGAAGATAAAAATGTGGCTATTTCCCCTTTAATGGTGAATACAATGAGTTACAAATTGAGATTTTAATAGCCATTGCTTTCAACTAGTATTCTCTTAGATTGATAACAAATTCTTTTTACCCCGTGATTATTAGTTGCAAGGATGATCTGTATTCTTTTAAAGAAGGTTAGATGATGCTTATTTATCTTTCTATCATCATTATTGTTATACACATAATAAAGAATGAGTTAATGCTTATTTATCTTTCTATCATCATTATTATTATTACACATAATAATGGTTTATCTTTCTATCATCATAATAAAGAATGAGTTAATGCTTATTTACCAATAAAAAGTAAAATGACATAAATAATTACTAATATCACAACCTAATACACTTTTTTCTATACTATTCTCATGGGCTCACCTTTTATTATTAGAATTGCATTTGATTTTTTTATTAGTGTGCATGCATGGGAATACGGATAGGTTGACTATATGAGGTGGGCAATGATTAAAGTATCAGTATCAGGTATCGTATTGGATAACTCATATATAGATACTGACAAGGATACGTTTTGGAAACGCATGATACAGATGAAAAAAGATGGATATGCTAGGAAAATACACACAAATTTCATAAATACATTAATAACACTAAATTTAAGATCAAATTGATCACAAAATAGTATATAAATACATAAAAACTGTAAATATTAAGGATATATATGAAGAAATATATTACAATTAATGTACCAGGATGCATAATTTTATTTATAATGCATCAATCAAGAATCCAAGACACTAAACATATGCACCTATTATATTTTAATTATTATATCAATTATTTTTATTTTACTATTTTAATATTTTAACATTAAGAAAAAGTCAACTAAATATTAAGATTTCAAGTGTAAATTAAAATATCAATTAATAATTTATAAAAATATAATTTTAACTTAAAGTATATCAAATTTGTTAAAATTTCTAAGATACATATCATATACAAATTCATAGTTTTTAATTACTAAAATATTTATTCCATTATTAATATTTTTATTTCTATAAATTTTATGAAATAAATATATATTAGTGGATTTGACAGATTCAATTTAATATTCTATTCTTCAATACTTTGTATATAATATTTTTTTTGTAAATAATAAATATATTGTTATTACTTATTAGTGTAAATTAAAATATTAGTTAATAACTTGTATAGATTTCTTGATATTAAAATCATCTTTTTTTTTATATAAATGTGGATTTTGTACATTATGTATTCTATTAGTTTATAAAATACTACTTTTAAATATTATTTTTTTTTAGTTAGAGTTGTTAAATATAAATATGTGTTTTTTATTTAAATTGCATGTGAATACAAAAAGTTAATAAAATTCATTTTACTTCACTTTATATCATGAAATGAAACATGCCTTAGTGGTTTGGAATCATAACGAGTTCTAAATGCGTTAGGTGACATGAGTTCAAATCACCTCATTTGCATTTTTCATGGTGATTACTGAGTAAAGAGAGCTGATAGACGCAACGAGTATCGTGTGTATTGACTGATAGACGCAACGAGTATCGTTAGGTGACTGATATGAACTTCAAATGCATTCAGTACCCAAATTTTCAAAATGTGCCAATTTAGTACCTACCATTAGGGGTGGCAATTTTCCCCAACCTCGCCAAGGTACCCCCGCCCCGACCCGTCCCCGATTATATAATATAATTATATATATTATATATTATAATAATCATTATTCATTTTTTTAAAATATTAAAACTTAAAAAAAGTAAAACACTTAAACAATAAAACACTCGATGACTCAATAGTAAAACTCTTAGACTTCGAGTCTTCAACAGAACCCTAGCTTCGTCTTTCTTCGTCAGTTCGTCTTCGTCGCTGATTGCCGTCGCTGACTATCGCCACTAGTTCGTCACCGTCGGACATCGGAAAGAGGACAGAGATACTTGAGTCTCAATAGAGGACAGAGAAGAGATACTCGAAGAAGAGTTTTAGTTCTTTAATCTTCCTTCAACCTTCATCATCGCTGCCGATCGCCGTTGCCGTTGCCTCACCCTTTGGATTCTCTCTCATCACCGACCTCAGCTCTCACAACAATGCTCTCTCTCTCTCTCTCAGACTCTCATTCTCAATCTCTTAGAGACTCAGACTCTCAGTCTCCAGTTCATCGGGGATTCAGGTCTCTGATAGGGATGAATTCCCCATCGGGGTCGGGGATGGAGGGGGGATTCCTTTCCTCGCTGGGGATTAGGGACGGGGATGGGGGGGATTAGGGGTCAAGGATGGGGAATGTAATCCTCGCCCTGAACCCACCTTGTTGCCATTCTTACCTATCATTAACCAACCATTAAATGGCATTTTATCCAAAGTGGCACTAGGCCCAAAGTACAGTATTGATCCAAGGGCAACGTGATGCAAAATTTGCAACTGGCTTGCCCTCACTTCATATTAGAAAGAATTGATCCAGGGGCAAGGTGATGCAAAATTTGCAACTATTGTTATGGCTCAGTTTTGAAAGGAGTACAAATGCAAATACCTACAATGCAAATATATGCAAAATAATATAAAGTATAAGGTTTTATACTCTACATATTTGTATTTGTACTCAATGTAACCAAACTGACCAAATCGATTATGTCAATTATGGTTACGTGGTTTTATTTCAATTAGTAATTGGGTCAGGATCGGTTGTTCTTGTAATTCTCATTAAGTTTATGTCTAAAAGGGTAAATATCATAATTTCATATACATTGTATAAGATAATTTTGGTTTAAGACATTTTGTCAACCTATAAGCAATTTCCTATTTTACAGTCATTTTTATCAATGTTATATTATCAAAGAATAAAGTTTTAAATTGTTATCAACATAATTAATTATAGATGTCAAATATCATCAGGTCTAATCAGGTTAACTTGAGGAATGTTTGGAAGCATGGCCGTTTTCTCTGAAAAAACGGTGTTACACTGGATTTACGTAGGTGTTACATACATGATTATTTGGTTCAAGTGTTTTTTGAAAAAACGCTGAAAAACGGGCATGCCTTGTAAATCCGGACCCAACCGTTGCATACACCATTACACCATCCTGATTATCGAGATTAATAATTGGGGTTCACGGCCCAAATTAAAACCAACCTATTTTACATTAGCCAACTTTGAAGCCAAAATGCAAAGTTTGCATCTAATTTATTCTCATTTAGAATGAAAAAATGACTGAAAGAAATTAAAATTATTTTCATTTTTACAAAATTCAACTGTCATTCTGCAGTTAACACTCTTTACAAAATCCTCGTGAATAATCTATTTATTCGCCATTTCTCGAATTCTCTAGGGGTATATTAGTCATTCGATATTTCAATAAATCTCTATCTCCGTCCGTCTGTTTAAATTCCCCTCCACGGCTCCGCCTCTTTCTTGTGCATGTATGTTGTGTACTACGACAGCGACGAACTAAAAGTCACAAGCGCGCGCAATTTG
Source organism: Nelumbo nucifera (assembly GCF_055504915.1). Classification (NCBI taxonomy): domain Eukaryota; kingdom Viridiplantae; phylum Streptophyta; class Magnoliopsida; order Proteales; family Nelumbonaceae; genus Nelumbo; species Nelumbo nucifera. The sequence goes on along the minus strand of NC_142652.1, from coordinate 88,473,522 downwards.
TTCCAGTGTTCTCTTTATCGTCCTCTAAAATCTCTGGTTTTCATCTGTAAGAGAACCTGAACCTCTCCATCTCTCTCTCTCTCTCATATTTTGCTTTCCTTCTTCATTTCTGTAAATTACAATGGAGATTTGATGGCGAATTCTCTCCATGTCATCGTTGTCCAAAGCAAACCAATCTTCTATTCTGTATCTACATTAATGGCCACTCTGATTTTATGTATCTTTCTGTAGCTGGGCGCTGGCAGAGAGAGAGAGGGAGAGAGAGAGAGAGAGAGAGAGAGAGAGGAAAAAACCCTTCAACCTACGGTGGAACTCTTCGTTGTCCATAGCTGTCTCTGCTTTAGTAATCTGGGACACTTTACGAGTCTAATTCTTCTTGCATGGACTTGAACCGTTTGAACTAGTTATTAGGGTTTGATCAAATGTCTTTCCAGAAGTAGTAAACAATTCTGGTTCTATACGAGTTAAACAAGTTTAGTGGTTCTGATGAGTTTCTCTTTGTTTGTCATTTGATTTCTCTTCTTCGAGCATTTCAAGTTCTTATGCGATTATGTTTCCATGCATCTGCTTCGTTTTCTTCTTGTCACAGACTACAGGTAATCTGAGATAGGTTGCCTACTTATGCCCATGGAACAAATGTCATCTACTTCCGGTGGATTGGGTGCCAAAGTAGTAAATTCTTATCTGTCCAAGAATATCTCGAACCAACATGTGGTAGCTGAGAGGAATGAAAACTTGCCTATCGCACAACCTCTTCCTCACTGGATTTACCGGCAACAACCATCTCATAATCAGGCTAATTTTTCCCCTGAAAGTTCAACAGAATTCTGTGATATTCCTGCTAGAGATGTAGCAGCTGGTGTTCTTTCACCTGTTGGCAGCATACAAGTTGATTCTTCCTTTGATGCTTTGAAAGCCAGACAACTAACGCACATAGTCAACGGCAATGATCCTGAAGCCTCGAGTTCTGCAACAGTTCAACATGGAAAGATGGATGGAGAAAATTATAATGTTCCAATGGTACACGGAATTCTTTTCTCTGTTTCAGTATTAGAGTTTTCCGGATAATTGTTCTATCAATCTAATTAAGAAATACTTGATTAAAGTGAAGGTTCTATTATGGTATCTTACCACAGGCAGTTCATTTGAGGCCACTCGGTGAAGGAGAAGTGGAGAACAAATTAATGGATGTAGAAAACCAGAATCTCTCCCAAGTATGGTTGTTTGCTTCATACCCTTGTCTTTTGTGTTGCATGCATCCTCTTTCAAGTGGATGTATTGTCTAGCTTCTTGTTTGACAACTATATTTTGGTTGTGTAACATACTCATTCTTTCCACAGAATCATGCTTCAAGTAAAAAAGAGTCAAATGAAGATACATGCAATGTTTTTCAACCATACCCAGAAGTAACCATTGCAGTCTCAGGTTCACCTTCCAAATTGTGTGGCAGTGTATCCAGAAAGAGGGCCTCTTCTCGTAGTAATATAACTGACCGTGTAAGCAAAGCTCATTGCGTTCTCTGGTCTGCTGTCCACAATCATAAATGCCATTGGCAAAGTGTCTTCATTTCAAATAAAACTAGCATATTTATGTATAAATGCCATTAAATATTAGGCTCTAACTAATTTCACAATTGAATTGAAGTAAATTTTGCATATACATAACTAGCATCCTTTAAATTTCTTAACTGCCAACATTCTATTTTCAGCTCCGCAGAGCAAGGATTGGTCAAGGGTTCAAAGCATTGCGAGAATTGCTTCCGCATTTCAAAGAGGTGCATAGATGCATTGAAAGAGGGGGGTTTTCCTAAATCTGCTACTGTCCATATCATTATCTCTATCCTGATGTTTCCAGTTTAATATTACCCAACTAGTTGCATCATGAACTGCTACCTTTTGGCAATAAAATTATAATTAAAAAATGAATAGCATGTTCAAAAGAATGAGATGGGTTAGGTCTGGGCTTCTTTTTGGTCAGTAACAACATTTTCTTTTGGTGCACCACTAAGAAATTTTAAGCAACTAAAATAGTACATTCTTGAAAATCACAATCTTGGACAGAGATCATGTGGGTTTACTCTAAAGCTATAGGACAAGGGGAATCAATATGTATGTGCTGGGACCTTAGCAATGCTTTGGGAGCAGCAATTGATGTTGTCTTTGCGTTCGCGGCATGTTAAGGTGGAGGGAGACTTGCAGAATGCTGTAGGGTGGATGAGAGATGGTGTTGAAGGGCTCTGGTATTTACTTAATCACATTAGAGAGGCCACATCTTTAGCAGCCAGAGTGAAATATCATTGATCTGGGTGCTTAGATCAGCCAACTTCCTAGATGATCCATTAGTGAGGAGTTGAGAGATTGAAGTTATACTGGGCCCTTACTCCTAGAGTAGTTTGTATAGGTTCCCGTGTTTTGTTTATTGCTTAATTCTGTTTTTGATGGTATCTTCTGTGCTGTTCAAGGAGGTTTATATACTTATTTTATCTTTTCTGTTTCAGTTATCTATTGAACAAAACCAATAATAAATAACTAATCACTTTATGTGGTCAACATCTGCAAAATTATCATGTATAAAATAGGGCATAACCTGTTTGTTATAACCATCTGAAGATTATCCTAATTGTGAACACCAAGTTGTAACAAAGACAAGATCATTGATATTAGACAGAAAAATTAGAAAGCAGAAACCACGCTATTGTTTGAAGATGTAATCGGAAAAAAGTTTTTCCTAATCTGTTAAAATTTGACTTATTGACATATATATTTTGAAGTGGAGGACTAGGTTGATGGTAAATGGTCTTTTCTTGCTATAACTGAGAACCAACAATGAAAATATATCAGGCCACTGTATGAAATTCCTCATATTCCAAAAGTTATGAAACTTGATTCTAGTTGTCACAATTCACAATTAAAATGGAATTGGAAATAATAAGCCTGAAATTTTGGTAATTTGGATTAAGATGGATTTTTATATTTGTATGTCCATGTATTGAACAAAGGAAATTATGATCAAGATAGCCAAGAATATGTTCAAAGTTCAAACCTAAAGGCCCCTGCCTTCATGAAGCAAACTGACAATATATGGACAATCCAAATGCAATTTGAATATCCATCCAATATTTGATGGAGCTGATCTTCTATATAACACCATTGTTACACAGTCTTGCAGATCCTTTTTTACACCAGAATAAAAAGAAATCCCATTCCGAGCTAGTCTTCACTAAATACCAGAAAAAAACTGCATTACAGCTACAGGTGCATATTTCTTTTTCCTTTTTTAGATATTTGAACTTTGAGGGCTAAGCCTAATTCCTTTCAGAGAGAACTTGATGCTTTTTGCCCTATTTGTCCAGCCACCTCTTTTCTCTGGGAGTTCTTTTTCTTCCTTTTTTTAGATGTCTTGGAGTTGTCCAACTTTGATGTAACATCTTTTGTGGTGGGCTCAAGAGGAGCTATTTTGTGGTCTCTATTTCTTTTTGTTCTTTTTTTTTCCCAGCTGTGTGGAAGGAGCATAATATGAGAACTTTTGAAGTAAATAGGCCTTTAGTGTGTCTTTGTGGTGACTTATCTTTTCTTGATGATTGGGCTCTTGTTCTCAATGAATTAAAGGTGGTGGTGGGGGGGTATGGACCGTATGGTGTAATGTTTCTTCCTTGGGCCTTTTTGTGTAACATTACTCTCTCTCTATTTATATATTATATCACTTGTTAATAAAATTTTCAATTACCTCTATGTTATGCAAGTAAATATACATAGAAATCTGTATGTGCATCTGTCTATAACTTTGTTAATTCTTTTGATTGATACATAAAACTTCATTATATATTCTTTTGAATTATGTTGTGTTGTATATTCATCTAAATGATCAGTCTCATTTTGGTTTTGTAGGGTAATAAAGCTTCTCTACTGGATAATGTTATTGACTATGTCAAGTATTTGCAGTTTCAGATTAAGGTTGGTCTTTGTTCTCCTAATTAGCACATGTATATCGTTGAAGTGTTTTTATGATAAATGAATACTCAGGAACATTGTTCTGAAACTCAGAAACAGATGGTTGAACCTTCTGGACCATTGCCCAATCCCTAAACTGGTCCAGGTAAACCCATGAACCAGGGAACTTGAAAACCAAGAATATGATTGACCATTATAACTAGCCATCAAAATCAGCTGGCCGAACTAGTTTTCAGGCAGAACCTACTATGTTTGAATTTTTCTGGTGCTTTATAATGTTTTTTCTTCTTTTATTTCTTAATATATAAGATATAGACACACTTTTTCTGTTGCTTTCTTTTCATATTGTTTTCTTTTCTTATTTTCCATATTTTTTGTTGCTTTCTTTGTAATTTTTCTTTTTCAAATAGTTTTATTTAGGATCAGATAGGTCAGTGGTTCAACCACTGGTCAAACAGCTAATGTGAAGGCCCAGTTACTTTGTGGGTTCACTGATTCTTTGGGTTTCAGAACACTGCCTGGAGCTGGTAAATTGGTAATGCTTTTTTTTTTCATTTTATCTTCTTATTTGTTAGAAGTATAGGTTGATTGCGATGTTGGTTCTTTAATATCTTTTGTTTTGTTTGTGGTTATTAATTAGACAGGGGTTTATTTCTTGTTGCTGTTTTGGATAGATAACTGATCTCTCTTCTCCACATCCACAGCCTATTTCTTTTCTCAGATCTGACTGCTCCAGCCTTTCTTCCTTCTTATATGCTTAAAATTGAAACTGACACACCTTTCCTTTCTTTGTTTTCTTCAAGGGCTAACAAGGGGAATGCCATCAAAAGATAGGGGTAACAAAAGAAGTACCAAAAGAAATGGGGATTATTCAAACATGGGAAATTGCTGACATCACTTTTATTCTTCTCCTATGAAGAAATCACCAAACCACAAAAGATTCCATGTGCTTGAGTATTTCAGTCATCTTGAAATGCAAACATCTGTTCTTTCTGAGCAGTACCATTTCACATAGTCTCGTGAAGGTTAAGCACTAGGCGTTCTGCAAATTCTTAAGAAAGTGAATTAGCCACTTAACCAAGTGAGCGGAAAAGTTGTTCCATTTTGATAATGCTTAATGCAGTTTTGGAAATCCTATGCCATGAAACTTATCTAAACACATTTGATTTCCCACAATAATATAAATTAAAACAATATTCAGAATATTCTTTTCTTTCTGAGAAGGAACAAGGATGGTTATGGTCAACTTAGTACCCTTGGCTCTAACTTTCAGGTTGCAAGATACCACTTTTTCTCACTAGTGCCATCAATATTCTATGCAAATGATAAGACCATCTTAGTTTACTTTTCATCATTTATCATCTATTTGGAAATTTTGATTGTGATCTAGTCCATCCCTAAAATTACAGAAACAGAAACAAGTATCAACTTTCCCTGCAACTAAAAGAACCAAATTATGAAAATATTTATCTTTTCCCAATACAAATTTTGTACATTCTGTAATGCATTGCTTGCATTTGTTTGTTAATGGTAGTGTAATACTGCGATGAATTCTATATGAGCTTAATTTTACAGGTCTTAAGTCAAAGCAAACTGGGTGGTGAGGCAATTAATGCTCCTCTTGTTCATCTCGAGGTAAAATTCATTTGACCTTTCATTCTTTCTGGGAATAGTAGTCTTCGCTTTGAAGCTGTAAACATACCTGGAAGTTTTCCTAATGTTGGTGCATTTTGAGTAATTTTTCTTGTTTATTGGAAATCTAGAGGCATTATATGGAAGGGATGATGATTCTAATTATGCCTTGCCTGCCTTTTATTCTCTATACTTTGTGCTCATAATGATCAAGTGTGGGCTTAAATCTATTTATCAGAGGATTCTGATTCCAGAACATTGTTTCCAGTTGGGGCTTTAGATCTTACATGATTGTTCTTTTGTATGTATAAGATCCTTTTTATTGCTGATAAGTACAAAGATAGAGAGAGTCTTCTTAATTGGTTGATCTTACTAAAACTAAATCTAAAACACAGATGATATGATATGATCTCGCTCATCTCTTTGGCATTTTTTTACCATGACTTTCACTGTTGCATTGCATATTCCTGACAGTTTTAAGTAATCATTCATCCAGCTTTTACCACTGCTTCCTCCACAATTAACTTTTTAAGTAATGAAGATGTCAAACTTAGTATAGTGCAAAGTATTAAAAAGAAAAAAAGAAAAAAACCTTAGCATAGTTTAAGTAAATCATGGGTGGTGACTGTCTTTATTATCTGAATTAGGCAACTGAACATTTTTTTTGTGATACATTGCAGGGTTACGGCCATTACCTGCTTAATCAACAGATGCTGAAGGAACCCCTTGAAGAGATAATGGGACGGTTGATGGAGGTGGACATGGGAAAAGCGACCCAGCTGTTGCAAAGCAAAGGCCTGGCTGTGATTGAAGATAGTTTGGCAGAAAAGCTCTTCCAAGCTGGGTAAGAAGGGAAGTTGGTAGACCTGTCTCTATTTTCAGCATCATGCTATTTTATGTTTCTCTGAGAGAATATATTTCCTTGGTTATTCCAAAATTAAAACTTGGCACATCTGTTTGTTTAAACAAGCCAACTCCAAACCCTATGATAAGGATAATGGAAACTTGGGCGATGGGCAGTTGATGCCATTTTGGGTTTTAGCCATTGGAAAGATGAACATTTTTGGTCTTAAAAAAATGTAGGCTTGTTAATAAATCATGTAACAGAACAGGTTACATTACACCTTTTTTTTTCATGGTCACGGTAGATGTTAAATTGCTAACACCACGCCTCATTTTTTTAATACTTTTTTAAGTTTTTTTAAATGTTGGATGACGTGGCTTTACCTACAAGTCTACAACCGAGTAGGAAGGAGCCAAACATTGTCCAAAATATTTGGTTGTTTGGTGCTTCTTGTACGCATCCAATTTTTAATCCAATTGGTTCCCCCCCCCCCCCAAAAAAAAAATCCAATTGAGTTTGCGGCTTGCGTGCTATAGTGGAGATTGTCAATACTAGACAACAAGGGCACCAAAAAAACTTAACATAGCCCACCTTAGAAACTTACTGGTTTTAAGAGCTTAGTGAAAGGGTGGTATTTAGATGCAAGAATTAATCGGCAGGAGTTATTGTTGGCAAATGTATATCGGTTTTTTTGCCTGTGAAGTGTGAGGAGCGTTTTTTTTTTTCCCTGATAGGAGTAAAGCTTTAGGGGTCGTTCTTTTTTAATTTTTTCACTTCGGAACTTTATTTTCTTAAGTGTCTCTGTGTCTCGGTGTGGAACCCAGGATGTGGCCTCTGACATCACACCTCAATATGTATTCAGAATTCGGACTTTCAGAGTACTCTTTTTGTCTAATGACAGAGATGGAAGATTATACTCCATTAATCACATAACAGTGACAGGAAACAGCCTCTGTATGTCTAGGGGCAAGGTTCAAAATTTTGTTACGTACCGGTTGGCCTGACACACTGATATGTAGAGGTGTAAATCAGGCCGTGCTGGGCAGATACAGCATGGGCCCGTATGCAGGTTGGGCTGTGCTGGCCTGCGGGCTGGACTGGGTCGTGCTTCCTTCCCCTGAGATACTTTGGGGGGTTGGCCTAGCTCAGCCCACACGGCTCAAGCCTGTGTAGGCCTATGCCAGGTGGGCTATGGGCTGTGTAGTGGGCCTGGCTCATGTCAAGCTAGGCTACAAGCCAGGCCTTGGGCCTGTGTCGAACTGGGCCATTTTTTTTTTTTTTTACATTTTGATTTTTTTTTTTGCTAAAATTCTTCACTTTCTTTAATTCAATATTTTCTTTGAGCTTTGGGAATAAATTGGAAAAATAAAAAAATCTAACAAAGAAATTAAAAAAAAAACTTAAATACTTAATAGAATACAAAATGGATAACAAATTAAAAAAATAGGAGTTTTATTTCTTGAATTAGAACAATACAATGGTCAATGGACAACGGATGAATGAAATATAGAAAATGGAATAAAATATAAAAAAATATAATATAATTATAAATTAATAATAAAAAATTACATTGTTGAAAAATAACAACTAATATAAATAAAATTGAAAAAAATTACAATAATTGAAATAATGAAATATTGAGTATACAAAAGAATAAAAAATATTGACTTCATTTTTCTTCAAGTTCCACCTCCACGCATCTTCATCTAATCATCTCCTTGATTGTCATCATCTGCTTTAGGTGAAACATCAGGTGTAATGCCATGCCCTCCTTTATCTTATAATCTATTCTCAACATCCAACTAATCTTTAAGTCAAATGCACATCTCCAAAATTTCATCATTCATACAGTTTATCTTGTCGTCCAACACCCTAGTACCTACACTAAAACAAAACTTTGATGGAATTGTAGACACTGAAAGGGTTAGTAGATCACGTGCTATGGTGACAATGACTGGATTGTTTTTTTCATGTCCTCTCCACTATGCTAAAATATCAAAATTATCCCATCCCTTGTTGTCGCAGGAATCATTTAAAGTAAAAATACTTGCTTGTTAATAAAAATTAAGTTTAGTAAATGAACTTGGTGATGAACTAATAGTAGATTTCTGCATCTTATGTACTACAGACCGAATTTTGTCTAATCTAATATTGGAAGCTGTTTCAGAAGTAGAACTTGCACCTATACAAGATTTCTTATGCCCACCCACTTGAGATTCATATAAATTGTACATTTTGAATAATAAATCATAACTTCTTCAATTTTATTTCTAATTTCAATATTCATATTTTCACAATATGATTCAAGTAAAATTTCTAAACCTATCTTTCCTAATCCTAGGATATAATGTTATAGCTAAGCAATAAAGGGGAGAAATTTTCTCCCAATATTTTTTTAAACTTATTTTCTATTATTTCAATAATACTTTGAAATAGTGGATTTTCCTATATTTTGGAAAACATTTACTAATTATAAATAATTGATTAACTAAAATAATAAATTATAACTTCAATTTTATTTCCAAGTTCAATATTCATATTTTTACAATATGATTCAAGTAAAATTTTTAAACCATCTTTCATAATCCTATGATCTAATATTATAGCTAAGCAATAAAGGGGAGAAATTATCTCCCAATATTTTTTTAAATTTATTTCCATTATTTCAATAATACTTTGAAATAGTGGAATTTTCCTATATTTTGGAAAACATTCACCAATTATAACTAACTGATTAACTAAAAGACAACTACTTGAGTAATAAACACATAAAAATTATTTAGTTGCATCATAAAAAATTTGTAATAAATCTTTTATGCAAATCGCCATTTACCTATCTTCCTCAAGTATAGGATCATGTAGCATTTTTGCATTATAAAAATCACTAAGAATTTGTTTTTAAGCACAACTTTCTAACATAAAATATGTTGAACATCTAATGCAAAATGTTTATATTTTAAACCATAATTTTGATATAAATATTTAAATTCTTATTTTCTTGCTCCAGAATTTTTAATATATATTATACAATTTCTAATTTTAGAAATATAATGAGAAGTAATATTTAAAACATTTTGGATACATAAATTTAAAATATGACATGCACATCTAATATGAAATAATTTACCATCTAAAAATGGTTTTACTTGAGATTTTAAAATATTTATTGTTGAATCATTATTATTAGTAAAACTTGCAACAACAATTAGGCCAGTATGTGGCCATTCAAGCTTAGTGAAACTTAAAATTCTTTTAAAGCCATTTTTCATCAATAAAATGACTATTAACACAATACCACTACTACTACTATAACTAAAGTCACTCTTACATTTTTAACAAACTACTCTCTTTCTCTTCCACTCAATATCCTCTATTTTAAATATCATCCAAACCAGGCTAATCACCTAGTGCTCTTTTTCTTTCCCCTACCTCTAATAGCAATACTAGGGGTGGAAATGTTAGCAATATCAACAACATCCATATCGATGCTAATACTATCATATTGCAATTGAACATTAACATAGTTGACATTGACTACATTGGGGAATTCGATGACGAGAGCGAGAGGAGCCAACCATTTTTTTTAATTATAAAAAATAAAAATTAATTTAATTGCACTTACCCGGATTGCTGAATTGGAATTTCAACTTTGATTTCAACGGTTGAAGCCTCCAAGTCTCCCAAATTGCTAACTTGAGATACCCGAGCAAGCATTTTTCTTGTTGAAACTTGAATTAAGTTGAGAATTGGAGAGTAGAGAGAGTACGAGCGTATATGTGAGAGTATGATGTATGAGAAGAGATTGAAAATTGATGTAATGAGAATGATGAAGGATAAAGTTATTTATAGGAATTGAAAATAATTTAATTCTCCAAAATACCCTTAATACTAGCTATTTTTAGTTATTAGGAGGGGTATTTTGGTCATTATAAAGTCATTTATCACTTTACCTAAATACCCCTTAAACTAACTGTTATATAGTTGTTAAAAAAGGGCATTATTGTCATTTTATCTCCCCCAAAGCCAAAATACATAAATACGCCATACATAGCTACTGGGGGTATTTCTGTATACCCCCTCCCCCCCAAAAAAGTTGAAAATAACCGTTGGGGGGCCGGGGATCTCCAATAGCTAATTCTTCAGACGGGCCGAGTGCGATCTGTTGCAGACCTATGGGCCAAGCCGTGTTGGCCCAACCAGCCAACCTGAAACCTTAAGCCTAACACGACCCATCAACCCATACAATCATGCTAGGCTACGCTGGCTCAAAATTGTGTTGGGCCATGAGCAACACAATCCAATTTACACCTTTACCGATACGCAAAATGTAAGGAGTTTTAGGGTATAACCTGTTTCAAGGGATATAACTAGGCATTTAATTGATCCCCTGAACATATTTTGAAAAAAAAAACTAAAAAAATGTGTAGATACAAAATCTGATACACCAAATTTGGCGTATGGGACTGTATCGAAAATTTGAACCTTGTTCTAGTGTACACTAGGGCTGTTCACGGGTCGGGTTGGGTCGGTTTACTACAGTTTTTCCAACCGACCCGACCTAATCGAGTTACCTGACATAGAAACCGAAACCGACCGAGTGTTAAGCAAAACCGACCTAGTCGGTTTGAGTCGGCTTCAGTTCTAAGTTCATTCCTGTGATAAAATCTTACTAATTTTAAAAACAGTCATAAATTGAACATCATTTCAGCCATCTCCTATGATAAAATTTAAATGAAAAGTTAATCACAAAAGTTGTTCATTAATCACTATTCACTAATCCAAAGTTTCTTGTAACCATTCAAAAACTAGGTGGCCTAATGGGCTTTGGAACTTCATGTTTGAACTAGGAACTAAGTCAATTCGATTTGTGTCGGTTTCGGTTTTCTTGTGTGAAAACCGAAACCGATCCGAATCATCGATTTAGGAATTTGCACAACCTGAAACCGACCCATGCTGATGAAAACCCGGCCGACTCGGGTTGAGTCGGTCGGGTTGGGCCTTCTTATGAACAGCCCTAGTGTACACCATAATTGTCCTATGTGTCGTGTTGCTTGGAATACGGTCTGAATGGTCTGTAAAATGATTAATAATGAGAGCACCACTGTTACTTGTAAAATGGCTAGTTTCTTTATAGAGAAATTACAAATGTGAAAGATGGAACCATGGAATTACATTGTTTAAGAATGCATAGTAATAACTGCTGCAAAGGAATGTTGAGGACAAAAAACAAGCATGATTTATTTTTTTTCCTTTTTTTTCCAATTATGACTCACATGTAAACAAATTCAGATGGGATATAAAGAACTAAGGGAAGAATGTACAAAGCGTAGGGGCTTCACTTGTTATGATTGTCTGCAGGGGTGTCTATCTTGATTATGAGAGGTTGGTGAAGATCCAATTGTGGAGCAGCCACACTAGGCAGCTGTGGCGAGCTTAAGACACCCTCTATCTCAACGTTTTCAGCAAGTGCTTTGTCCAAAGATGCCTTGGCAACTTTTGTTACAGCCACCATCATACCCACTGCATAAAGAAAACAAGAAAAATAAAATCAGAGAATACTTGATAATACAACCCAGATAGAAGGACCAACATTGGAAAATGGTTCTAGAGCCACATAAACGTGCAATATAATAGGTCAATTTGGTCTGAATTTTTAAACGTGCAATATATAGTGGTTCTAGAGCCACTAAGGTTTCAGAAAATGACAAAGCATACCTTGAGTTTTTAAGGTGGACTTAATTATACCTTGTGAGTTGATCCCACTGGACTAAAACATACTCTCCATTGAGGAAACATTAACATGTGACGTTAAGTGATCTCTTTAGTATTCCCAAAACCCAATTATGCCCTTTGAAATGCTTCTAAATTCAACCTGGGCATCTCTCTGTCTGCCTGGTCCGGTTGGGATTCTTCATACAAGATAACATACCAACACCTGATGCCAACTGTAAGAATGTTAGAATGAAGTCTCTTTGTATGAGTGTTCGGCTGATAAGAGTTCTTATTAGCCCATACTTAAGTTTAAGTTATCCTGTAACTGGGCCTGAGTTAATGGGCCTAAGCCTGTTTAATGTTTTAAGTTAACTGGGTGTCCCATCACTAATCAGGGGCATTCCAGTAATTACTTGTATCATTGTACTACATTCAAATATAAATAATAGCATGGTCGACTGGCTAGTACAGTTCGACATTCACAACATATCAGTGGTGTTCTTCTCCTCTCCTCTACTTTGAGTACAGCTCTCAAGCTCACATGGTATCAGAGCACTAGCTTTTCTTTGGTTTCAGCAGGCGCACTAGCTTCTACTCTCTCTTCTCTTGCTGTTCTTTCCATCTTCTTCCTTCTTCTTTTCTGGGTTGCTGAAAAAACTAGGGTTGTAAGAGAACAAAGCAGATTCAAACCTAGGGTTTCCCTTGGTTGTAGGGCTCAAGGGAGGTAAGGCCCAGAAGTGGATGTCCTACTAGGTTCTTTTTTCAGCAAATAGTAGCTATTTGGCTACTAAGAGAGGTCTGTATAGGACAGACCTAGTTGAGGACTGATTTCAGTAGTCCTAGCCCTAGCCGAAAGGGGGAGAGCTTCTCCACAACTGCAGCTTCGAAGCCCCAGAAAAACCAGCATAGCACAGTGGTAAACAGCTCCAAGTTCAGGTTGGTTATCAGTCTGGAACCTCTCTCCACTGCTGTACCCGAACTGCTTCAGCTCAAGTGAAGATTACCTAGGAGCTGCCTGCTCCAGATTGTCCAGCACTGTACCTGAACTACTCTAAGACTGAAGTCAGCATGTCCTCACTATCCGGAGAAGTTTCCTCCAGAGATAACAGACCTGCCGCAAGGTTCTCTAACCTGGAAAACCCTAATCTGCACAGTTTACAGATTACAAACGTGTTGCTGGATGAATATAACTTCCGAGAGTGGTCCGTCTCAGCAAGGCTGTTCATTACTTCTCGTGATCTCACCGGCTATCTGGATGGAGACAAGAAAGAACTTGAAGTTGGCAGTCCTGAGCATGTCGTGTGGCGCAAGGAGAATGCCACAGTCATGTCTTGGTTGCTGGCCTCCATGACTCCTCGGGTGGCTAGAACTGTTCAGTCCCTCAAGTGTACCCATTGTGGTGGTGAGAAACACACAAAGGAGAAATGTTGGGTCTTGTATCCTCATCTGAAGCCAGCTGCTTTGAGAAAGGACAAAAGGCAACATAAGGGTCACACAGCAAGTGGGAATCTTGCCACTAACAACAGTAGTGACAACTCACAGAGTACTCCGACAGTGTCCTCTTCCTCCACAGGGCAGGCTGCCGACTCCTCTGAACCAAGTACTTTGGGCTTCACAGCTAGTGAGGTAGAGGTTCTCAGCCGGGCATTAGCTCGTCTGAAGAACAATTCTTTAGCTTCCACCTCTCTTGCCAAATCAGGTACAGTCTCTGCATTTAGTGCAACTAGTTCCATTAATTCCACCTCTTGGGTGATTGATTCCGGAGCCACTGACCATATGACACATATGTCCTCCTTATTCTCTTCATATCATTTGTTGTCTAGCCAAAATAAGATGAGAGTGGCTGATGGGTCTCTCTCCACCATCTCTGGAAAGGGGGTGGTTGACCTAAGCAAGGATCTCTCTCTTAAATCAGTCCTACATGTTCCTAGTCTAATCTCAAATCTTTTGTCTGTTTCAAAGCTTACAAAAAATTTGAACTGCAGTATAACTTTTTTTCCTTCTCATTGTGTCTTCCAGGACAGATTGACGAGGAGAACGATTGGGAGTGGTCATGAGTATGGGCGCCTCTACTATTTTGATGCAGACATCGGCTCAGCCCTACAAGCTTCTGCTACTACTAGTCCGGAAAGTGTGGAGTCAATAGCTAGGCTGCACCTGTGGCATGCTAGGCTAGGTCATGTGTCTTTATCTTCTTTAGCAATGTTGTTTCCCAAATTGTTTAAGAGAATTCCAAGTCAAAGTTTAATTTGTGATGTGTGTCAAATGTCAAAACAATGTAGAACAGTGTATCCAATTTCTAGTAATGAAATTTGAGCTCCTTTTGATTTGGTTCATTCTGATGTTTGGGGACCTTCACCCATTATTTCCATTGATGGCTTCCGTTACTTTATCAGTTTTATTGACCATTATTCTCGGTGCACTTGGACTTATCTGTTAAAAGGACGTGATGAAGTACCACAGATAACTATGGTTTTTTGCAAGATGATTGAAACACAATTTGATAAGAAGATTAAGCAATTCCGGTCAGACAATGCAGCTGAATACTTTGAAAGATCCCTGAACTCATTCATGGAAGATGCAGGCATGTTACACCAATCATCCTGTGCTAACACCCCTCAGCAAAATGGGGTTGCTGAGCGCAAGAACAAGCACCTATTGGAGACAGCTCGAGCCCTACTATTCCAGCACAAAGTGCCCAAGCAATATTGGTCTCAAGCTATACTCACTGCATCATACCTGATAAATCGGATGCCATCTAAGGTATTGGGTATGAAGATTCCTTTCTCTGTTTTGCGTCCCACTCTTCCAGAATTTCCTCTTCCCCCACGGGTTTTTGGCTGTACATGCTTCATACATGTGAAGGATCCAAAGAAAACCAAGCTGGATCCCAAGGCTACGGAGGGAATATTTTTGGGGTACTCTCCTACACAAAAGGGGTACAAGTGTTATGATCTTGTCTCCAAGAAAAAGTACGTCACCAGAGATGTAGTCTTTTTTGAGTCTCAACCCTATTTCCAGTCTTCTCATAATCCTCGTCAGGGGGAGACTAGTGGGTTGGAAGAGGATTCTCATTCTCCCTTCTTTTTTGTTCCTCTTTCATCACCTTCCACTACTCCTAGCTATGACATTCTAGGTCAACTTAGTGAGGCTCCCCTGTGCCAGTTACTTCCCCTGATACAGCAGATGCTCCTGAGGGTTCCGGTAGGCAAGAGAAAGAGATACTTATATACAACAGAAGGAAGAAGAGCCCTCAACCTCATGATTGCAACCAGTTGAACTTAGATCAATCTGTCTCTGCAATCCAAAGTAATTCTGACTCACTCACTTCGGATTTGGATCTTCCTATTGCTCTTCGTAAGCTTATTCGTTCTTGTACCACCCGGCATCCCATAGCTGATTTTGTTTCTTACTCACACTTATCTCCTGCCTATCACTCCTTTGTTTCTGCTCTTTCCTCTGTATGTGTCCCTTCCAGGTACTCAAAGGTGGCATCTGATCCAAGGTGGAAAGAAGCCATGAATGAAGAGATGAAAGCCCTAATGAAAACAAGAACGTGGGAATTGGTAGACCTGCCAGAGGGGAAAGGCACTGTTGGGTGCAAGTGGGTATTCACAGTAAAGCACAGGGAAGATGGGTCAATCGAGAGGTACAAGGCCAGACTTGTGGCAAAGGGATTTACACAAAAGGAAGGAATTGACTACAAAGAAACCTTTGCCCCAGTAGCAAAGCTCAACACAATCCGGGTTCTATTGTCACTAGCAACAAATTTCTCTTGGGATCTCCACCAGCTGGATGTGAAAAATGCCTTCCTAAATGGTGATCTTCATGAAGAGGATTCATGGAACCCCCACCGGGCTATGATGTTGGAAAGAAGGTGTGTAAACTAAGGAAAGCATTATATGGTTTGAAGCAGTCTCCCCGGGCATGGTTCGAGAGACTTTGTATGGCCATGAAGAAAGTGGGGTACACTCAGAGCAGTGCATATCATACATTGTTTACAAGGAGACAAGATGACAAACTTACGACACTCATTGTTTATGTGGATGATATGGTGATTACCGGAAATGATGTGGAAGAGATGAAGAGGCTGAAGGAGTTCTTAGCTTCAGAATTTGAGATCAAAGACCTGGGAAATCTGAGATATTTTCTTGGGATTGAAGTTGCTAGATCAAGAGAAGGAATCTACATATGTCAACGGAAATATGTGCTAGATCTCCTAGAGGAAACAGACATATCTCCTTTTTGAAGTTAAAAACTCTGCTCATAGGGGGCATTTTAACTGCAAAAAGGAGGTAAGTCCTTAAAATAAGGAATGCCAAATGCAGCCTAAGAGAAGTACCTAAAAGAAGCAATAGAACACCAATCATAAAGAGGGAGACTGGGAGATTACTCCAGAAGCAGAAACTGAAAAGAGGATTTTAAGCAGAAACTTTCTGTCAGATTGAGGTGTTGGAAAAGAATTTCAAGAACACAAAAAAAATGGGAAGATGGGCTGGGGTCCTCTCAATTAATTCTTCCCACAAAGCATATGGATCATAAATCCACCATTTCTGATTTCATCCTTTAATCTTTTTAGAATAGCAGAAAATGGATTAAGAAACAATCAAACAATAGCAAGAGGAGCACGGAAACCTGAATTCTTTTGACTGTTTCCCCGCTGATAGAAAGGGTTGTTCACTGTACTCTTGCTGCCAATCGGCACGGGTTGTTATTCCAGAGAACCCTTGCTTTCTTTTGTTTTGGTCTTCATTTGCAATTAATTTCTCTAAAATATGTGAAAAAAAATTGAATTTCCACACTAAAGGTAGACTTGGTTGACGGTGGGTTTCATCTGATGACTTTTTTTTATCAATAACCAGAATATTTCATTAACTAATGAAGATACAAGAAAACATCCCGGAGAGAGAGAGAAACTCTCTTAGCTCTCTCCAAGATGACGCAAAGGTACAGAAATTACAGAACAGCCCAAAAGAGTTGATCCCTTCCCATCCCTTGCTTTGCCAAAACATCAGCAAAGGCATTTGCACTCCTTTTAACCCACTGCAACTTGATCTCTATATCCTGAGTTAAAAGCTTAAACTTCCTCCTCTCATTGACAAGTTTCCACCATACAGTCTCATCTTTTTGCAGCCAGCTAACTACCACCTTTGAATCCCCTTCTATGATCAACTTATATTCAGCTCCTTGGCTTTTTGGATCCCTTCCATCACAGCCAATATTTCTGCCCTCAAGAAGTCTCCCACACCTATTGGTCCCAAGTAAAGGGCAATAACTCCTTCATCCTTGTTCCAAAAAACACCTCCAATACCTCAAGGACTCGGATTCCCTTCACTACTACCATCGAAATTCAGTTTAAAAAACCCGCTAGGAGTTGGGACACAAACAGGCCTTATAACAGCTCTTGGAAGAGAAGAATCAGCTACCTCCTTCCACTTTCTAAGCAAGTCATTTGTGGGAATGTCATCAAAGCTTCTCAAGGATTTAACCCAATGGATTACTCTGACAGTGATGGCTTCTATGATTGCTTCTCTGCTCCTTTCCTTGTCTGAAAAAAATTCTTTGATTCCTTTCTTCCCATATTGTCCAGCATATTGCCGCTCTTGTACACCACCAAAGGGTTCCCCCTCCTCCTTCTCTAGTTAACAAAGGAAGAATCAAACAATCCTTGAACATTTGGTGGGGGATTCCACCTGCACCCAAACAAAAAGAAAAACCATTCCCAAATATAAAGAGCAAAAGGGCAGGAAATTATTAAGCGGTAGCTAATCTCATCGTTAGCCTTGCAAAGGATGAACCAATTTGGGGAGAGGCACCAGTTTTGTCTCTTTCTTTGAAGAAGATCACAAGTAGCAATTCTACCCAAGAAAACTTCCCAACAGAAACCACTTACCCTAGGAGGAATAGGCTTGTTCTTGACCTCCTTCACCAAAAAGGCCACCATTGAATTATCAGAAGGTTGGGTCAAAGCCGAAAAGAATGAAGCACAAGAAAAGGAACCAAAAGAATCAATAGACCAAATCCTACAATCCAACTCTAAAGGGTTCAAGAATATTCCATCCAAATAGTGAACTAAACTAAAACACTACTCAATTCAGCCTCCCCTTCTAAATCCCAGATTCCAGGTATAGCCTGAAATTGAGCTAAAAGTAACAAAAAGGAAGACAAAAGCTCATCCTTAAAGATAGAAAGTCTAAAAAGAGAGGGAAATTGTTCCTTCAACGGGAGGTCACCCAATCACACATGTTCCCAGAATTTGACAAGATTACCCAAGCACAGGTTGTATCTGACAAACAGAAGGAAAACTGGAAGAATTTCATAGATTGATTTCTATGGTGAAGCTCTTGTTGCCCTGTTCCACAATCCAGCATCCCATCCATTAGCTACAAGCCCATGAAGGCTAATAATCACCTTTGCCCACAATTTGTCCTTTTCAGCTAGCAGTTTCCATAACCATTTCCCTAAAGGAGCCATGTTTCTCTTCTGGATATTTCCAATACCAAGACCCCAAATTTCTTTCTCTTACTCACCACCTCCCAATTCCACTCACCTTCTGGAATTTTAAAAATGGATAGGTAGTACACAAGCAAGTTAGCCAAAGTAGACCTAATCAATGTAATCCTCCCCCCCCCCCCCAAAAAAGACAAATGACAAATAGTGTTTCTTCCAAGATGCTAGACTTTGAGTAAACCTTTCCATCACTGAGTTCCAAAAATTAGCACATCTTGGATTATCACCCAAAGGAAGCCCCAAATAGATCAAAGGCCATTGTGCCACCCCACAACCTAAGATTTCAGCAATATCAAATGTCTCCCTCTGATCCATGCTAATCCCTGCAATGCAACTTTTATCAAGATTCACCTTTAAGTTTGACAATCTCTCAAATAATTGAATCACCAGTTTCAAATTCTGTGTCCACCTTCTATCTCCCCCTTCACAGAACAAGATAATATCATTAGCAAACTGTAAATAGGTGATTGGCACTCTCTCTACCCACTCTCCATCCCTTCACCAAATTTCTGGAATCCTCCCTAGAGACTAGTCTTCCAATAACTACAGCAATCAAGGTGAAAAGGAAAGGAGAGAGAGAGAGAGAGGGTCCCCTTGTCTAATTCCCCTAAGAGCCCGGAAATGATCAACAACTTTCCCATTCACCAAAACAGAATAGTGACAAGTTTTGATACACCCCTTAATCCATTTACACCATCTGTCTCCAAACCCAAAACTCCTTGAGACCTCTAAAAGGCAATCCCAATCCATCAAATCATAGGCCTTCTCAAGATCAAGTTTACAAATGAAGCCTTTTTTTCCATCTTTTTCATTTCTTCAACACTTTCATTAGCAGTAAGAATCTGACCAATGATTTGTCTGTCTTTCACAAAAGCCCCTTGATTTGGGGAAACAATGGAAGGGAGAATATGCCTTTTTCTACGAGATAACAACTTCGCAATAATTTTGTAGAGGCTATTCACCAAGCTGATGGGTCTGAAATCTTTAGGGTGAACAGCATCATCCTTCTCTGGAATTAGGGCAATGAACATGGAGTTTAAACCAGGATTAATCACATCTCTCTTGAAAAATTTGTTGAAAACTCCTTGGATATCATTTTTTAGGATCTCCCAAAAATCCTGATAAAATGCCATTGTGAAACCATTTGGCCTAGGAGCTTTTGATCTATCCATGAAAATATTGCTTCTCTGATATCTTCCAAATCGAAACTCACTGGAGTTTCATCTGATGACTTTTGAAGGAAAAATTCCTTTGACTCCAAATATAGATGATCCAAAGCAGATGACTATTTAAACCCAAAAAGAAAGTTTTGATTTCTCTTTGATTTTTGTTTTATGGTTCTCAATTGCGACCTGGGTGACCAGGGTTCAAATCTTGGAAACAGCCTCTTTGTATGTGCAGGGGTAAAGCTGCATACATTTATCCCTACCCAGGCCCCTCATAGGTGGGAACCTCATGCATTGCGCTGCTCTTTTCTTGTTTTATAGTTCTCTTTTGAAAATTTGAAAAATAATGAAGGGTAAACAAGTCTTTAATGGCTATAGGGTATGTTTAAGTCCACCTTAAAAACTCAGGGTATGTAAGTCTTTTACCCTTCAAAACAGTGTTATTTGAGGAATGTATGCATTTTTAAAATCTCTTACTTTCCATCGCCTCCTAGATTAATTACATGTGCCACCCCAACTATAAGCATAGGGATCTTAGGTCCCAAACAAACCTCAGCCCAAAGAAGAGGCTAAGTTGCTCCGGCTTTGTTGAAGATTCCTTCAGCTCAGAATATTAAAAAATGCAAGTCCATTGCAATCACAAAAGATTGACAATCCTAAAGTTCCAATCAAGCCAAAACTTGTCTGATTCCATAGTGAAGAAACTAAAGTTGCTCCTATTAAATATCTGAAATATCATTACCCAATAAGTCCATGAAAACAACTCTTTAGTTTCAGTCTCTTGCTCATTGCTTCATTACTTCCACAGTATAATAACCTTCATACAGTTATAACAAAGAACATTTTGCTGTTCTTATTTCTTGTTTTCATGTCAGTTCTTTTTTGATCCCAAGCTATTGAATATCAACAGCAGTGTACAGATTTCATGTTTTTAAACAACTCATTACACAAATTCCATCACTGACTCTTGGAAACACAGATATAAGAGGAACACTATAGCAAGTAGCAACAGAATTAAGAAACAAAATGATCAGTCAATTTCCAAGCTGACGAGTTTCCTAGGCAAGGGGTAAATAGAAGCAACTTGTTTTGGGGGATCATCCCCAATGAGGATTGAACGTAGTAACTTAATAGTGAAAGAAGTGCTTAGAATTTGGGGTTAGGCATCTGGGGCTAATCTAACAATATTATAAGGCAGGCCTAACAATTTTTCTCATTCTTTTTTCCAAATCAATAATAAAATTTCTAATTACCTATAAAAAAGAACTTATTATACAAGCAGTAAAGAGCGATACTAAAACAAAAATATGAGGCAAAAATTCTGAGAAAAATGTGTTTTATCAATTTTGAGTTACCAGAAAACACAAGACCCGATGCAATAACAACCTGCACCAACAGTAATGGAGAAGAAAATATCAGAATAAAATATGATCAAGTAACCAGAAGTGCCTACTCTAACTCAGGAATTAAAAAAAAAAAAAATCCATTTGGTAGTGATGAAATGCCATGATTCTGTTGAAATAGGCTTACCGAAAAACTGATTTCAGATTTACTTCAAGGGAGTAATTGGGCACATCCATTTTTTAAGCCCCTAATTATGTAAGAATAAGTATTAAACAACAAAGGTACTATGCATTATTTTTCATCATTACAATCAGGGTCATCTTGTCTTTTCATTAGGGATGCCAAGCCTGACCTTAAGTCCCCAACCTGGCCCAAATAAAATAAGATGATACTGATCCTGACCCAAACTGTCCCACATATAGTACACCTATATTCAACCAAGGCTTTCTCTAGAAATGTTTCAATGCTGCAAATGTCAACAGGCCAGGTTCAGTATGGGTTTACGCCAACCCCAACCCATTCAAAAGCCTGGTTAGGGTTGATCCCTAGCTTGATTCGGTTGGACTAATGTGGGTTTACCACTTAACCCAACCCACTGGCATCCGTACTTCTCACCAAGGACATTTCAAGCCTATCAAATATAGGATGTGCCCAAACCAGTCATCATATTTAATCCTGAAGTATATGATGGACTCCACATTGAAGGGGCTAGAAGAGTGATTCAAGCACTAATAATTTAACAGTGAATATGACTTTAAATAGAACGGATTGGTGAAACAGGATTCATGTAGCCAACCCCATATAGTTGGGATAAGGCATGGCGATGATGGATATCACCATATTGAATTTTCTTAGTATAGACTTGATCAAACTAATTCTATAAAGACCTCAGAGTTAAGATTAATAAATAAAAATAAATAGTTAATCATGTCTAACTAGGCCTAAAAGAAAACAGGTAAAATGGTTCTTACCCAACGAATTGCTGACACCTCACCCCATCCATGTGTGACATCAGAAAGATCCTTGAGAGTTGTTCCTACATATACTAGTGCAAGAGTAATTGGCTGAAATGAAGAAAACCATATACACAAATGAGCTTTTCATGTGGACCAGACCATTTGAGAAATAAAGGATTGGCAAGGACAAATGGCAGAGAAAGTTAAGAAGCCAAGTCTGGTTGCTTAGTTTCAGAATAGTCTTCCAGATATTTAACAAACTCAATAAATCATTTAAAACTAATCACTACAGTAGTAATAATATAAGGGTTAAGAGAATACCATCATTCCCAACCAGGAGGCTAACATGTATTCCCCTATAGCAACAGGAGTGACAGAAAGGAGGTAATTTAGCATGTTAAATGGAAGTAGGGGCACAAGCCGAAGCAGCAAAACAATCTGTGGAATGACAAAAGAAAATTTAGAAATCTTACTTATAGAATTTCATATATTTGTGTACCATTTGAAAAGGAAAAGAGGGCAGCAACTTATATATTTGTGTACCTATTAAGAAAATAGGTAATAGTTAAAGATACTAGTCATGGGTGATTCATGATTGGTGATCTAAGACAGCCTAAAGAGCCAATTTCTGGACTCTAGGATTGAGATTATGAGCAATATCCAGTGCAGCTGAGCTTTTTTGTGTCTGTTTTAAATTTGCAACTTTTAAGTTTGCTAATGGATGAAGTGGCTGAACTGAATGATTTATTGCTGTCTTTTAGTGGATAAAATAATTAATAGTCAAGTTAGTAATCAACTCAATTTCATCCAGCT
Organism: Nelumbo nucifera; assembly: GCF_055504915.1. NCBI lineage: Eukaryota > Viridiplantae > Streptophyta > Magnoliopsida > Proteales > Nelumbonaceae > Nelumbo > Nelumbo nucifera. The sequence continues at coordinate 88,450,595 of NC_142652.1, read as the reverse complement.
AGTAATGATCAACAACCCTCTTCCTTGATAAAATATTTACTAAAAGACGAAGAAATAAGTCATTCAGTTCAGCCATTTCAGCTGTTACCAAGCAGCCCCTTCCTCTTATTCTGAAGAAACTCCACGATCCTTGGGTGGACAGCTGGCTACTGAGGTTCTACCTTTCATTCTTTTTCCTTTCTTTCCATCTTGAAAGATCTGACAATTGTACTCTTCTTCATATTCCTACATTAAGTTTTCTCATTATTAATCAGAATCCACCTTAATCATTTACTGCATACTTCAGAATAGGGATTCAAATTTTCCTTGGATAAGTTTTTCGTTTTCCTTTTGGGTGAATGAACAGGTTTTGAATATGCAAAGTACACACTCAAATTTGTCTAACAAAATCAGGTCAGAAATACAATTTTGAGAAAGGAATTGTAACATTTATTTTATGGCCGCCCTTTTGGGTATTGAAGGAGTAGCCTACTCCCTATTAGCTCTTCAAAGGTACCAAGTTGTTACCTTCCCCATGTAAGACATAACCATTCAAATGCTGGAGAAAGCTAGCTATAAGTCCAAAAGAAATATGAAATCAGCAGAATAATCACATTTAGGAACAAGCAAATATGTAATATTCAGACCTTAAAACCGGATCTATTAATTGCAATAGCAACTGCTTGAAACTGTGGATAATCCTTGAGCTTAGAAGTAACATATGACCTCCCAATCTGCAGATGAGTAACAAAATATGCAGGTCAAAACCTTTCAATTATAATGAACTACAGCCAAAAGAAAATATGAATGAATTAGTGATTGTCCTTTCTCTAATGTCATTTTCTTTTCTTCTCTTCTCTTTTCTTTCCTTCCTTTTTTTTTTTGTTTGGGGAGTGTAATTACAAACAAGTTTTAAACTATCGAAACAGTCCAATATGCCCTATCTGGCGCATCGGACTTTTCAATAATGTACTTATTTTTTTCGTTTTTTTCAAACATGTTCAGGGGGTTTGTATAACGCCTGGCTACCCCCTGAAACTGGTCATCCACCAAATCTATTCAAGTAGAGGAGACAAAAATATTGGTAGAAATCTCTGCATGTATATATGAACATGGTTTTTAAGGGACATACCGATATTAGTATATCTTTAGGTCCAAATCTATCAATAAGTTTCAGAAACTCACAGTTCTACCAAGAAGAAATGCAGCTGTTGCACCTATGGTAGCACCAATTGAATCAGCAACAAAGCCAATGGGCAGTCCAAAGAGATAACCACCTCCAAGCTGGTATTTTGAGAAAATGCATCATTAAGTTGCACTTACAAATAAAGATGAAAAAACAAAATCAAACTCATCCATTCATGAGAAGGCATCAGCACAAAAGGACAACATGCAACAGAATGACAAGGAAATTTAGACTGAAGCTGAAGATTAGACTTGGACATATAGTGTATCAAATAATGGGATCATAATTGGTAGATGATTGTTGAGTGGGCCGACTTGTGTTTAGTTTATTTCCTTTTAAATTAAGATGTTGTTGGGCCTTGGGCCCATTAGTCTTTATTTTTTAAAGAGTTGTAATTACTTAGGTTGAGTTGCCGCCCTACTTAGGGCATCTTTGTAATATCTCATACTTAAGTTAATTATAAATAGAATGAGGGGCTGGCGGCTAGGGTTAAGTCAATCTATCCTAGTCGACCTTCTTCTCTTTTCTTCCCTTTCCTTTGTCTCTTGCTGAAATCCCCAATTTTCTACTCTTCCTTTCACAAGAAGCTTGGCCGAAATCAGCACATAAGGCTTTCTACTATGATGAACACATTATTTATTTTCTTTATTTTATTTTGTCTTAGTTTTCTTGGAAAGCAGCAGCTAATAGACTTGCGCATTAAGATTAAAGAAGATGACATACAAGATAGACATCAGGATAGAAAAAAAAGACGCCCATCACAAAGCTGTATGGAAAGTTGGTTGTACAAGTTTTTTTATGGCAATGAGGACAAGATGGTAGCTTTACATTCCAGTCCTAGTTAACCTCTGATCTAGCTAGACCATAAGCCACCATGTTCAACTCCCTATATTCCAGTATTCCACCCCTAGACATTAGGACTAGGACAAGAACTGAAGGGCAGCCAAAGTTCAATAAGAATATCTGGGAATCTTCACAGGCCCATTCCAACAGTTTCCACCTCTTAACAAGGATTAAAATATCAATACGGTCCATATCGGACCGTTACAATAACTTTTTAAGAACTTTAAAACTTTAAAAGTGGGAGTTGGACCCTTTAATACCTATAAAAGTTAATAAAAAAACACAAAAGAAGATAGGTATTAGTCATATCAATACGCACCAGGCGTATCGATACTTTAACCCTTGCCTCTTAAGGACTCCCCTAAGCTCCAAAGGAAAAGGCATCAACTCCACATTTGTGGAATCTGCCTCACCAATGCAACAGCTGAAACCCTAACCATATTAACATTCCTGTTTGAAACAAATTCTCCAATTGTTGGCATTCCTAAGTTGCATATGCATAGGGAGCTATACTTGAAACTCAATCTCAATTCCCCATTGAATTCCTCAGAGTGATTAACAATAACACCGGTGAATGGATGCAAGAATTATGAGCAGGTTTATACACATGACAAGCCCAACACCCCTAAACTCCTCTGAACCGGGACCCAAGAGGCCACCAAAAATAAGACTCTATCCTGGAAGAGAGGAAGAGGGGTAAATTTACTTTTTTTTTTTTATGAATAGGGGTAAATTTATTCTTGAACTTCCATTTTCCTCCTTTCACATTCTACAGGACTTCATAGAATGCCCCTGAGAAAATAAAACAATAGATAAGAAATAAAAACGCCTAAGATACACCTCCACAATAAAAAAGAGAATCCAAAGTCCATGTGGTCTCTGTTATTGAAAGATATCAAAGATTGACATGGGAAGAATGATCTCAATCAAAGTCATGCATATGAAAGAAATGGTACTGCATGTCTTCAGCAAAAGAGTAGTTAGATATATGCATGATGACAACAGATAATGATACCATCTTTTCTGTAACATATCAAAATATTCATCCTTTCCATGGCCATAGAGAATAAGTCCTTACAAGTTGTGAATGGAATTGGGGAGTTACATGAAGCTAAGGGGTCAGGAAAAAAAATAAAAATGGTTAGGAAAAATAAAAATAAAAATATAAACTTGTTTGGATCTCCAAACCCTGCAACTAGATTTTGTGCAAGACAAGAATAAATTAGAAATTAACTCAAAAGAGGCAGCTTTCCTGTTAGCAGCCTCTCTAAAGCTTCTAATGAAGTCAAAATTCCAAGAAATGTTGTTAGGGACAAAGAAAATGCCAAAATGGTTTATGAAATAGAAGCATTCTTGGCACCTCTTGGAGCTTTTTCCCTCTCTCTCATCTACTGTCCATAATCGAGATGCTCTAGTCACTACTCACTAGCTATTTTGAGTCATCCAACTTGGAGGTAAAGAGGAACCTGAGACTAAGGAGCTTAAAATGACTAAGAAATCGAGATTTTTTTATGGTAAAATAAAAATTTTCATTAAAAGAGAAAAGAAGTATTCTAGAGGAGTGATAAACCCGGGGCTAAATTCCACATTCATTGCCTTGGTTCCCAAGAAAAGGAATGCAAATCATCCGAGGGACTATAGGCCGATCAGCCTGTTTAATAGCCTATATAAGATCATCACTAAGGTGTTGTCCATTAGAATTAGAAAAGTGCTCCCAGCAATTACAACAGACAACCAAGGAGCTTTTGTGAAAGGGAGGCAGATAACAAATCAAATACTTATAGCAAATGAGAGTTTGGAGGAGTTCAAGAGATCCCAGAAAAAAGGGGTGGTATGCAAATTGGATTTGGAAAAGGCTTATGACATGGTGGATTGGTCTTTCCTGTTGGAGGTGATGGTCAATTTTGGGTTTGGAGACAGGTGGTGTAAGTGGGTGATGGGATGTATCAGAAAATGCCATTATTCCATTTTGATAAATGAGACAATGGTAGATATCTTTCCAGCTTTGAGAGGAATAAGACAAGGAGATCATCTTTCCCCATTCTTATTCACGATGGTTGCAGAGGTTTTGGGGAGATTAATTTCTAGAGTAGACTCCAGGGACTTAATAAGAGGATGGAGAGTTGGAAGGGAGAGTGTGTCACTCACACATTTGCAATTTGCAGATGACACAATACTCTTTTGTGAAGGAGGGGACCTTAATAGGATAAGAAACCTGAAGCTCACTATACAACTCTTTGAGCAAATGTCAAACCTTAAGGTGAATTTTGAGAAGAGTTGTCTAGTGGGGGTAAATATGGGAGAGGGGGAGACATCGGAGTGTGCAGACATCCTGGAGTGCGCAGTTTCTAATTGGCCATTAAATTACCTCAGTTTGCCATTGGGAGACAACCCTTAGAAAGATGAGTTTTGGATTCCGGTTGTGGAGAGGTTTGAAAAGAGACTTGCAACTTGGAAGAAGAACTATTTGTCTCTTGGTGGGAGAATCACTTTAATTAGATCTACATTAGCTAACCTTCTTGTCTACTTTTTATCGGTCTTTAAGATTCCAGCTAAGGTGGCTAGTAGGTTAGAAAAACAAATGAGAGATTTTCTTTGGGAGTTGGAGGAGGAGAAGGACCATAGTGTTAGGTGGGAGATGGTTTGCAGGAGCAAGAGGGAGGGTGTTATGGACGCCTTCCTCGGGAAGACGTGCCATCGCCACCGGCAGCAACAGGCACCTGACCCACCGTCAGCAGCAGCAATGATTCAGTGATACTCATCCTACCCAGTTCGGCAATAGCAGCCTTATCTAGATTAGATTAGCTCATTTGCTTGTTCTTATCTCTTATCTTATCTTGTTAGTAGCTTATCAGATTAGGATTAGCTTATCTTATCCTTAGCAAGATAGCACTGGAAGTCTCCCTATTCAGCAAGGAGACTCCCTTGATTAGGACTCTTGTAATCTCCTATTTAAGGAAACCCCATTATTGAATGAGAGATCGAATATTCAGTTTAAGGAGTGAGTTAGGAGAGTTGGTGATCTCTTGAACAAATCACCAGAGGCGCCAAGATAGGTTCATCAAGAGCAAGAAGGAACAAGGGAAAACAGGAGGTTTTCCCCGTGGACCGACCCGTAACGAGATCCTATTCCCGGGCCCTCAACAACTTGGTATCAGAGCAAGGCTTCATGGGTGATCTGGAGCAGCTACCATCCAGGGTCCACGACCTCGAGCACCAACTCGTGGAAACCAGCTCCGAAGTCCATGAGATCAAAGAAGAAGTGAGGGAGCTGCGACGCCTGATGGAGCTATTCCTTCCTAGGAAAGGGAACTCTGAAGGAGGGACAACCACCAATGGCCGCCGATCAGATCTGCCAGAGTCTTCCGGCGAGCAGCAGTCTGTTAGCCAAAGAACCGCAGTCGTCCCCAAGTACAGCAGGCTGAAATTCCCGTCGTACAACGGCAACGGAGACCCCTTAGGCTGGCTGTATTGCTGCGAGCAATTTTTTCGGAACCAACGGACAGATGACCGGGATAAGGTAAGTCTAGCTGCCTTTCACTTAACAGAGGAAGCACAACTTTGGTTTTATCGGTTAGAGCAAAAAGAACCCGGGCTCAGTTGGCCCCAGTTTAAGTCCTATTGCCTTCTTAGGTTCGGACCCCCACTGACCAGCAACCCACTGGGTGAGCTGATTAACCTTAAACAGACCGGCACAGTGGCTGAATATCAGTGACAGTTCCACCTCCTCGCGAGGGCATCCTCCGTGCGACCCGACCAGCAAGTGGATATGTTCACGGAAGGGCTATCAGAACCCCCGCGGGTGGATGTCGAGATGCAGAATCCCCCAAATTTGGTCACAACCATGAACTTAGCCCGCGCGTTCGAGCGCAAACTGCAGCTCAGCCACGGAATTTTTAATGTGGGTCGGCCACCGAACTCATGGGTACCCCCAAGATCAGCAGCAACGACCCCCCCTTCTGCTACCAGCCGAGAACTGAAATATCCCACCACCACCGCCTCTAGACCAATGACAAGTACAGGTAGCAACATGGCCGCTCCACCCATTAAGCGTCTGACCAGGGCAGAAATGGCAGAACGTCGAGCAAGAGGCCAATGTTTCAACTGTGATGACCTCTACTCGGCAGGACATAGATGCAAGAGGCTTTTTTGCCTCCTCATCAATGAACAAGAGGAGGAGGAAGAAGAACCAGTCACATTCGAGCCAGAGATCTCTCTCCATGCGATCACCGACATTAAAACTTCTCAGACCATGCAGTTGCAGACACAAATAGCAGGCCAACCGGTGCGCATTCTCGTCGATTCAGGGAGTACACACAACTTCATAAGTGAACATGCCGCCCTTCAGTTAAAGCTGCCAATGGAGCTTCGACCACGACTACAGGTAACCGTCGCAAATGGTGAGAGAGTTCACAGTCCAGGAATTTGTAAGGACATGCCAGTACAGGTCAATTCTGAACTGTTTCTTGCTGATTTATTTGTACTTTCATTGAATGGGTTCGATATTGTTCTAGGGGTCAAGTGGTTAATTACCCTAGGGCCGATTTTGTGGGACTTCAGCGCACTCACCATGACCTTCCACCCAAATCGGAAGCAAGTTTCATGGAACGGTTGTAGGGTTAAAGAAAGGACACCACAGGTCCATGCACTTCAGACAGAACCGGCAGCCATGGAAAACTTCTCGCCGAGTTTTCAGATCTGTTCTAGGAACCCAAGGGCCTCGCCCCTTCCCGAGCTTGCGACCATCGTATTCCTTTGGTGGCGGGTTCAGCACCAGTCGTTGTCCGGCCTTATCGCTACCCCCACTTACAGAAGGACGAGATAGAGAAACAATGTACAGAGATGCTGAACCAAGGAATCATACGCAAAAGTCACTCCCCCTTCTCTTCGTCGGTTCTGTTGGTGGCAAAGCAGGATGGAACGTGGAGGTTCTGTGTTGACTATAGAGAACTCAATGACCGGACGATCAAAGATAAGTTCCCTATTCCCGTTATGGACGAACTGCTGGACGAGTTGCATGGTGCCCAGTATTTTTCTAAGTTGGACCTCAGGTCCGGATACTTCCAAGTTCGCATGGCTCCCAGTGACGTGAAGAAGACTGCTTTTCGCACCCACCATGGCCACTTCGAATTTTTAGTCATGCCATTCGGACTCTCCAACGCCCCATCTACATTTCAGTCACTAATGAACGAGGTATTCCAGCCCCATCTGTGCAAATTTGTTTTAGTTTTCTTTGATGATATCCTCGTTTACAACAATTCATGGATAGAGCATATCCACCATCTGAGGACCGTTTTCGAGCTCCTACGCCAACACAAATTATTCCTGAAACGGTCCAAGTGCTCCTTCGGGGAGCGACAGGTTCTTTATCTCGGCCACGTCATCCATGGGCAGGGTGTGACAGTTGATAGTTGCAAGATTCAGGCTATAAAAGAATGGCCCAAACCTCAATCAGCCAAAGCCTTACGCGGGTTCCTCGGTTTAACGGGTTCCTACCGCAAATTTGTACAAAACTATGGAGTGTTGGCAGCCCCGTTAACCAACTTGTTGAAGAAAAACTCCTTCCGGTGGGACGATGCAGCAAATGAAGCTTTCCTAACACTGAGAAATGCCCTGTCTTCCACCCCTGTCTTGCAATTACCTAATTTCGCCCTCGAATTTACAGTCGAGTGCGATGCTTCCGGAGTGGGTATCGGGGCCGTACTACAACAACAAGGGCACCCGATTGCTTTCTTCAGCCGCAGACTGGCCAACCGGCACCTGAAGTTTCCAGCCTATGAGCGCGAACTAATTGGCCTAGCCCGAGCCGTCCAGCACTGGAGTTGGAGCAGCGTTTCACCACTTCCCCTCAACAGCATGTTAGAGCAGCGTCAAATACATGTTAGAGCAGTCTCACCACTTCCCCTCAGCAGCATTGGGTTAGCAAACTGCTCGGGTTTGACTTCCGGGTGGAATATAAGGCGGGATCCTCAAATCGCGCAACTGATGCCTTGTCTAGGCGAGATGAAGACGCGATGGTTCTGTGTAGCATTTCCCAACCTCGGATCTCTCTATTTGACGACATTAAAAAGGCAGCACCATAGTCCCCGGAATGGTCGCTCTTGCTACAGAAGATCCAGTCCGGCACCGCCGACCCCAATTGGTCACTTCAAGACGGGTTGGTACTGTATAAGGGACGAGTCCATCTTCCACCAGACTGCCCGTTGATCCCCACCATCATCACCGGCATCCATAACTCCACCCATGTGGGCATTCAAAAAACACTACACCGCGTCCGGACTGATTTCCATTGGCGAGGTATGAAGACTTCTATTCGAGATTTTGTCCAGAATTGCTCCACATGCCAACAGCACAAATGGGAAAACCTACACCCGGCAGGCCTCCTTCAGCCCCTCTCCATCCCGACACAGATCTGGGCCGACGTCTCCATGGACTTCATTAAGGGACTACCCAAGGTAGGTGGCAAATCAGTTCTCTTCGTGGTAGTCGACCGCTTCTCTAAATACACCCACTTCATTCCTCTATCACACCCATACAGTGCCACTTCGGTTGCTCTCACCTTCTTTACACATGTCTTTCGCTTACATGGGATACCAGAATCCATAGTCAGCGATAGAGACCCGGTTTTCACTAGTGCGTTCTGGAAAGTGTTATTCCGGCTACAAGGCACCACCCTGGCCTACTCATCAGCTTACCGGTCACAAACCGACGGTCAGACGGAAGTGGTTAACCGCACAATCGAGATGTATCTCCGCTGTTTCGTAGCCGATCAACCACGACGGTGGGTGGATTGGCTCCCTTGGGCCGAGTACTGCTACAACACAACTTACCATTCTTCTCTCGGCATGACTCCCTTTCGCGTCGTTTATGGCAGGGATCCTCCCCGCTTGTTGTCCTACGAGCCGGGTTCTACTCGTTTGGAAGCAATTGATCACTCCTTACAAGAACACGACGCCCTCCTAGCCGACGTCAGCCTTCGCTTACAACAGGCCCAGCTCCGCATGAAGCTCCACTATGACAAGCACCACCGGGAACTGTCATTCGACCCAGGACAATTTGTTTGGTTGAAGCTCCAGCCCTACCAACAACGTTCCTTGCACCACAAAGCTGCCCCGAAGCTGGCCCCTAAGTTCTATGGACCCTACAAGGTTCTAAGACGGATTGGCAGTGTGGCCTACCAGCTGGAATTGCCTGAGACCAACCGGATTCATGATGTCTTCCACATCTCCTTGCTGAAGCCATTTACGGGTGTTCCCCCGGACCAAGTTCCCTCCCTGCCACCCTTGAAAGATGGGAAGCTGGTCCCCCAACCTAAAGCTGTCACCCGCTCCCGTTTCAATCGTGGAACCCTTGAAGTCTTGGTGGAATGGTGTAATTTACCATCACAGAAGCCACATGGATCCCCTTGGCGGAGTTCCAAGCCACATATCTAGAGTTCGAGCTTGAGGACAAGCTCGTAGTCCAGGAGGGGAGTAATGTTATGGACGCCTTCCTCGGGAAGACGTACCATCGCCGCCGGCAGCAACAAGCACCTGACCCACCGCCAGCAGCAGCAATGATTCAGTGATACTCATCCTACCCAGTTCAGCAACAACAGCCTTATCTAGATTAGATTAGCTCATTTGCTTGTTCTTATCTTATTGTTCTTATCTCTTATCTTATCTTGTTAGTAGCTTATCAGATTAAGATTAGCTTATTTTATCCTTAGCAAGATAGCACTGGAAGTCTCCCTATTCAGCAAGGAGACTCCCTTGATTAGGACTCTTGTAATCTCCTATTTAAGGAGACCCCATTATTGAATGAGAGATCGAATATTCAGTTTAAGGAGTGAGTTAGGAGAGTTGGTGATCTCTTGAATAAATCACCAGAGGCACCATCAAGAACAGGAAGGAACAAGGGAAAACAGGAGGTTTTCCCCGTGGACCGACTCGTGACGAGATCCTATTCCCGGGCCCTCAACAGAGGGAGGTTTGGGTATTGGAAATATAAGGAGTAGGAATTTGGCACTACTAGGGAAATGGATGTGGAGGTTTTCTTTGGAGAAGGATAAGCTGTAGGTGAAAATAATGGGCAGCATTCATGGGGTAGCAGACAATGGATGGGATTCTGGGATTTTGGCAAGGACTACAAGAGCGACACCTTGGAAAGCTATTCAAGCTATTTTGCCTTTGTTCTCTCCATGGATCAGGTATGACTTGCACTCAGGTAATCTCATCAATTTTTGGGAACATATCTGGATTGGGGATTCTCCTTTAAAAGACCAACTCCCGAGTCTTTTCACTCTTTCCACTCTTAAAAATGAATCAGTTTCCTCCTTCCTTGTTCCTTCTAACTCAACTTCTGGGTTCAGCCAGAACTACAGTAGAGTTTGGTCTCTCACCTCCTCTGGTTCTTTCACATGTGCTTCTTTCTTTAAAGCTCTAACACAACCTCCTTCTTTGGGTCTGTACAGAGTTTATTCAGTTACATGCTGAGTGGGCCAACAAAAAGGGCCAAGGTTATGTGGAGATGTATGAGGGCTGCAGTATGTTGGACTGTTTGGGAGGAAAGGAACTCATAGATATTCTCAGAAAAGGGGAAAACCTTGGAAGCAATTTTGGAGGTAATCCATATTAGGGTGATACATTGGCTGAAAACTTTGGCATTGTTTGCAGATTTCTCAATAGATGAGATGGTAAATAACTGGAAGGAAATTGCAGAATTAGCTTCAGCTAAGAAGGCATCACTTTCTTGCTGGAGTCCTCCACCTAACGGCTTTATTAAACTGAATTTTGATGGCAGCAGTATGGGTAATCCAGGTCCATTTGGAATAGGGGGAGCAATAAGAGATGAACATGGGAATCTGTTTTCTTGCTGGAGTCCTCCACCTAACGGCTTTATTAAACTGAATTTTGATGGCAGCAGTATGGGTAATCCAGGTCCATCTGGAATAGGGGGAGCCATAAGAGATGAACATGGGAATCTGTTAGCTATGTTTTCAGGACCAATTGGGTAAGGAGATTTAAGTGGCTGACTAAGGATGTTGAAATTCAGTACAAATGGGTTAAGAGAAGTGCAAACTCACTGGCAGATGGTTTAGCTAGGCAAGGGGTAAATAGGAACTCTTTGTTTGGGCTTTATTGTAATTGTATTTGCTGCTCATAGTCTGTTCTAGGGGAGCTAAGGCCGTTTAGCTCCCTTTCTTTGTAATTCTTCTTAATATTAATTAATACATTTCACAGTTATTGATAAAAAAAAAAAGAGAAAAGGAGAAAACAATAGAAAGGTGAGAAGACCACCCGAGAGAAAGAAACTAAAAAACACCAGAAACAGCTACCAGCTCACGACCTAACCTTTTCTGGCGAAAGCCTCACCAGCACAGAAAAATATATCCAAAGCCTTGCCAACCTCCACGTCCCTATCAACAATTTTCCTTAAATCCCCCGCCACTAATCTTCCTTTCCTCCACTTTTATAATCAGCTTGTCATCTTTCCCCAAGACTTCAGATTCACCCTCTTCCTTTTCCTCTAAATCTCAACTCCTCTCCAACTCCCCTTCAGAAGGAAGCCTCAATGCCATTTTGGTCATCAAGGCTAACCCTAGCAACACCTTATGGGTTGTGGCTCTTAGATTTACACCTTTCTTTTGAACGCTCTCTTATATTTATTACTAGGGCCAGCCCCAACTAGCCCCTCTTTTAAATGCAAGAAGACTTAAGTTATGTGCAGAACTAAGGACTTGCCTATTCCTCTAGGTTTCTTGACCACCAATGAAAACCTCCTTCACTTGCTCTAATACTACTTGGGTAGAAATTAAACTGTAATCCCTATCACTCACTCTCCTTTGTAGTTACACATGAACCTTTCCTTTCCTCCCCCTACAAGGCTTTTGAGTTACCATTTGCTGTGGGAATCTTGCTACAAACACCTTCCATGTACTCAAAGCATTTCGGATTCGACTTCTCTTGTTCTCCTTTTTCATATCTCGTTATAACCCAAACCCATTCCTCAATTAATTCCTCCTTAGCATCACTACTACAATCAAATGAAACCTCAAAACCTTTTGAATTTTTTAGCTTTCTTAAATTACCCCTCCCTCTACTCTCTCCCACTGAAACCCCCTCTTCCTTCCTCGAAAAGCTGAAACCCTTATTTACGTCAATGCTAATATCATCGTTGGCGTTCTCTCTCTCCTCCATTTCTCCCTCCCAGAAAAGAGTAGATGATACTTTTTTGGCCATCTCTCTTTCCCTGAAACCCGCTCTGTTTATGCCAACTACCTGCTAGGGTTCCACCGATGAATTTTTCGTTTCTTATTTTCAAGCTTGGATCAATGTTTTCCATCTCCAAAAGGGGAAGAAGCATTTCAAGCATGCATGAAACTAGAGAAAGATAGTGAAAGTGGGAGCCAAGGTTTTCATATTCGAAAATATAGAACAAGATGTCTAGAGATGGTGCAGATTTGAGAAGGTAAGATGGCTACAATTCCTACCGCAGAGGAAACTTTGCTATGGTTCAAGTACAAGATGTTTAAAGTACTGGAATGGAAGAAAAGCTTGAAAAGCAACAGTGAATCTTATGTAGCAGAAACAAGATATAACACAAAGGGCTGGTATATTGCTTTGATAATGTGGTTTGGGAAAGATAGAAACAATTGATCTATCTCCCAATCAGAAAACAAAGGCAAGGATGGAACATAATATTGGAAACTTTACAGGAGTTTCAACAAAGCAAACATAACACTCAAATGGTTGCTGTTAGAATTAACGAGGCAAAGCAAGTTACGGAGAAGAATTTAACTCCTACACAAACTAAGGAGGAAGACAATGAGGTGCAAATGTCATGTTGCATGCGATCACCCAAATTCAAATTGTTTGCGGGAAAAAACCGATGGTAGAAGCAAAGCATAAAATAAAGAACTGAGAGGAGCTACATGAAGCCCTGAAAATGAAGCGGAATGCAGAGGGAAAATGAAGCAAAATACAGAGGGCAACTTTACGATTACCCCTTTTTGTGATTGCAAGGCAATCCTAGATCTCTCAATCCCTCTAAGAGATTTCTTCACAACCCAAATCCAAACAAAAGAAGGCCATGTTAATGCATAGTTGTCAAGGCGACGCCTAGGTGATAAGGCGTTCTTGGAGGGTCGCCTCGCTTAAACACCTACATATTTATATGTAAGACACCACATAACATTTTATATTTTTATTTTATGTTATTAATTTGACTAAATTATTCATATTGTGGGGTTATAGTATTAATATTGTTATTCTTATACTGGTGGGTTCAATCGAGACACAAGTCAGTGACATAGTCTTGAACCCTTTAGGACTTTAAAACCTGAATTGATAAGTAAAAAATAACTTGAAGATTTTATCCAATTGACACACAAGAACAATCAATAGAACTTCTTCTCTTCCTAAAGACCAAAACAAGGGCTCAACCCTTATGTTTTGTATGTTTCTTGCCTTTCTTATTTTTCTACTCATAAATATGTTTACTTTCTATCTATTGATATGGGGTTTGATAAAGTTCAGACCTGCACTAGAATTCAGTAAGAAATAACAATAGCAAAAAACTAAAAGAAGAATAGAGAGAGAAGAAGAAGAAGAAGAAGGAGAAGAAGAAGAGAAGAGAAGAAAAGGAAAAACTGGTTCAAACTAGAGAGAGAGTTCTATTCTCCCAAGTCAGCCAGATTGTATTTTTTATACTTTTCTAATGAAAAACAAAAACAAATTGACAAAACTACCCCCCTACAGTCACTTAACTTGACTTAAACATGACACCTCACACCAAACATAAACAAATTGACAAAACTACCCCCCTACAGTCGACACTAACACTCCCGCTCAAGCTGGTGAATATATATCATATAGTCCCAGCTTGTTACATATGTAGTCCACTCTTCCCCACTCAACCCTTTGGTGAATAAGTCTGCCCATTGATTTCCTATGTTAACATATGCAGTGGCTATCACTCCACTTAGCACCTTCTCCCTCACAAAGTGACAGACAACTTCTGTATGTTTTGTTCTCTCATGAAAAACTGGATTAGAAAAAATGTGGACTGCAGCTTGGTTGTCACAATAAAGCTTCATTGGAGTGTCAATTGAGTACCCCATCTCTTGTAGAAGATTTCTCAACCACACTAGCTCACAAGTTGTATGTGCCATGGCTCTGCTTCTGCACTGCTTCTTGCCATCACTATCTATTTCTTACTCTTCCATATCACCAAATTACCCCAAAGAAAGGTACAATAACCTATAGCGGGCCTTCTGTCAAATATAGAAGCCAGCCCAATCAGCACCAGTGTATCCTTCTAATTCAAGATTTCCTCCACTTTTGTATAACAAGCCACAACCAGGAGCTCCCTTCAAATACTTTACAATCCTTAGAGTTGCATCCCAATGTGGAACCCGAGGATTTTGCATAAACTGACTCACCACACTAACTGCAAATGAAATATCTAGCGGAGTAATGGTTAGGTAGTTTAGTTTACCCACCAACCGCCTTTACCTTCTAGAATCTTCAAACTCCTCACCCACATCACTACTCAACTTGATATTTGGTTCCATAGGTGTTTCATCCAATTCAGCACCTAGCAATCTTGTTTCCTCCAACAAATCAAGAACATACTTCCTCTGACACATATTAATATTGTGCTTAGACCTTGCTACTTCTATCCCCAAGAAATATTTTAATTTACCAAGGTCCTTTGCTTGGAAGTGCTCCTGTAGAAAGCTCTTCAACCTATCAATCCCCAATCTGTCACTGTTGGTAATGACAATATCATCTACATATGCCACCAGTAAAATCTTCCCAACATGTGAATCATAGCCGAATATTGAGTGATCAACCTAACAATATTTCATACCAAACTTCTTTATCACTTCACTAAATCTACCAAACTACACATGGGAGGACTGTTTAAGTCAATAAATAGCCTTCTTTAATCTGCACACCTTACCATCCTCCCCCTGACCAACAAACCCCGATGGTTGCTCCATATAAACCTCCTCAACGAGATCACCATGTAAAAAGGCATTCTTGATGTCAAGCTGAAATAGAGGCCAATCATACATAGCAGTTAGAGATATCACAACACGAACTAAACCAATTTTAGCAATAGGATAGAAGGTCTCTGTGTAGTCAATACCATATGTTTGGGAATATCCTTTGGCAACCAGTCTAGCTTTCAACCGCTCTACACTACCATCAGGTAAATACTTGACAGTGCATACCCATTTACAACCTACAACATGCTTACCAGGAGAGAACGTGGTGAGATCCCACATATGATTAAAGCAGAGAGTTCTTCCATTGCATGGTGCCACCCTAGAGAGGCAAGGGCTTCCTGGACATCCATAGGAACAGAAATAGAAGAAAACAGAGAAAAACTGGTGATGGAAAGCAGAAAGGTGAGAGACAAAAACATAATTAGAAATGGGATGAAGTGTGCAACTGTGTTTACCTTTCCGCAAGGCAATGGGAAGATCAAGGTCAGAAACACGGGGTGTGGTTGGTGTAGGAACAACTGTCGAATTTGTCAACGGTGACGAAGCTGGAGGAGCTAGTACATGTCGTCGATGTGTATACACATGATAGATGGGTGGTCGTTCAACAAGAAGTTGCACCGGAGGCAATGACTTGGTCACAACTAGAACAAGTGGAATGGGGTCCTCAATGGGAATTAGAAGAGGAGGAGGTAAAGAAGAAGAAAAAGAAGGGACATCACTTGACCCAGAGAACCTTCAAGGATGGGTGTGGGCATTTGGTTGATTAGGAAGAAAGATGTAAAAACAGCATCACTCCAAAAATGCTTGGGTACATTCATATGGTGCATAAGGGACCGAGTAGTTTCCAAAAGATGACGATTCTTTCTCTCAGCTACCCCATTTTGTTGTGGGGTGTAGGTACATGAAATTTGATGGATAAAGCCATGTTTTTCCAAATACTCCTGAAACAGTGTATAAAAGTATTCTCGACCTTTATCAGAACGAAGAATCTTAATGTGTACACCAAATTGGTTGCGAGTTTCAACATAAAATTTTTGGAAAATGGAAAACAATTCACTCCTTTCTTTCATAAGGTAAAGCCATGCCATTCTTGAATAATCATCAATAAAAATAACAAAGCATTTGTAACCATTGTATGACATTGTTTTATATGGACCCCAAATATCTGAATGAACTAAAGAAAAAGGACTCGACCTATGATTATCAACCCTAGGACTAAAGGGAACACGATAATGTTTCCCCAACTAACATGAGTCACAATCCAAAACAAAAAGATGACTCAATGACGAAACAAGTGACTTCAGTGCTTTAAGCAATGGATGACCAAGTCTATAGTGCCACTGAAGAGGAGAAAGAGATGTCTGAAGAGCTGTTGACGAACCACCACCACTGTCAAGATAATACAGTCCACCAGCTTCATGTCCTCCACCAATCTTCATCTCGTCTTGAGATCCTGAAAAATACAAGAAGAAGGGTAAAAAGTGATTGAGCAATTAAGAGACTTGGTCAACTTATTAACAGACATAAGGTTAAAAGGGAATTATGGAACATAAGTCTATGTAAACATTACCAACACCACAAATGGAAGATGTGGAACCATTAGCAAGGGTAACAAAGTGCGGTGTGGAGCATTGAGAAAGGGAGGAAAACACACCCGGAGTCCCAGTCATGTGATCGGAAGCTCCAAAGTCAATAATCAAAGGGTTGGGTTTGGATGCCAGGCACGCCATACCTGAGTATGCGAGGATAGTTGTATTCTGTTGAGACGTGGCCTAAATAATCCGTTCATACTCATCACGTGGGACACTCATCATCTCCATCCCAGAAACATCTGTAGATGTAGAAGGCATCTGATCAACTTGTTGACTCTCCTGTTTGGAACTACTATCATTGATCACACTGCATGATTTGCCCAAGTTGAAGGTGGGCCATGCAAATCATAAGAAAACTTGATGGTGCCTTCCATACTACAATGTGTACACCTCGAACCATTACAACATCCTCTGCCATGAACTCCTCCTAAATCTCAACCTCCAATACGTCCACTGCCACGACTATACATGGGTCCACCACCACCACTACGACCATACATGGGTCCACTGCCACCACTACAACCGGCTGAACTCCCCGAGCTCCACCTCTAACTCCACGACCTCCCCCCTCTCATCACTGCAAAGGCAAACCTGTCAGAGATATTAGAAGTCTTTGTAGGTCCAACAAAAATCCTCCGAAGTCTGGCAAACACCTCTTCTAGAGAGAGAAGAGATGACCCACCTAGTACCTGTGCTCTCACCGGTTCATACTCAGGTTTTAGCCCTACTAAAAATCTGGTTACATCTAGTTGTTCTCTTTGCTGTTGTCGAATCTTAACATCGGAAGTAAGGGGATGATACACATTCAACTCATTACGAAGGTTCCTCATGCTAGCATAGTATTCCTCAAGACTTTGGCTACCTTATTGCAAATTAAAGTACTCCTGATAAAGCTGGTACACTCTAGTAGTGTTGCCTTGTCCCGAGTACAGCTTCTTGGCATGGTGTCCCAAATCTCCTCGGTTTGTATTTAAGAACATAAAATTCACACTGATCTTGGGTTCCATACTATTCCACAACCAGGTCATAATCTGTGCATCTTCTTGTTCCCAATCACTATACTCCTGAGAATCAATGGGAGGTTTTTCTTCTCTTACATGCTTCACTTTCTTCTTGGCCCCAAGGAAGACCTCTACAGATTTCGCCCAAGGCACATAATTTTCCCCATTCAATTTGATAGAGGTCATTTGAACATTCAGGTAATCAATGGGAACCATGACACTAGATTTGTATTCACTATTGTCTCCCATATCTGATTTTTTTTCTTCCTCCTTTTTTTCACCTGTATATCACACTTCTAATTCACTTCACACCTACAGCCACTTGTCACCACACTACACACAAGTGGAAACACCTACAGTGATGGTTTTCAGCAACAACAGTTGTTGATACTCTTTGTTCTCAGTACCACAAACCTACCTCAATTCACCACAAACCTACCTCAAAATAGCATCTCACCAACCACTCGATTCACACTAAAACCCCCATAAAATCCACCTATTCGATCAGCAAAGAAACAACCTGCACTCAACTGTCCACTGCAGCAACCGAAATAACCCTCTTCGTACCATCGATTAGAGGGTTCCCTACAAAGTACAAACCACCACAAACACCCACTAAACCACCAACTGAAGGCATGAAAACCTCCAAAGGGAAAGGGCGATCACTCCTTTTCAGCCCTTTTCCTTGCTGAGTGGTGGTAAAGAGAATTCAGGGAATATCTGAATTTGTCACAGTTGCTCTGATACCATGATAAAGTTCAGACCTGCACTAGAATTCAGTAAGAAATAACAGTAGCAGAAAACTAAAAAAAGGATAGAGAGAGAAGAAGAGAAGAGAAGAGAAGAGAGGAGAAGGAAAAACTGGTTTGAACTAGAGAGAGAGTTCTATTATCCCTAGTCGGCCAGATTGTATTTATACTTTTCTAATGAAAAACAAAAAGTCTGTTGTGCCCCTACTTAAGTATGGGACACATCACTTAATTTAAACATGACACCTCACACCAAACATAAACAAATTGACAAAACTACCCCTATACAGTCGACACTAACAGGATTTATACTTATTTCACGAGTCCTGGCTCAAACTCGATTGAGTTAGAGGAAAATGCCTTGGAGAAAATAGTGGGCTTACCTTTCCATCTCCGGTCACTTTCAAACTTCCGAGAATTGCCTAGCTCTGCTGCAGTGTGCTTGCAGGAATGAACACTACAAATCTCCAAGTAGCATCTCTCTAGCTGTTGGGGGTTAAATTGAAGAACATACCGTGGATGATTGAAGTTACAGTGGAAGAGACAGCTTACCAAGTTTGGATATTAGTAGCAATGGAGAGGGAGCTATGGAAAGAGGCAATGGAAGAAGATGACGTGGTTTTGAGATGCTTATGTCGCACCCTTCCATTGGTTGGTATAAGTAAACGGTCAACTACAAAAGCAGCCCAACCATCTGCCTTAGCAAAAGAAGGAGAGCAGATTACTAATTCTTTGAGGCAAGGTGAACTGTTGATGGTCAACCAAAGGGGCATATTTAAATCTTATGCAAAGGTGGTGTCAGACCCACCTGACATCCTCAGCAAGGAAATAAGGGAGACGGGAAGATGTAAAGAGATGGCTGAATCGGGTACTAAGATTGCTCACCCAACTGAACCGGAAATTAACAAAGTGGAGGTTGAAATGGGAGGTCGAACTAAATTTCCTAATGCAGTGAGGGCAACTAGGGCACGTGATCACTTAACCCCCAAATCTCTTTAGGGGATGACAACAGGGGTCTATCATCGTCCCTGTTGCAACACATCTCCCCTCCTTTCGAGTGCTCAATGAAACAGGGCCTGAAGTAACTCTCCTCAGGCAATGCTAGCAGAAATTCCAAAAATTTGTTAGGAGGCTCAAATCTAATTTAGATACCAGTGCAGGCAGAGAACTCCACAACACCTGATAAACCAAATCCAAGATACTTCAAAGAACCTAGAGGAGACTGGGAAGATATTCAAGATTTTAAAAACAAAGAAGACCAGGAGGTAAATCAACCTTTGAGCGTCGAAAGTATAGGCTCCATAAAAGCTTGCAGAATTTCAGACAAAGATTGCTTGGAAACTGAGCTTTTATTTGAAGAACAACCTTTGGAAAGGACGATTGAGTTGACAGAAGCAGAAAGAGAAGAACCCATCCCATCCTGTGAGACAAGTTCACTACAACCTGAAGATCAAAGCACGGTGCAACCTATACAAGGCCATGAACAAAACCAACGACTTGGGATTCTTGGTAAATCATTTGTTTAAAGTGGAGAAGCGCAATAGGAACAGAAATAGATGCTGTCAAGGTGGCTTCTCAAGAGGAAGGTGACCAAGAAAGGCTGGATTTAAGGGAAGCTTGCAAAATATTGGAACAGGGAAACTCTAACTCCCTCTCTTCTTTAATTCCTGTTTTTCCTTCTTCCTCCGCTTCGATTTGCGTGTTTAACCCTGTGTCCTCTTGCCCTCCTCTTTCTATGTATGTAGTTCCAGTTCCAGACCAGCCGGTTGTGAATGCTGAGAACCCTTGCGCCTTTAAGCCTGAAGTAGGGACACTAAGTGAGGAAGTGAAGGAGGATAAGGGCGAGGGTAGAATCTTAGACTAGTAGTTAAGAACCTATCAGTGTTGCTGGAAGAGGAGGATAGGAAAACTGAAGCAGAAGCTGAGTCTAGTAGCCCAGGAGGGGAAGCATTAGAACCAAGAAAAGGAGATGAGTTGACCCAAAGGGAGAATGTCATGATTGCACCTCCAGATGTTAAAGTATATATTAGAACAGAAAAAGGAAAGGGGGAAGGAAAGAATCCCAATGAGAAGAAGAAGAAAAGTGAAGTGGAGAAATTGGCCACAGAGATCTCCTATGAGGAGGGCACTAAAAGGAAGGGGAAAAGGAAAGTGCATTAGGGGAGAGGAAAGGTACAGGTCTGTAGTCTGATTGAGAATGAAGAACATTAATTGGAATATGAGGGGTCTAGGGAGTGCAAAGAAAAGAAGACTAATAAGGAGCGTACAGAGGAAAGAGAAGCTAGATATATTCTTTTGGTCCAGGAAACTTTCAGGGATGGATAGCAGGTGGCTAGAAGCATTTGGGGAATTAGAGGCCTAAGCTGGATTTATGCACCTTGGGAAACCTCAAGGGGAAAACTCACTGTATGGAAAAATGAGGAAATGGAGTGCTTGGAGGAGTTCATTGGGAACTACTCAGTCTCGATCAAAATTAAAAGTCCAAACGATGGGAGGGACTGGGTTCGGACTAATGTGTATGGTCCAAATTCTTATAGAGAGAGAGAGAGAGAGGGAGAGGGAGAGAGACTAGTTTTGAGAAGAGTTGAGTGCAGTAAGAGGATTGTGGGAGGGACCTTGGTGTCTAGGGAGAGATTTCAATGTTTTAAGATTTTCAAGGGAAACAAACAACCCAAACCAAGGGATTACTCTTAGAATGAGGAAATTTAATAATTTGATTGAATCTTTTGAGCTAAAGGAACCCCCACTTTTACAAGCTGACTTCACTTGGACAAACTTTCAGGCCAACCCAATTTGTTCCAAACTGGACAGGTTCCTCTTTTCGGTAGATTAGGAAATGTTGTGGGAAAATCTGACTGTTAGGGCCTTGCCTAGGGTAACCTTAGATCATTGCCCTATCTCTCTTGGTCAAGAGTTGTTTGATGGCCCATCACCTTTTTCATTTCGAGAATATGTGGTTGGAAGACCCTCACTTCAAGGAAAAAGTAAAATCTTGGTGGATCGAGGAAAGGCTGAGAAGTAGAATAAAGGGTGTTAACTTTTTGAGGAGGTTGAAAGCCTCAAAGGGGAAATTAAAAGATTGGGATAGAGACTAGTTTGGAAGAATTGAAGAAGCTCAAGAAAGAATCTCCTCTAGGATAGAGGAACTGGACAGAAAAGAAGCTGTGAGAGAAATGATTGAGGTAGGAGAAAAGCGCTGGAAAAATGAAGGTGAAGTTGGAAGACATTTTAAGAATGGAAGAAATATCTTTGAGACAAAGGTCAAGGTGTAAGTGGCTTCAGGAGGGGGATGAAAACACAAGATTCTTCCACTCTTTATCAAATGAGAGGAGAAAGAAAAACTTAAAGTGTGAAAATGGATGGAGTTGAGGTAAGAAGAAAATAGGAGATTGTTAAGGTGTTTGTGGACCACTTTAAGAGCAACTTTTGCAAAACGGAGGGAAACGGACAAGAAGACTCTGATTTGGATTGGGATAGGGTGACAGATAGTCAATCAAGTGTGTTGGAGAGTGCCTTTATCATTGAGGAAATTAGAGAGGCTGTATTCTCCATGGAAAGATCAAAAGCACTAGGGCTAGATGGGCTTACTATGACTTTTTTCCAAGATTGCTGGGAATTTTTGGAAAAGGATCTAAAAGAGGTGTTTAATGAGTTTATGTATCATGTGCAACACCAGTATACTAGCCTTGAAAAGGTTTCCAGGAATCATGGCCAAAAGCCTTAGTGAAGTGTCAAACTATTTACATCTTAAATAGAAAAGGAATAGAGTTGCAGAGCAAAGGTTGTGGTTTCTGCCATGTTCCAACACCTCTGAATCTGGCAATCACCTCCTCATACAATGTCGGTTTACCTCGAGCATGTGGTCTCACTTTCTTGGCATCTTTAAAGTGCAGTCCTGAATACCATTGCTCCCTCTTCAGCAGATGGCAGTTCAGAAGTTTAAGCAAAAGAGGGAAAGCTCTTTGGGCCATGATACCTTTCACTATTTTTGGATGGACTATGAAAGGAACACTCTTATCTCTGAAACAAGGCAAATTCAAAGTAATGCTTAGACAGTGGAAAAATGCTTCAGGGATATATCTCATTCCTCATATTTAACTTTGATCCTTTGTTTATGTTAAGATGTGCCGAATAGGGGTAGTTTAGTCTTCTTCTGTTTATTAAGTAACTTGCTTATGTGGCAGTGTTATTAGAGTTACTCTGCCCCACACTTAAGTAAGGGCATTTCTGTCTTTGTAAACATTATTAGAATCTAATATAGATTAAGGGGGTCGACTGGATGGGTTAACCATCAGATTTTCGACAGACCCTTCTTCTTCTCTTCTTCTTCTTCTTCTTCTTCTTCTTCTTCTTCTTCTTCTTCTTCTTCCTGTTCGGACTACTGTAGCAGCAGTCGAAACATGGTATCAGAGCCATGCTCCTGACCTAAGTCAGTTGGTAAAGCACCTCAGCATTGTTCGTGACTCTTCACCTTTGTTTCTGGTCAGTCGATGGAGAGAACTGGTTCGCCCTAGGTCAGAAACATTACAGCTTGTCTCTCTGCTGCGCATAACCTTCTTCAACAAGGAAAGTGACTTCAGCAGTGAATGGTTGATTGATATTCTCAAAGGAAGGTCGGTTCTCTCTTCTTCTAGTGTTACTTATATTTCTGGGTAGAAACCCTACAAGAAGCTGTTAGTATTGAGTAGAACCTAGAGAACTAGGTTCATTGTTGCCCTAGGAAGGGCTGTGTGTGCAGTAGCCGAATGGTGTAGGGCTGCTGTAAGTTGTTGAATGGTGTTAGGGCTGCTGTAAGTGGCCGAGTGGTGTAAGGTAGAATGCAGTGACCTTGCCGAACTCCTTGTGGTTGTGTAATGCCCTCTTAAGTGTGTTAAACAGGTCTGAACTGGGTGCAGCAGATTTGGCTGTGTCATGGTGCTTGAGTGGTTGTAAGAGGACCTCTACTCGTGATTAGTGAATGGTAAACTGATGCTTATGTGGGACGTAAGTGTGTGAAGTCAGCAGTAGTGTGAATAAGAACAAGTGTGTGCTTCCACTGTGGTGTTTAGAGGCTGCAATAGGTGCTGAAATATCAAACTGTGAACAACATCAATCAGCTTGTAGCTGAGAAGTAAAGTTAGAGACAACTGTGAAAGAGTACAATGGCAGCAATAGGAGATGGCTACAATGATCAGAAACCTAGTGTAGTAATTTCCTCCGACTACCTAGGGGTACAAATGACCTCAATTAAGCTAAATGGGGAGAACTATGTTCCATGGGCTAAATCAGTGGAAGTTTTTCTCAAGGTAAAGAAAAAAGTAAAGCATGTAAGAGATGAGAAGCCACCGGTTGACTCTCCAGAGTTTGATGATTGGGAACAAGAAGATGCTCAAATCATGACTTGGTTGTGGAATAGTATGGAACCCAAAATCAGTGCCAACTTCATGTTCCTTGATACGGCTAAAGATATATGGAAGCATGCTAAGAAGCTATATTCTGGACAAGATAACACAACAAGAGTATATCAGCTGTATCAGGAGTACTTTGATTTACAACAAGGAACCAAAACACTAGAAGAGTACTATGCCTGCATGAAGAATATAAGGAATGAACTCAATGTCTATCATCCCCTTACTCCAGATATTCAAGTTCAGCAACAGCAAAGGGAGCAGCTAGATGTTACAAGATTTTTAGTAGGGCTGAAGTCGAAATATGAACCAGTTAGAGCTCAAATATTGGGGGGCTCTACTCTTCCTACACTTGAGGAAGTATTCTCAAGACTTCGTAGAATTTCTTTGGGCCAGACAGAGAACCCCACATAGTATGATAGATCAGCACTTGTGATAGCTAGAGGTGGTGGACATGGTACAAGAGGGGGAGGTCATTCCAGAGGGAGCCGTGGCAATTCCATGATTAGTCGGGGTGGCCGTGACTCAGGGGGAGGCCGTGGCAAAGGAAAAAATAACTCTACAAGGAAGTGTACTCATTGTGGTAGGGATGGACACACAGTGAATTTCTGTTATGACCTACATGGCCCTCCCTCTAAATGGGCTAATCATGCCGTAGCAGGCGAGGTTGCTATTAGTGACAGTAAATTGGCAGACCGAACACCTCCCACATCTACATCTACTTCTGGGAGGGAGATGGTGAGTGTTCCGCGTGATGAGTATGAACGGTTCCTTCAAACTACTTCACAGCATACCACTGCCACATATGCCCAATCAGATATTGCTTGCATGTCATCTAAAACTCCTTCCTGGATTATTGACTCTAGAGCCTCAGATCATATGACCGGGACTCCAGGTGTGTTCTCTTCTCTTTCTGAAACCTCCACATCACAAACTGTTACACTTGCCAATGGGTCCTCATCTCCCATCTGTGGTGTTGGTAATGTTGACTTGGCTTCTGTCCCCTTATCATCTGTTTTATATGTACCTAAGTTTCCATTCAATCTTATGTCTGTTAGTAAAATAACCAAAGCTCTTAACTGTTCTGTTACCTTCTTTCCTTCCACTTGTGTTTTTCAGGATCTCAAGACGGGGAAGAAGATTGGTGGGGGGCATGAAGCTGGTGGATTGTATTACCTTGACGGCGATGGATCTTCAATTGCACTTCAGACTTCCCTTACTCCTCTACAATGGCATTGCCGACTGGGACATCCATCTCTCAAGGTTCTCAAGATGTTGGTTCCATCATTGAGTCAGTTGTCAGTTTTACAATGTGAGTCATGTCAGTTTGGTAAACACCGTCGTGTGTCCTTCAGTCCAAGAGTTGAGAGTCGTATGTTGAGTCCTTTTTCTTTGGTTCATTCAGATGTTTGGGGTCCAATCAAAATAGAGTCTTATAATGGGTACAAGTATTTTGTCTCCATTATTGATGATTGTTCAAGAATGACATGGATTTACTTAATGAAAGAAAGAAATGAATTATTTTCCATTTTTCAAAAATTCCATGCTGAAATACGCACACAATTTGGTGTTCCAATCAAAGTTGTCCGTTCAGATAATGGTCGTGAATACTTTCTTACTGCATTTCAACAGTATTTAGAACAGCATGGCATTATTCATCAGACCTCGTGTGCTTTCACCCCTCAACAAAATGGGGTGGCTGAACGGAAGAATCGTCATCTTCTTGAAATTGCTCGGTCTATGCTTCACCACATGAATGTTCCTAAACGGTTTTGGAGTGATGCTATACTCACTGCATGTTTTCTCATTAATCGAATGCCCTCTTTTATTCTTCATGGTCGGTCCCCCTTCTCCATCTTGTTTCCCACTTTATCTCCGTTTCCATTAACTCCTCGTGTCTTTGGTTGTGTGTGCTTTGTTCATAATCCGAGCCCTGGAATAGACAAGCTAGATGCACGCTCAATTAAATGTGTCTTCTTTGGCTACTCTCAGACTCAAAAAAGGGTACAAGTGTTATAATCCCATTGCCCGAAAGTGTTATGTCTGCCCTGATGTCACCTTTTTTGAGTTTGTCCCCTTCTTCTCCAGTCATGAAGCACCCTTGTCCTCACCCTTACCTCCTCTTCCTCTTCCTGTCAGTGATTCAGTTCCAGAGGCTGTTGTTGGAGTAGACTCATCTCCTCATCCAGTGCAAGTCACCACTGAACGACCACTGATCCGACAAGTGTATACACGTCGAACGACACCGGCCCCTCCTCCTGCTTCTACCTCATCTACGGATCCTCTCATGGCTCCTATTGCTAAACCTTCAGACCTTGACCTACCCATTGCCTTACGAAAAGGTAAACGTAGTTCTACACTCCATCTCATTTCCAATTTTGTTTCATTATCTCGTCTTT
The DNA here is from genome assembly GCF_055504915.1 of Nelumbo nucifera. Taxonomy (NCBI): domain Eukaryota; kingdom Viridiplantae; phylum Streptophyta; class Magnoliopsida; order Proteales; family Nelumbonaceae; genus Nelumbo; species Nelumbo nucifera. The sequence continues at coordinate 88,424,465 of NC_142652.1, read as the reverse complement.
CTTCCTCACATCGCCAGTTTGTTTCACTTTTGTCTTCTATTTCCATACCTAACAATGTTCAAGAAGCTCTTAGTTCACCTGAATGGCGGCGGGCAATGGAGGAGGAACTTTCTGCTCTTTAACATACTCAAACGTGGGAACTTACTACTCTCCCACCTGGTAAGCATGCTGTGGGCTGTAAATGGGTGTATACTGTGAAATACTTGCCAGATGGTAGTGTGGAGTGTCTGAAGGCCAGACTTGTTGCTAAAGGTTACTCACAGTTGTATGGTGTGGACTACATGGAGACATTCTCTCCAGTGGCTAAAATTGGTTCCGTTCGTGTCCTAATTTCCTTGGCAGTTATGTATGATTGGCCTCTCCTTCAACTTGACATAAAGAATGCCTTCCTCCATGGTGATCTAGTGGAGGAGGTATATATAGAGCAACCACCCGGGTTTGTTGCTCAGGGGGAGGGTGGTAAGGTGTGCAAGCTGAAGAAAGCAATTTATGGGTTGAAGCAATCTCCACGTGCTTGGTTTGGGAAGTTCAGCGAAGTGGTGAAGAGTTTTGGAATGAAGCAATACCAGGTTGATCACTCAGTGTTCAGCTATGACTCAGAAGCTGGGAAGATTTTATTAGTGGTCTATGTGGATGATATTGTCATCACTGGTAGTGATAAATTGGGGATTGGCAAACTAAAGGTATTTCTGCAAAATCATTTTCAAACAAAGAACCTTTGAACATTAAAGTATTTCTTGGGAATAGAGGTTGCCAGGTCAAAACAAGGTGTGAATCTGTGCCAAAGGAAATATGTCCTTGATCTATTGGAAGAAACAAGACTATTAGGTGCAAAACCGGCTGAGACCCCTATGGAACCAAATGTTAAGTTGAACAGTGATACAGAAGAAGTATTTGAAGATCCTGGAAGGTATAGACGACTAGTGGGAAAGCTGAACTATCTGACTATCACGAGACCCGACATCTCCTTTGCAGTCAGTGTGGTGAGCCAATTCATGCAGAACCCTCGTATACCTCACTGGGATGCAGTCCTTAGAATTGTGAGGTATCTGAAAGGAGCTCCAGGCAACCAGGAGGAAAACTTGAAGTAGTTGGGTATATAGATGCAGACTGGGCAGGCTCAGTGAGTGACAGAAGATATACTACAGGCTATTGCACATTTCTGGGAGGAAATCTTGTGACATGGAAGTGTAAAAAGCAGACGGTTGTAGCCAGAAGCAATGTTGAAGCCGAATATAGGGCCATGGCTCACACTACCTGTGAATTAGTGTAGCTGAGGAATCTCCTACAAGAAATTGGGTTTCACATGGATAAACCTATGAAATTGTACTGTGACAACCAAGCTGCACTCCATATCTCATCCGATCCTGTTTTTCATGAGAGAACAAAGCACATAAGGGTTGATTGCCACTTTGTGAGAGAGAAGGTTCTTGCCGGAGAGATAAATACAGAACATGTGGGCTCCAATGACCAGTGGGCAGATTTGTTTACAAAAGCTCTAAGCTCAGGGAAAGTGAACTATCTATGTAACAAGCTGGGATTATATGACATATATTCTCCATCTTGAGGGGGAGTGTTAAGATGTGCCGAATAGGGGTAGTTTAGTCTTCTTCTATTTATTAAGGAACTTGCTTATGTGGCAGTGTTATTAGAGTTACTCTGCCCCACACTTAAGTAAGGGCATTTCTGTCTTTGTAAACATTATTAGAATCTAATATAGATTAAGGGGGTCGACTGGATGGGTTAACCATCAGATTTTCGACAGACCCTTCTTCTTCTCTTCTTCTTCTTCTTCTTCTTCTTCTTCTTCTTCTTCTTCTTCTTCCTGTTCGGACTACTGTAGCAGCAGTCGAAACAGTTTATAACCAGAAATTGATGTATAAATTTCTTTTCATATATTTCTTCTCATTGTAGAGGCTTTTGGTGTACAAGGGTACAGGTGTAGAAGCATATAGATTTTTGCCATATATCAATACAAGCACTATATTTTATATTAGAAAATGTGTGGGGAAGCCAAGCAAAGAGGCCTTAAGTTTAACTATACAACCATTACCCATATCAAGTCTAATAAAGGAATGAAAAAGAGGTAATATGTTAAGTGTACCAGTCAGGCACACATTCCTAACAGTAAGACACAGGTCCAGATCTTATTAGAAACTAGAATTGTACAATGTCCATGGGTTCACTTTACCCTAAATATAATCACTGCATTAACAACCTATCATTGGTCCAGTAAGGGGTGCTCATGAAAAATCAAAAATCAAATATGTGCCCATGGTTCAGTTCTAACTGTGAGCACCCCCTCACCAAAACAGTCCTCTAATTCCCATATTACTTCTGAGAATTGAGGCAATAGCCGCAATACCTAAGAAAACACAAAAAAACATCTTAATGTTGCATGTTTAGAATAAGCTTACACACATTCTATGGGAGAGATAAATGAATATATGTATGAATTGATATGAAGTAGTGGATTATACTAGGATATATTTTGTCTACTAATATCAAGATTTTCCCATCAGGGAATGTAGTAGAGAAATATATGCATTAAAAATACTAGTTCCTATAATTGTTGACAAGAAAGAATAACACACTTTACACATGTTTCATTGATCACAAGCAATACCTAAAGCCAAAAAAAGCCAAATTTAAGGACCATTACTGAACTAGAAACCCTAAGTGCCCATAAGCTTCGTAAAGATTGTCTATAATAAGCAACATTAAAAAATTTAATGCACAGATTATCAGGAGTAGTTGTTAGATGCTTACAGTAAGTACTGAAGCTGGAACTGCCAAAACTGTTAGAGGGATATAAGCAACAGCCCTACACAAATTCCAACGAATTAAAGTTCAATTAGGAAGTGCAGAATTAAAGACAATTTTTAAATTTCAAACACCAAAAGATCAATAAATCCCATGGATGATAGCATGTTTAGAGGAGTAGAGATAGAATTGGCTTAGGGGGATCTATTCCCAAAATGGCATTTGCCTTTGTATGCTTTTGGCTATGTTTTAGCTTTCCCAACTTTTGGGATTTGTTATGTTGTCAAAATCTTACCATTTACAATGTGATTCATGATTTAAACAAAATCTTACGATTTTTGTTTGAAACCTAAAATTTGATTCATAAATTTTATCAACTTATACAATTCCTAAGACTTAATGTGATTCAAATAAATTCAATTAAGAATTAGTTCTCTACTTTGTCATTTCTTTTGTTTATATTTAGTTTTGTAAAGGAGACTTGTTTAAAAGTCGTTACTAGAAAATCATTTATATGCATTATTTACGATCAGTTTTTTTTTTCTGAGCAGCAAAAGGAGAATAATTTTATCAGTTAAGAGAATCAGTTACAGAATTACAGCAAGTAGAAAGTAGACATGACACTCAGATCTGATATTGAGTTTATTTTTCATCATATGTAGGTTAAAGAGCCATTCTATGTGGTTTTACTGGTTTATTTGAATTTCAAGTCAAACTTGGTTTTTTCTTTTAAGAGTAAAGAGAAATTTTCATTAAAAAGGAAAAAGAGATACAACAGAAGAGATGATAAGATATCATCAAGGGGAACACAACTAATGGACCTAACAAAACAAACGACAAGACCCTTTAACAACACCGAAAAAACAAGAACACAACTTACAAACCAAAGACTCAGACAAAACCAGACTCGAGCTAAAAACCTTGAAAACCCTGGTACAGAGAAGCTCAGTCTTCATCCACGAACACATCCTCCTGAAGTGTTTTAGGTACATATATGGTAGATACGGATTAAAAATAGAGCATCCCAGCCACAAACCGTTGTATCTGAAGCAAGACCTGAGGTTGTTGGCAGGATTGAGAGGAGATGGATTTATTCAATAGGAGAGACCAGGAGGAGGAGTTGGAAAGAATCTGTCAACAAATTTGTGTGTTATTAGAGGAGTATAGTGCAAAGGAAGAAGCTTTAGGCCATCCTAGCCAACTAGGACCCTTTGAGAGAAAGGAGAGTGAATTGCAGAAAGGATAAGTAACGAGATTTCAGACAGAAGTCCAAATAAGGTGACTAATGGAAAGTTTGTTCGGAGCTTGAAAGAGGGAGTAGAAGTGAGGATTTCAAATAAGAGGGAAGGACAAGGAAAAGGGAAAAAGAAAAAAAGAAGAAAAGGTCAGAGGTGGAGTGGATTAATCTCAGATATTGAGGGAGACATTGAGTTCAGTGCCTGAGGGGTTAGAAGGAAAGATTCCAAGTAGGGAGCATTCAGTGGTAGAACAAGGGTTACCTAGCAAGTTAATGAAGATTGTCAGTTGGAATGTTAGAGGTCTAGGGAGTGTTGGGAAAAGGAGAGTAATTAAGGATCTGCTAAGCATAGTTGTCAAGACGTCACCTAGACTAGGCACCCTTGGCTGGGTGCCTCGCCCAAATGCCTTGTCATTTTTGTCACCTTGGCTGGGCGCTTGGTCGCCTAGAAGGGCGCCTAGTTGCTAAAAGTCAAGGTGGGCGCCTTTTATAATATCATTTATATTGATGTATCTTATTAATGTATGTGCTAATACATTTTATTATATGTTATATATATATATATCAATTATACTTTGTTTTAATGTTTTACTATTAAATTTAAAAGATCAAAGGGTTTTGAGGAGAGAAAAAGAAAGAACGAACGAAAGAAAAGAAAGGGGAAGGAAAGAATAGAATAGTAAAGTTTTTTTTTATTCTCTCTCTCTAATTAAATAAAACAGAAACTCCATCCTTGTTTTTTTATTTTACTTTCCATCTTGAATATTTACCACATAAGGCTAATAACCTTCTCTTTTAGATGTGATGATTTGCCACATTTTTAGAGGAAATTTAATGTTCTTAATAAAGAGAATTGCTATTTTTTTCAATTAACATACATGCTGAATGGTATATAAAACTAGGAAACATGCTGAAGGTCCTTTGCGCCTATGGGGGACGATAATCGTAGTCATCCCCCTCAATCTCTCTTTGTTCTTCTCTCCCCCAAATGGGTACGGAAAACAGAGATATCCCCCCCCCCCTCTCTTTCCCAGGCAGAAGGTGCCTCATCCGCGCAAGGAAAGAAACTACAGTGGAGGACAGCAGCTGAAGAGAACTCCACGACCCCTGAAAAGCCGAACCCTCGGTACAATAGGGGCTCACAAGGGGACTCTGAAGATGACTCGGACTGGGAGGATTTGAGAGATGTGAAAGAGGATGAAGTGAATCATCCGTCGAGTATAGGTAGCCTCGACTCAACAAAGGCCCGTAATTTCACAAACCTCAAGGTCTTTGGAACTGAACTCCTCTTTAGTGAAGAAGCTAGTATGGAAGTTCTGGAACTACAAGAATCGGGGGATGGTGACTCTACAGTGGAAAGTGGGAGCCTTTCAGATGATTCTCAGAGAGAGGAGAAAGTAGAAACAAGTCAAGGACAAAGGCAGGGTAGCGGTTTTGAGGAGTGGGATTTCCATTGCAGACCAAATGTGGAACCGCTTGAAGAACAGCTCCCCCTAGCTGCACAGGTGGTTACTAAACCTGAACTCGAACCATCAAGGGTAGTGCTTGGAGTGGTCGATGAAAACCAGGATCAGGATCAGGGAGTTTCTTCCCCCCTTCCCCTCACTCCCATTCTTTCTTCCTCCCCTCTTTTCTTTCAAAACTCAATTGATATTGGTCCTTATAGTAATCCTCGGCCTTTGGTTTTTGCAGATCCAGCTATTGAAACCTCACCAGCTGCAGACCAAATGCGGAACCGCTTGAAGAACACCTCCCTCCAGCTGCACAGGTGGTTACTGAACCTGAACTCGAACCATCAAGGGTTGTACTTGGAGTGGTCGATGAAAACCAGGATCAGGGAGTTTCTTCCCCCCTTCCCCTCACTCCCATCCTTTCTTACTCCCCTCTTTCCTTTCAAAACTCAATTGATATTGGTCCTTATAGTAATCCTCGGCCTTTGGTTTTTGCAGATCCAGTTGTTGAAACCTCACCGGTGGCGGATAATGACCCTTGTGCGGCAGGAAAAGAAGATGGGGGGGGGAGATAAAGACAAGGAGAGGGAAGTAATCCTGAATGTGGCTCAAGAGAAGGAATTTGAGAAGGAAGAAGGAGGAAATGGAACTATTGTAGGCACAGAAGAAAAGGGGAAGGAACTTGGTGTGTTAGATGAGAAAAAAGATGATTGCAAAGAACCACCCAAACTAAAAGGGAAGGAACAAAAAGAAACTAGAGGAAAGTTCACCAAAGGAAAGGTCTATCTTAGAAAGGAAGCAGAGATGATAAAAAAAAAAGAAAAAGGAGAATGAATGAGGTGGAAAAGCTAGCCTGTGGAGTGTCCTATGAGAAGACAGTAAACAAGAGGGAGAAAAAGAGAGGAGAATAGGACTTGGAAATAAGGAAGGGTCTAGACAAAAAAGTGGAATGAAGATTCTTTGTTGGAATGTAAGAGGGTTAGGATGTGCAAAGAAGAGGAGAATCATCAAGAATGTGATAAGAACCGAGAGACCGGTTATAGTCATGCTCCAGGAAACAAAACTTTTGGATTTGGATGGAAGATGGATAAGAAGTATCTAGAGTAGTAGGGGTCTAAGTTGGTCTTTTGCCCCATCTTGGGGCGCCTCAGTGTATGACTCAATGTGTATGACTCAAACTCATACAATGTGTATGAGTCAATAAAAGCTAAGAGGATGAGTGATGGAAGGGATTGGATGCTGACCAATGTGTATGACTCAAACTCATACAAAGAGAGGAATACCTTCTGGGGAGAGCTAGATGCAGTTAGGGGCCTTTGAGAGGGACCATGGTGTTTGGGAGGGGATTTCAATGTGGTAAGGTACACAAACGAGAAAAACAACCCCAATCAGTCCATAACAAGGTGGATCAAATCTTAGTGGCAAATGAATGTGTGGCAGCTAAGAAAAAACAAGGTGGCAATGGTTTGATTTGTAAATTGAACCTAGAAAAAGCTTATGATATGGCAGATTGGTCTTTCCTATTGAATCTCATGGAAAAGATGGGTTTAGATGAAAGATGGAGACTGTGGATCAAAGGATGTATTAGCTTGGCACATTTTTCTATCCTTTTAAATGGGCTAGCAAAGGACTTCTTCCTGGCTAAAAGAGGACTGAGACAGGGTGATCCCTTATCCCCATTCTTATTTACCTCTGTTGCTGACGTTTTGAGTAGACAAATCATCAAGGCTGACCAAGAAAATCAGTTTAAAGGTTGGGGGATTGGTAGTTCAAAGGTGGTGGTGTCTCACTTACAATTTGCTGATGATACAATCATTTTCTGTGAGAGTTGTGATGAATCTAGTTTGAGGAATCTGAAAAATTTGGTGGATAAGTTTCAGCAGGACTCCAAACTAAAAGTGAATTGGGGAAAAAACTATGTAGCTGGAATAAACCTAGGAGAGGGGGACATCCAAGCCATGGAAAATTTGCTAGGTTGTGAAGTGAAAAGCTGGCCTCTAGAATATCTAGGTATGCCCTTGGGGGAAACCCAAAAGCTGAAAGCTTTTGGAAGCCAGTTTTAGAGAAATTCACAAAGAAGTTGGCAATGTGGAAGAGAAGTTATATTTCCCTGGGGGGAAGAATCACTTTGATAAAATACACCCTACCAAATCTGCCTACTTATTTCCTCTCCACCTTTAAGATCCTGATGAAAATAGCAAGGAGGCTAGAGAAGATAATGAGGGATATTTTGTGGGAACCTGGCAATAAAAGAGGGATCATTTAGTGAAGTGGGAGCAAGTCTGTAAACCTAAGGAGCAAGGTGACCTAGGTATTGGGAACATTTTAAAGAAAAATGTGGCCATCCTAAGGAAATGGCTGTGGAGAATCCCTTGTGAAGAAGATAGGTTGTGGCACAAGGTCATTAAAAGCATTCATGGTGAAGCAAAAAACAGCTAGGATGCAAAACTAACCTCCAATGCAGCTCCAAATTCCCCTTGGAAGGCAATCTTTGAGGTACTACCAACCTTTCTTCACTTTATCCGTTTTGATGTTGGGTGTGGCAATAAAGTTTTATTCTAGAAAGACATATGGGTTGGGGATTTACCTTTTAAGGTTAAATTCCCGGACCTCTACTCTTTGTCAAACATTAAAAACAAACCTGTTGCTAGGGTTGGCATGCTTTCAGACTTGGGTATCTCTTGGGACTTTGGCTTCAGAAGGGGGCGGAGGGAAAATGAATGTGAGTCCCTATTGCTCTTGATCCCAACCCTAGATAAGGTCCACTTAGACCAAACTACAGATGATAGTAGAGTTTGGTCCCCAACTCCTGATGGTTTTTTTTCTTTTATCAGCAAAAAAGAATTTTATTTGAAATTAGATTTAAAATTTCACAACTTTGTATATGGGATTCGAACTCCCACACTATTACATATTTCTGTCCCTCTTAACATTGCAGCCCAAAACAATTGTTGCCTCAAAGCCCCTTGTTTAGCAAGATAATCAGCTAGCCCATTTGCACTCCTTCCTACCCATTTGAATTCAGCCTCTACCTCCCTTGCAACCTTTTTCCACTTCCCTTATCACTTGTTTGAAAGTCTACGGAGTAGTTCTATTGTTTTTAGCCCAAGAGATGATCATCTTGGAGTCCCCTTCAACCTCAATATGCCTCATTCCTAGTTGCTTAGCTGTCTTCAATCCTTGTAGCATTGCCATTAACTCAGCTTTTAGAGAGTTGCCCATGCCAATAGGTCCAAAGAATAATGCTAATATTCTCCTATCAGAATTTCTGATTACTCCCCTAATACTTGATAGTCTTGGATTTCCAAAAGAGCTTCCATCAAAATTCAATTTGATTCTATTACCATCTGGAGGTTTCCATTCCATCCTTACTCTCTCTTTCACTCTTGAAGACTGTGCTACTTTTGTCCAGGATCTTATAATGTCCATTACTGAGAAATCTTGAAAGATATGCAAAGATCTTACCCAATGAGCTACTTTAACTTTAATTGTGTCGATTACCTCCTCAATTGTTCTACTCTTGTCCAGGAATATTCTGTTATTTCTTTCTTCCCAAATCACCCAACAAATAGCTGCCTTTGTAGCTTTCCACATAACCTTCCCTCTTTTCTTTGGTTGCCTCAAAAAATCTCAGTTGAAAAGTCCTACCACATCTTGAGGGGAAACCCACTTGCAACCAAAGAGAAAACAAAAGAATTCCCAAATGTGATGCACAAAGGAACAAGATAATAATAGATGTGCCAAGGTCTCACCACTTTCCTTACAAAGGGAGCACATGTGAGGAGAAAGGCAAGCAAAAGGCCTTCTTCTCTGCAGCATATCACAAGTATTAACCTTGCCAAGGAAAATTTTCAACAGAAGGCTTGAAGTTTTGGGGGGATAGGCTTACTCCAAATTTCTTTTACAAGGAAGTCTCCATCCGGGTTATTAGGTGTGGCAAGAACACTAAAAAGGGAGGAACAAGAGAAGAGACCATCTGAGGAGCCTTTCCATATTCTCTTGTGCCTCTTTCTTCAGTTTGCTCACTCACTACGATCCTTTGGAGGTGAACTTCCCAGTGAGAGAAATCTGGTGTAAACCAATCCCTCCTAAAGTACAAGCCTTCTGTTGGGAAGTATTCCTAGGGAAGGTAAACACTTGTTGTGTGCTACAGAAAAGAAGGCCAAAAAAATGCCTCACTCCTCATGTGTGTCCTTTGTAAGGATTGTGGTGAAACCCTACCCCACTTATTTTTATCCTGCTCTTTTGTTTCTTGTATTTGGGAAATTGGTTGTTCTCTCTTTGGATGCAGATGGGCTCCCCCACATGATGTGGTAAGTAAGTCTATTCAGCCCCTCCTTCCTGAGGCAACAGAAGAAAAGAGGAAAGTGCTTATGGAAAGCAGCAAGAGCTACTGTGGTATGGGAGGAAAGAAACCAAAGACTCTTCTCTGAAAAAACTAAACCAAAGAAGTCATTGAAGCCATAAAAATCAAAACTACACATTGGGTGATGACCATGGAACTATTCAAAAACTTCTCCACGAATGACATTCTAAGAAACTGGACTTAAGTAGCACAAACAGATGTACCCAAAGAAGTAGTGAGAGCGGAATGAAAACCACCTGCACTGAACAAACTAAAACTACACTTTGATGGGAGTTCCTTTGGTAACCCGGGAAGGGCAGGTATAGGGGGTATGATTAGAAATCATCTAGGAGAAGTTGTGGCACTCTTCTCAGGACCAATAGGTATTGATGACTCAAAACAGGCTGAATCTCTGGCTCTACTTCAAGGTTTAAAGTTGGCTGAGCAGATTGGAACAACAGATTCAGAAATAGAAGGAGACTCACTACTGGTCATTTCTTGGGCTAAACACATCACATCAGCACCCTGTAAGCTCAAATTTATCTACAGAGAAATTGGCACTCACTAGGAGGTTCAACTCTCAGTTTGGTTGTGTCAGAAGGACTGCAAATGGGTTGGCGGATACCCTAGCAAAATAGGGGGCAAATAGGTCTACCTTGTACTGGGCAGAACTGTAACTGTTTGTATGTGTATGTAGATTGGGTTAACGCAGTGCTGCAACCTATAACTATTGTAATTCAATATTTCTCTGTGATTAATAAAAGGTCTTATTTTCTGATTAAAAAAATCTAGCCAAAAGTCGGTTTTTTATATTATAAAACTTTTATCGCCTAGGCGACACCTAGGTAACTAGGCCACTAGGCACCCCAGTGTCGCCCAGAATCGCCTAGACGGCTTGAAAACTATGCTGCTAAGGAAAGAGAGGTTGCTATATGAAACAAAGCTATTGGAGCTTGACAGAAATCGGATCAGAAGTGTGTGAAGAGCTAGAGGAGTGAATTGGTCCTCATTGCCATTCTGGGGAGCATCTAGAGGTTTGGTTACCATTTGGATGGAAGATGTAGTGGAACCTTTAGAGGAGTTGTTAGGCAATTTCTAATTTTGTTAAAATTCAAAAATGCGAATGATGGGTTCAATTGGGTACTAACCAATTTTTATGGGCCAAACAGCTATAGGAAAAGAAACGAGATGTGGAAGTTGTATGGAATGCACAGTTTGGGGGGAGGGGGGGACCCTGGTGCGTAGGTGGAGACTTTAATGTAATCAGATTCTATAATATTTTGATATTTCAATGAATTGAATGAATCTGTTATTGATAAAAAAAAAAAAAGAAATCTATACAGCTTAGAGCAGACAAGATTTTATCGAAAATTTGTATGGAATGCACAGTTTGGGGGGAGGGGGGGACCCTGGTGCGTAGGTGGAGACTTTAATGTAATCAGATTCTATAATGAAACCAACAACCCACATCAGTCTACCACAACTAGCATGCAAAAATTTAATGAGTTCATTAATAATTGTGAATTGAAGGAGATCCCCTTGTTGCAACCTATCTTCACTTGGTCAAATTTTCGATAAAATCTTGTCTGCTCTAAGCTGTATAGATTTCTTTTTTTTTTATCAATAACAGATTCATTCAATTCATTGAAATATCAAAATATTTACAGCAAGGAAGACAAGAACTCTTATCTTCCGAATACAACTTAAACCCTCCAAAGAGAGAAAAAGAGAAAAAGAAACAATTAAGTTACAGCTTAGCCCAAAACATTACTTCCCTTTCTATCCCTTGTTTAGCTAATCCATCAGCTAAAGAGTTAGCTGATCTCTTAACCCAACTCATCCTGATTTCCATCTCCCACCGCACCAGCCACCTGAATTTCCTCTTCTCATTTCTGTAGTTCCATAAACCGCAGTCATCTTTAATCTGCCACCCTACCACCACCTCCGGGTCCCCTTCAATTATGAGTTTCTTGACATTCGTCTCCTTGGCTTTCTGAACTCCTTCCATAACTGCAAAGATCTCAGCTCTAAGGGAATCCCCCACACCAATTGGGCCTGAGAACAGGGCATAAATGACCCCGTTCTCATCCCTAAAAACACCCTCCAATCCCTGATTGTCCCAAATTCCCCCTACAACTCCCATCAAAATTTAACTTTAAGAAGCCAGCAGGTGGGGGAGTCCAGGACACCCTTATTTTATTTATTTATTTATTTTTTATCAGTAGGACACCCTTATTATTGGTTTGACCTGAGTGCAGTTTGCAATCTCGCCCCACTTTCTCAACATGTCTTCCACTGTGTAATCTGTAAATAGTTCTAGTGATTTCAGCCACTGTACTGCCCTTATGTGGATCACAGCCCCTCTCTCATTTTCTAAGAAGATCCTAGTATTTCTTTCTTCCCATAATGTCCAGCATACTGCAGCCCTCAGACCTCTCCACATAGTCCTTCCCCTTTTCATGTGCCACCTGAAAAAGGAAGGGAGAATCATTAGAGAGATCTAGTGGCTAGAGACCTACCTAGAGTCACTTCTGATCACTATCCCATTAAAATAGGCCAAGAGTCCTTTCAAAATGGACGAAGACCATTCAGGTTTGAAAGTATGTGGTTAACATACCCAGACTTTGTGGATAAGATAAAGGAGTGGTGCAATGAAGAATTGAGAGGAGTGAAGTGGAAGGGGTTAGATTCCATAAGAAATTGAAAAGACTTAGAGCCAATTTGAAAGAGTGGAATATGGTCAGTTTAAAAGAGTAGAGGAACAAAAAGCCCTCCTAATGTCCCAAACTGATCAATCTTTAGAGGCCCTTAAATCTTAGGCAGAATTTGGAAGATTTGGAATGGCCAAGATTGAAAGAGGACTTTAATGTTTGGTTAGAGAGGAGCTTTGAAGAAGAAGAGATTAGACGAGCAGTTTTCTCAATGGATAGATCAAAGGCACCAGGCCTGGATGGTTTCACTATGGCCTTTTATCAGGATTGTTTGGGAGGTGATTATAGATTATCTCTTTGATGTTTTTAGAGAGTTTGAAGATGGATTTAAAGTTAGTTCGGGAGTAAATGCCACCTCCATCACTCTAATCCCCAAGAAAAAGCTCAGCACACCAAGGATTTTAAGCCTATCAACCCAATGACTAGTTTATACAAAATCTTGGCAAAGGTGCTCTCAAGAAGGATTAAAGTTGTGCTTCCCTCTATTGTTAGTCAGACTCGGGCTTTTGTACAAGGAAGGCACATAACTGATCAGACTTTGATAGCCAATGAATGTGTGGAGTATATACGAAGGAATAGCCAACAAGGTTTTGTTTGTAAGTTGGATTCAGAGAAGGCCTTGACTTGGTGGATTGGACCTTCTTTGTGGAGGTACCTAGGAATTGTGGTTTTGGAGAGAGGTGGTGTAAGTGGACCTTTGGATGTATAAGCTTTTGTCATTATTTGGTTTTAGTTAATGGTGTTGTGAGGGACTTCTTTCCATCTTGTAGAGGACTAAGACAAGGTCCCCCTATCACCCTTGTCAGTGATGTGCTTAGCCAATTAATCTTAGAAGCTGATGAAGAGGAGGCCCTTAGGGGTTGGAGAATAGGTAGGAATAATCTTCCGATCACCCATCTCCAATTTTCTGATGATATAATAATCTTTTGTGAAGGAGATGATTTAAGGAGGGTGAGGAATCTCAAAGATTTGATCCTCTTGTTTGAAAGTGTATCCAATTTGAAGGTCAATTGGACCAAAAGTTGTGTAATGGGCATTAATTTGGAGGATAGGGTTGTTGTGTCTATTGCAGAGTGTTTAGATTGCCCCATCTCCTCTTGGCCTACATCCTACTTAGGTCTTCATCTTGGTGCAAACCCTAAAGAGAGTCGATTCTGGATTCCTTTTTTGGAGAAATTCGAAAAAATGTTGGCCTCATGGAAGAAGAATTACATCTCCTTGGGTGGTAGAGTTACCTAGATTAGGGCCACCTTAGCTAACTTACCAGTTTATTTTCTCTCTATCTATAGAATCCCCTCTAGGGAAGCTAAGAGCTTAGAGAGGTTAATGAGGAGTTTTCTTTGGGAACCCAGGGAAGAGAAAAAGGATTATTTAGTAAGTCAGGATTTAGTTTGTAGGAACAAAGAGTGAGGTGGATTGGGCCTAGGAAATATAGTGTGCAAGAATGTGGCTTTGTCAGGCAAATGGTTATGGAGGTGGCCCCGAGAGAGGGTCTTTGTGGCATGAGATAATTGGTAGCATACATGGACGCTTGGAGAATGGATGGGATGCTGGCTCATCTTGTTAGGCTACTTTGGCTTCACCGTGGAAAGCAAATTCAAGGATCCTCCCCCAATTCCTCCTTTATATCAAGTATGATGTTTGCTCTGAGAACCTAGTAAGGTTTTGGGAAGACATTTGGGTGGGTAATTCATCCCTTAAGGATTTGTTCCCTTCTCTCTACTTAGTTTCCTTACAAGAAAAAATGAGCTTGTTGCTAGGTGTCTTTCTTCTCCTATCACCCTTGATTCTTTGAATTGGGATTTTGGGTTTAGAAGAGGCCTAAGTGAGGAAGAATTGGCTTCTGTTACAGATCTTCTGCTTCTTTTGGGTAATGTTCGTTCAAACCCCCTTAAGCCATACAAAAAGATTTGGTTTCCTTTGCCTAAAGTTCCTTTCAGCTGCTTTTTTTTTTCAAAATCCTTTGCTCGTCCTCTTTCTCTTTACCCTTCCCTGTAAGGGAAGTTTAAACTAAGCTCATTCCCCCAAAGGTCTCTGTGTTTTGCTGGGAAGTATTCCATGGGAAGGTTAATACTTTGGACAAAATGCAGAAGAAAAGGCCTTACTTGTGCTTATCTCCAAATTGGTGTTCTCTCTGAAAATCTAATGGTAAGGAATGTTACCACTTGTTTTTATCCTGCCCCTTTGCTACAGCTATCTGGTTTCTGTCATCTTTGGTTGTATGTGATTGTTGCCAGCATAAGTTTCTCGGTTATTTGAACCCTCAATCCTTGGCCAGCAATCAAAAAGAGGAAGGTTGATGTGGAGGTGTACTAGGGCAGCTTCTTTATGGACTATTTGAGAGAAAAGAAATACTAGAATTTTCCACAATAAGGAGAGAAGCCTTCCAGAGATCAAAGACTGCACTTTGACATGGGCAATACACTGGTTGAGAACAACAAACATGTTCCTTTCTTTTTCTTTTGATGACTTCTAGAGAAACTGGTTAACAATGGTTAGTAGTTCCTCCTCAAAGAAGAGTTATGGTGCAGTTTGGGTCCATCTTGAAGGTTTTGTTAAACTGAATTTTGATGGGAGCAGCGAAGGTAACCTGGCCTCTCTGGCATAGGAAGGGTTTTGAGGAATAAGGACAGCATTGGTCTAGCTTTGTTCCCATGCGCAGTGGGTTTGAGACACTCTATCAAAGCAGAGCTACTAGCTGCTGTACAGGGGATTCAGCTTGCCAATCAACTTGGTGTAGAAAGATTGTTAATTGAAGGTGATTCCAAGATAGTTGTGGGATGGTTTCTGGATCCAGACTCGACTCTTTGTGGGGTTTTAGGGATCTTCTTAAGAAAGTGATTTGGTTAACAAGGAATATGACAGTGAAAGTCCAATTGATAAGAAGATCAACAAATGAGATAGCTGACTCTCTTGCAAAACAAGGGGTTAACAGGGATTCTTTGTTTTGGGCTGCTTTATAATTGAGTATGATCTCATTTCTATTTTGTTAGATGTAATTTTCTATTAAGAGTGAAGCTGCATCCCGTGCCTCAACAGAAATTATCTAATCTTACAATTTACGATACAAGTCATGATTCGATTCAATTTTCTCTATGATTTACAATACAATTACGATTTTCAGAACATTGGTATCTACTCCCTCACAACTGGGAAGGTAAGACAATATTCTTTATATGCCTTTTTAATAAGTGCTTCCCCTTTGTTCTTCTGGTTACCAATCGAAAAAAAAAAAAAAAAAAAACAAAACAAAACAAAACAAAAAAACAAAAAACAAATTTTATTAGTGGCCATGTATAGCACTAGCTGATTTTTAATATACTGCTGCCAGATCTACATAAGTATGCCATATATTGGACAGAAAGAAATGTTCCTTAAATTTATAGTACACATACTCTTAAGTAAACAGAATCTGATTGAACATCCAGTTTAACAAGAAGTGGCTGGATATTCCTTCGAATGGTGCCTCTAGTGGTTTACTTATAATTTGGGATGAAGTGGGACAGAGATATGGAGCTTTTTTTTTCAGTCTTGATTCTGTTCACTAATAGAGAAATGGTTTTACTTGGATTTTCACTGGGGTTTATGGGCCAAACTGCCCAAGGTTTAGAGGGAAGGAATTAGAATATATCTGTGTCTATAGTCGGCTTCCATGGACCGTGGTGTTTTGGGGATAACTCCAATTAGCACTCGCTTTGCTCATGAGAAGTTCAGCAGTGGTAGAATAAAAAATTCCTCTCATCTTTTCATTTTCTCTCTTCCAACCCTAACAAAAAGCCCTAACCCAGGTAACCTCTTCCTCTGAACTCTGCTCAACTGAACAGAGTTGGATTATTGGATTTGTTGGGGGGTTTATTTTTACTGGATTTGTTGGGGATATTTTATTAAAAAAAGAGATGGATTATTGTCTTTCTTTTTTTATCTTTTGGTGATTCCTTGTCACCTGACCATGTATTTTCTTTTTCTTTAATAAAATTTTCTTTTATTATCATAAAAAAACTAATGGACCCAGCAGGTTGCCCAGCAAATATCCCTGGAAATTAAGTTAAGAAGTTCATAATTTTCAAAAATAAGAAAAAAATTGGGAGAAAAGCGTGATGTTGATGGAAATTTTCCCAGATCAACAAACAACTGCTACTATAATTGGGAGAAGGATTATGATTAACATCAACTCGTACATGAAACAGAGAGCTAAGACCAAGTTACAATAGAGGTCCACTACCAACAAATAGGAAAGATCAATATAAAGAAGCAGCTACAGCATTACTTACAAAACAAGTGGCCCCCAAGGCCCTAAATTGTTCTCAATCCACAGCAAAAAGTCCTTTAAGATCTGCATAAATCAATTCAGTTTAGTATATAACAGTAGAAAAGAAAGGGGATGGGGAGAAAATAACATAATACAATGACCATCACATGCATATAGATTTAGTACCTAACTCTGCAGTTCAATTTATAAATTACAACGTTCCATATATGGTAATATGGTGATGATAGTAGGCATTACAAATGCAAATAATGCTATTTTTCATAACCAAACAACTAAAAGTTAATGTAGTAACAGTTCACTGAGTTAGACAGTCAAAATATAAAGGATGTAGCAGGAAAATATATATATATATATATATATATATATATATATATATTGGCAGTTTGGGTAAAAAGATCCTGACAAAGGAATACTAAATAGATTGTCAAACCCTAGAAGATGATGTGGAAAGTACTAAGCAAGAAGGATTGAATAAAAACATGCTTTGAACTTCATGAGATATCATTGACTTCAATAAAAGATGATGATCCAGGGGCTTAGCATTTTTCTTTAGAAATTCTTCTTTGTCATGACAATTGCCTACTCTTTTCCAGATCAGTGCATATAAAAAGGGGGACCTTACATTTCAGAATTTTTATTGATACACTCATTGGTGTTTGAAGCCATAGTGTTGCTTTTCCATTCAGAGTCCAAGTAAATACCATATAGGTGCTTTAACTTTATAGGACATTAGGACCAAAATCATGTTTGATTGGGCATATTAAACCTCAAAGGTTTGTACCATCCTTTACATCAGGTTATGTGCATGGGAGTGTTTGGGGAAAACATTTCCTGGCATCCCCCAACAGAGTGGGTGTTTCAACTTTGGTTGTCCTGTGTGGTGCCTAGTGGTGTTTATGTGTGTTAAACTACAATAAACAACTGTGCATTGTATTATGTGCCAAAACAA